>NC_135233.1:378098546-378406046 GCF_051348905.1 Ranitomeya variabilis | reverse complement strand
CAGGCCAGAACCAGTGCCCCCCGCGTCCCACTCCGCTGCCGTTCTTAGGCAATCTCCTGGATTTGGGGCACAGTGATCTACCGCGCCACTTTATGCGTCTGGCACAGAAATACGGCCCCGTCTATCGTCTCAGCTTCTGGGGTCACGGTAAGTGTATGACCCGGGTCCGGGACTTTCTTACCAAAACTTTACTTTACTTTAAAACTATAGAAAAAGTAAATTTAAAGTGACAGTACAGTGATTGTGCCGCACATATTGTCTGGTGCTATATGGCGGTTGTATTATATGGTCACTGTATGTGCGCATGGTGTGACACTACGATCTGGGAGGCCCCGTATGTTTGTATGTCACAAAACCTTGTGATCTTGGGTCTAATACTCCTGTTCCTTTTTCGATCTTCTCCTCACACAGATGTTGTCGTATTGAACAATGCAGCTTTGATCCGTGAAGCTCTGATTAAGAAATGGGCCGACTTTGCCGGCCGACCCCAGAGTTATGTAGGTAGGTCCTCGGTGTGGATGGGTGTCCCCCTCCTCATTAGGCGGCCATTGTCGGCGTTGGCTCACGTGCTGCCTTTTATCGTCGGTGGTGCAGGTGACCTGATCTCAATGGGGGGGAAAGATCTGTCCCTCGGAGACTACACTCCGGTATGGAAGGTGCAGAGACGTCTCACCCAGTCCTCCCTACAGAAGCGGGTGAGGAGAGACCTGGAGACGACGCTGGCGGCCGAGGCCCGAGACCTGTGCCAGGTGAGCCAGGGTATCACCACGGACATCGCTTCTGTGATAATTGCTCACAATGTCCCAATTAATTTCTGTGGGGGTAATAGTTTTTGAGATTTTTGTAGGGTTATGGAGATCACCTCCTGCACCCAATGAAGAGTCATTATAGGATGTCCTTCTTTTCCCAGGATTTCATGAACAGAAGTGGGGACCCCATCAACGTGGCCGAAGACTTCTCCCTGCGCACGTGTAAGGTGATCGCGGAGCTGACGTTCGGCACATCGGTGAGATCCTACTGACTCTTCATTTCCAATCCTTGTTATTACGTCAGGTATCCCACTGCCCAAAGGAAACGGGATGAGCCCCGCTGCGTCTGTAGAGGAATAGTCACTGATACTTCAGTAGTTCCTTCTCCGCTAAATATAATCCCCCTCAGACCTGGCGGATGTGCTTGGATCGGATGGTGCCCTCTGGGGGCCATATAACCTTATCAGATGCCATCTAGTGCTGAAATCAAAGTGGTACAGCCACCGCGTAACGTTACCATGTGGCGATGCAATACAAGGACTGACTACTGCTCCCCGTATCATTGGGCGCCAATTGATCTGGGTGCCCAAACCATCAGGACCTATGGTGCTCCCGTCAGCAGAGACCAGTGATTTTCCCTCTATTCATGCTGTGCAACTTAAACAGGGTAGGTGATAATTGTTTAATCGCCGGGGTCCGGATCCTGAGACCCCTCCAACAGCCCCAATAATGGGAGCCCAATGTCCCCTTATGAATGGGGCTATAGTGAGCATGTGCGACCATCATTGCTATAAACAGCGGATGGTTCAAGGGGCCGCACATGCTCAGTACGGCTCCAGTCACACAGGAGACTTTGGCCCCTTTTCTAGTGACTGGTCAGACCCCCGGCGATCGTATATTTTCCCCCTATCCTTCAATCACCCCTTTCATGTCTTTTTTTCCTTGTGTGTCATCTATAATCTCACATCCCCCTCGTCTCTCGCAGTACGAGCTGTCGGACCCCACGTTCCAGGACATCCACAGGTGCATTGTTCATTTGATAAAGCTCTTTGAGGCTCCGGGTGTCAACATTCTGGACTTCATCCCATTCCTGAGGGTAAGAAAACAAAGGGGTTGTCTGGTCTTAAGACAAAAGTCTGCAGACCCTCTATGTGACACGAGGCCACAAGTATGCAAATCGCAGACATATGATGACACATCCGCCCGCTCGTACTGGGAATACCAGGAAATCGTGAAAGAGTGCGCATCGCCCACCATTCTGCAATCACATAGAGGGTCTGCAGACTTTTGTACCAAGCCTGGAGAACCCCTTTAATCACGTCCCCAAGTGACTATGCTGATCCTGCAGATTTAACATGTGCGACCATTGCTCCATGCATTAGTGGTGGTCGCACATGCTCAGTACCACTCCTTTCCACACAAAGAACTTTCTCAAGATCGGTAGGGGTCTCAGCAGCATGAGTTTTGGACAACCCCTTTAACACCTTCCTGGCACATCCTATGTTAGCTGCAGGCTCAGCTACTGAGTCCGCTCCACACATGGTGAATGTTGGCTGTGTTACACAGCCAGCATCTGCCTCTAAGAACAGTTACTCAGATCGCCGGTGTTAACGCCTTAAACGCCCACAAGGTGCCAAAGAGTTTTAAGTGCAATCGGGAACCTGAGGAAGGCTCCCCTGGCTGCCATGTTGGTTCTACTGCGAGGCCCAATCATGGACATATAGGAGACTGTGATTTTTCCTTTGCAGTAGAACAAGCGCTCAGGTAATCGCAGGCTCAAGTCCCCTAAAAAGTGTCAAAATGTTTTTTAAGACATAAAAAAAACCTAAAACTCTCAAACCTGGAATCGCACCCCTTTAATAATAAAATTAACATGCTTTGTCTTGTCGTATCCATAAAAGTCCATATTACTAAATTTCCGCTCTTCTTTCCATATAGAAGTTCCCAAATAAATCCTTACATCGGCTCCTGATGGCCGTGGATAAGAGAGACGGCTTTGTGAGGAGACAGATGGCGAGACACAAGGTAAGAGAGGAACGTGGCCCAATCTTGGATGACATCTCTTCACGTGGTCATACCCTGATCTCTGACGTCTGTGGCAGGTTAATCCCCCCACAGAAGAGTCTCAGGAGGACATTGTGCATGAAATGATCCGTTTTCTGAAAGAAAATTCCACGGTTGAAGAAGGAGACGCGTCGGATCTCACAGAGGAGCATCTTCACATGGCCGTGGTCGACCTGTTTGTTGGAGGCACGGAGACCACGGCGTCAGTATTAACCTGGACTGTGGCGTACCTTGTGCACCACCCCGAGGTATGGCCACGTCACTTCATAGCAGTATAACATAAGATCCAACCAAAGTTTTGGGCGCCATAGAAAATTTTTAATGTTCCCCCTCAGAGCAATGCAGTATGGGGTCATGAGACCAGACCCCAAGATAAATTCAGGTCTAACCCCACCCTAGACCCTTGTTAATGTGGATGCCTGGTTTCCTGGAATCAGCGGCGTCACATGTCCGCTGCGGTTAATCAGCAGCCACTACTCCGCCGCAGGCTTCACACTCCATGAACAGTTTCTTCCATGTTGTGAAGTCTGCAGCTGAAAGCAGCTGATTGGCTGCAGTGGTCACGTGACACTTCCGCCAGATGTTTATGTTAGAAAACCAGTGTGGAGAAGTGGCGGCAGTTCAAGTGGTGAGTACAGTTTTTTTTCTCTTCTTACACCCACATGTGTACAGTAAGTTTAACTTTTACAGTAGTGGACAGCCCCAGTAAGTTAATTAGGACCCAATAACAAGTCATCCCGACCTCTGACCCAGAAATACATTCTGACCCCAGACCAGACCCCTTCCGATTTACTGACACCTCGCTTCTCACTTTTGGGCACTGCCGCACCAAACTACTAATGCTGGCCAATGTTAAGGGCATCTGTGCCAGGTCCCATTACCCCATCATCCTTCCCACTATGGCTGCTCCATTGGAGGTAAAGCCAATAATCTGCCAGGTGTTCAGATTGATGACCTGGTGAACAGTCATTTTGGGTAAAATAAAGCCATATTAGCGGCTTCCTTTACCAAGATGGATGTGAGGAAATCACTCGTAATCGCCATTTGTACTTCTTTCAGGCTCAGGAGAAAATTCACAAGGAGATCATAAGCGCAGTCGGGCACAATCGATATCCTATGTACGCCGACCGGAACAGTATGCCGTATCTTAACGCCACCATCACAGAGACCCTGAGACTGTGCCCTGTGGTGCCCATTGCGGTGCCACATTCTACCACCAGAGACACAAGGTAAAATGGAATATAATGTACCCTGTCTGTAGGACCTGATGGAACCAAATCACCCAGTCTTGGTACAATGCGAATAAACATAACTGTGTAATATATTTTATTGAGGAAAAGTAGCGTCTCCTCATCTTCCAGCAGACTGTAGATCCCCTTTATGTCTACATGTCAATGTTCAGAAACCTCTTCAATCACAGTAAGTTAATCCTCAATAGAAGAGAGGGAAGAGGGGGATGCAGCTGCAGGATATCACTCAGTTTAATATATATGTAGCAGAGGAGAGCAGTACGATTTGCATTGGCTAAACCTGGAGTCCATTCAAAGCCCTTCTTGGAAGCTGGTTTTCACTTTTGCAGTTGACATCCTGGCCACCTCTGGCGCATACTAGTCCACGGCAGCGCGATTCACATTTTGATGTCGCATGAGGGCTTGTTAGCGCCCAAGATGTTGAAGATCGACAGCTAGGGAGAACCGGGCAGGGAGCACGACCCGTATTACCCACCTCTAATATATTTTCTCTTCACCACTTAGCGTTGCAGGTTTCTACATTCCAAAAGGGACCACCGTGATTCCGAATATATTCGCAGCTCATCGTGAAGAAACGGTCTGGGAAAATCCTGAACAGTTCTGCCCCGGTATGATCATGATGTTAAGTGATAGAATTAGATATAAACTACAACTATACACAAGAGTAACAGAAATGACAAGGGGACATGGACCAAAATAGTGGCTGGTGAATGAATTGACTGTAGAACATAGATACTGGTAGCCAACAAAATGGCGTCCCTTTCTACTTTCTGAATACACACTGTGCACATCTTTAGTATCAATGTAATACATGGAATGAGAATAACAGAATCTTTGTCTCCTCTTTTCCAGAAAGATTCCTGACAAAACTTGAGGGTAACATTTCCTCCCGGTCGCTACTTCCTTTTGGTATGGGGGCAAGGCTCTGTGTTGGAGAGGCCATGGCCCGCATGGAAATATTCTTCTTCCTTTCACATCTTCTCAGAGATTTTACCTTCTGTCCTCTCTCACCAACTCTTCTTCCTGACCTAAGGGGTGTATTTGGCATTAATCTGAAATGTCATCCTTTTAAGATTCGTGCCATTCCCCGAGAAGGTCCAACAGTGTCACCAGATACCTCCTGATCCAACAGGAGCAACCATCAGAGACCTCTTGGTCTAACAGGAGAAACAATGAAAGACCTTCTGACCCAATAAGGGAAACCAATCAGAGACCACCTGACCCAACGGCAGTAGCCATTCAAGCCCTCCTGACCCAACAGGACTAACCATCAGGACGTTCTGATCCAGCGAGAGTAATCATCAGAGACCTACTAACACTACAGGTGTAATACCAGAGACCTAACCAAATGGGAGTAACTGTCAGAGACCTCCTGATCCAAAGAGAGAAACCATCAGAGACGTCATCATCCAACAACAGTAACTATAAGAGACCTCCGAATCCAACAGGAGAAACCATCAGAGAGTTCCTCTTTAGTGATGAGCGAATATACTCGTTACTCGAGATTTCCCGAGCATGCTCGGGGGTCCTCTGAGAATTTTTTAGTGCTCGGAGATTTAGTTTTCATCGCCGCAGCTGAATGATTTACAGCTATTAGCCAGCTTGATTACATGTGGGGATTCCCTAGCAACCAGGCAACATCCACATGTACTTATGCTGGCTAACAGATGTAAATCATTCAGCTGCGGCAATAAAAACTAAATCTCCGAGCACTAACAAATACTCGGGAGGACCCCCGAGCATGCTCGAGAAATCTCGAGTAACGAATATATTTGCTCATCACTATTCTCCATCCATTGAGAGTAACTATCAGAGACCTCCTGATCCAACTATAGAAACCATCAGAGACTTCATCATCCAATGAGTGTAACCATCAGAGACTTCCTAATGCAATGAGAGTAGCCATCAGAGACCTCCTGACCTAAGGGCAGTAAATATACATTAATTGACCTACAAGTAGAAAAATCTTTATTAACTCCATAGAGGTATATATCGATGATGTCCTCACAGACCACATAGATTACAAATGTATACAAAATAATATGTGTGTGCTACTTTAGTATGGACCTATGATTTGTCCAGTTACCATGGTGACCATTTTCGTGTTAATAGTATCAAGAATTAACTTGACCACAAAAAATCAATGAGCCATAAGGTTACAGAGGCGGCCATTTTGAAGGCTAAGAGTTTCTTAGAGAATGGCGTCTACATTCACACCAATCACAAATAAACCATCCACCATTAATTCAGTTATGCTAGCAATGTCCTTCCACAAGATCAGGTATATTTTGAGCAAAAATTGTAAAAATGGAAGTATATATATTAAAATAAATACTGTACTTTAGTATACTGCTGTGCTTTGTACGGCTACCATAGTGACAGGCGGCCATTTTGTATTTTGAACCAATGATAATGACAATAAAGTTGACTTCAAAGAATCGGTGGTGAACTGAGCTAGTAGGTCACAGAGGAGGCCATTTTGAGGACTAAAAGACTATGTAGAGAATGATGTTGACATTATCATCTTTCACTAATAAAGCGGCCATTATGATTTATTGACGACGTCCTCACTGAAGATATATATGGGTATTACATATTTATTTGGGCATTAAAATTGTAAAATAGGAATGTCTATATTATAACATATGTGTGCTTGACTGTAGTTCTCCTATTGTGTGTCCAGCTACCATGGTGACAGGCAGCCATTTTGTGTCATGATCCAATCTATGATATAACCAGAGATGTGTGCTTCTGTCTGAAGGCTCCGGCACCTGCACAGTGTGGCGGCGGAGTCAGCGCCATTTTATTGAAGAGGAGAGGACGGTGCTGTCTGATGTGATCGGGGCCTTCTCCACGATATTGGCTCTAGTGGTGATGAGGAGACCGGCGTGTTCGGCACTGCCGGTTAGACACCATTACTGTGAATACCGCACCTCCTGGCTGGCCGCCAGTCACCATTCAGACCAGACAGCACAAGCACCAGGAAAGAGTGTGTGTGTGTGGTGTCTGTGTGTGTGGTGTGCAAACTCACATATACAGTGTCTTCAATAAAATGGTGCCGGGTATATGCGCACGTCCTGACTCAGGCACCATTTCATTGAAGTAGTGTACTACAAATTTAAAGAGAACCTGAAATAATGCTGTTAACCTGCAGATATGGGGTTAATCTGCGTGTTAACACTGTTATTACGCTGCCCGGCGCCTGCACCCAGCCAAAGGCAGTGAGGAGAAAATTATCTTTATTCTCCCCGACAGAATTCAGTTTCAGTCATAGGGGCGGCGCATGTTCAGACACTGCTCTGAGAATACAGAGCGGCCGCTGTAACTGCTCCCTCGGCCCTGACTGACAGCCGGCCGCAATGTGGAGCCAGTATCAGTCAGCGCCTGGGACACGGTTACAGCGGCTGCTCTGTATACTCAGAGCGGTGACTGAATCAGCCTCGCCCCTATGACTGTACCGGTATTGCTCCCGCCTCCATGACTGAACTGGCGCCACCCCCGCCTCCATGACTAAACCGGCGCTACCCCCACCACCATGACTGAACCAGCACCGTACCCGCTCCTATGACTGAAACTGATTGCTGGAGGGGGGAATAAAGATCGCTTGCTCCAGGCTGCGTAACGTTATTATCCTGCAGATTAATCCCATATCTGCAGCTTAACAGGGTTATTTCTGGTGACAGGTTCCCTTTAATTTTGTAGTACAATACTTCAATAAAATGGCGTTAGAAATTGAGGTATACGCACGCGCTGAAACCGGCGCCATTTTATTGAAGTAATGTACTACAATGTCAAGATAGAAGTGCGCATGCGCCGGCCATAGGAATAATGGAGATGGGAGAAGACACTGTATATGCAAATTCGCAGACACAGTGTCTTCAAAAATGGCGCCGGAAACATACCAATAAAAATGCTCACCACCCGGGTGCAGAACGGATTCAATATGTAGTAATAATGAAACTGATTCAGTGACATAGTGTTAGACATGGGGGCACAGGGGCCATTGTTGAAGAAGCAAAATTCTCAGGGGTGTAAAATTTCCAAAGCGAAAAAAAAGGCAATGGCACCCATAATGGGGAAGTGTGCCCTCAATATCCAGATGAGTGCCACATGGCACCAATACAGTTGTATCCTGTGGTAGAGAAGGGAACTATAGGCCATAACCTTAGGGTCCCTGCTCCACCACTCTCCGTACTGTAGGCCACAGGCCACTTGTGTGCAGGAGAGAAGAGGACTCACTGGCAAAGATAAGATGAATATAAACTATTTTTTTGTGTGCAATGACACAAAGTGTGTTGCTGTAAGGGTGAAATCAGGTGGCATTAATACTGGGTTAGAGGGTGGCAATACTTGCTGTGCCTCGGTCGCTGGTAATTCATGTTACACCCAGGGACTGAATGGTGTAACTGAGGTAAAAGTTCACTGAGGCAGCCATTTTGAGGGTTCAGAGAATAATACCAGTTATTTATCAAGTGGTTGCCATTTCGTTGAATAAACTATTTTTGAGAATTTTGGTAATGAAAACCAATGACATTTTAGAGGTTAGGGACATAGTGCGAGTAGGAGTCCATCGTTCAAAATGGCCGCCCTCCCTTGTTTTGTGATGTAGACATTTAGTGGGCCATGGAAAAAGCTGTAATATGTTGGAGAAGTCTCCGGCCATATAATAATACAAGGATATGAGCTGCAGTTATTAGACTGCTCCCAGGAGTGGAGCAGTAGCTGTGAACGATGACATGTGTAGTCCCACATCTATACTGAGGAGGCGCCGTATGATGTCAGCTGGAAGGTATGCTGGTAGGAAACAATGTGCACATGATTATATGATTCATGTCTTAGTAACATTGAAGTCATGGATAATAATATTGGATCAACCTCGTTTTCTGGCCAACGATGACCACACAACAATCATCGTAAATCAGCGGTTAATAGCCCGGTAATTGTTATTCTGCGTGACTTGAAAGCTTCTGAGCGACGCAACAAAACAAATAAAATACTTTATTATAATATTTCATAAAATCAAAGTCAATTTTGGCTGTAGAGTAACTCTTGACGCCCCCTCCCAGATCTCACATATGGGTCACACATGGAGAATTCATATCACCGATAGGTTCCTCATAACAACCAAATATTGTTGTCAATGTCTGGCTCTAGGTTGGATCATGGGTGTACATTGAGGTTGTAAGGACTAAAACATGGCCCCCTTCTGGAGCTGGGCAATACCACCACACCACTCACCAGAAACATGAAGTATTGGTTCTTGTGTTCCCCAGTCCATGATCCTTGGGTATTAGGATGACATCTCTTTGCAAGTTCTCGCTCGTCATTAAAGAAGGACATGGTCCAGAAGTCTCATTGTAGCCAAGTGAGCTACATCTTTATAATGTGTTGGATCTGTGGTCCACAAATGTTCTCTACCTGCCCATATATTTAATTTAGACCATGCTAAAATGGAGGCAGAAATGTGGCTGTATAATGAGATGGGCCTATGACAACCAAAAAAGAGAGTGGTCTCCACTAGGGTTGAGCGAAACGGGTCGTTCATTTTCATAAGTCTCCCACTTTTGGCAAAGTCGGCGTCTCATGAAACCCGACCCGATCCCTGTGCGGGGTCGGCCATGCGTTACGCGATCTTGGTGCCAAAGTCGCGTTTCGTATGACGCGATTAGCGCCATTTTTTCAGCCAATGAATGAGCGTGGGCAGAGTGATGACATAGGTGTTAGGGGAGTGAACGCCCATCGTCATGTTATCGCTTGTGTGCAATACGAAATTTTCTGTGCTGGGACGGAGAGGAGAGAGAGGAGAGAGAGGAGAGAGAGAGAGAGAGAAAAAAAAAAAAAAGATAATTTCCTTCATTGGGTTTCGTGTTTCGGCCGAAACCCGACTTTTCACGGTGGTCGGCCGATTTCACTCGACTTGACTTTTAAGACAGTCGGGTTTCACAAAACCCGACTCGACCCTAAAAAACTAAAGGTCGCTCAACCCTAGTCTCCACCAAGATGAAGGTTGAGGTTATAAATGTTCTCCATGGACAGTAAGTAGGTAAGGAGACGTTCCATTGGTCTTGTGGAAGATGATCTCAACTCCTCAAGCTGAAAATTACTGATCCTCAGTTTCACACAACCAAGAGACATTTTCTATTTTCTAGATTCACCACATGTATAGAAGTAATAATTACCTATGCTAAGTCTCCTCTATTTTGTTCCCACTACACATACGCCACTTGAATTATTTTCCCTTGGCAGTTTCACGTTTTACCTCATTAGGCCAATATTAATATTTTTTACACTTCTAATTTCCAATAGAATAGGGGACTCTACAAATTGGCCAAACCCGTTGATTTCAGCAGGACCAGGCAATACTCTATTGTGTATAGACTCCTCCCGACTCTACCTAGACAGCAATTATTGGGGGAGATGTGGTTAGGATACTTGTATTTTAACTTGACAAACCTTTTGTTTTCAGAGAGAAAAGCCGCTGCTAAACGACACATGAACGCTCGTCCAGATCCAATGTGTATGTCTAGCAAGTGACGGGATGGCAGGATAGAGAGCTGTCAGCCGAACAAGTATGAGTTTATGGTCAGCCACCGTAAGTGTAAGGTTTCAGAGACCTTTCTATCCTGTCAGGACTGGGAGTTCTTCTTTTCCACTGGCCATACATCTTAGGTAACGTTCACATTTGCGTTGTTGGGCGCAGCGTCGGCGACGCAACCAACAACGCATGTACACAATGCAGCGTTTTGCGACGCATGCGTTGTCATAAGATAGTAAGGAACAGGAATTTTGGCGCAGGGAAAACACTACAAGTAGCGTCCTCTGCGCCCTGTCTTGTGCGTCAATATGACGCATGCGTCGTAAAATGCATTACAATGCATACCGGCGCATGTCCATGCGCCCCCCATGTTAAAGATAGGGGCGCATAACGCATGCGTCGGTATCCGTCGACGACGCTGCGCCCAACAACGCGAATGTGAACGTAGCCTTTGCTGAGGCTCATTCTGCTGCCTGCTTTATCCTCCCCCCCCCCCCCTCCACATTGCAAGGACCTATAGTCCTTCAAGGATTCTGGCAGATAACGATTTTGTGAGGTCCCATCATAAAGTGATGGATGGTGTCATGGATCATGGTCTCGATGAAATTTACAATCCTATATGAGGTTTTACCCTGATTATATAACTGTAGTCAGCTGTCTGTCCCGAGAACTGTAAGATATGATCCTGTCGCCTCTTTTATTTAGTTGGGTGGTTTGCCGATGTGATTAAATAGTGATCAATCTGAGATGTTGACCTCACGAGATGTTATGGCTAAGTTGTCTCAAGTTGTTTGATGTTGAGTCTTTATTTTTAGAGTTTATATTGCTATTGTTTATTGTGTTGGAGAGAGCAGGCGGGGGGAGTGCTTATTTTTGGTCCTGAGTGTACTTTCCGATATGAAGGTTTCTGGACCTTGTTGGACTGCAGTGACACTTTCACTCTTCCCGCATCTGCGGTAATGGATGACTCAGCCTCTGTTTATGGCTTCTTTGATAATTAGCCGCAGCTGTGTTATAAGATGAATTGATCAATGACTTTGTTTTTCAGAGAGGAGCCGAGGGCAGGGGCTTCAAACAAAATGAGATGCAAGAAGTGATAATTATAAAAATTGGTTCTCTGGAAAACTATGGAAGAGATTAGGATGCCTATATGGGAGGTGATGTGGCGCTCGGTGTGCGTAGCCTTCGGGGATTTTTATGATACTACTATTGTTCATTCTCTAACGCAAAAAAATTAAGATAAGTCGTGTATAGATGACAGCTCTTGACCGGACCCTTAGGTCATCTCTGACTCCTCCAAAAACATTGATATCAACACAACGTGGTGTTTTCAGTGGTGAGAGCGGAGAAAGCCGCTGCCATACTTCTCTGGCGGTAGAACAAAGCATCAAGCAGTTGTCCCTTATTTCTCCTGACATCTGTCAGTGGAGATTCGGGAGGGCTCCATAACCACTAGATAATTGAACAAAATTGCCAAAATTGTTGATATTGGCCTTCTCTTTAGCCCAACGAGTGCTGGGGTGTTTAGTCGGGTAGTTTGCCATTTGTCAGATTATTTGGATATTTCTTATGTCCCCTCATCTTCTCATCTGTCTCCATTTTCCAGTGTTTATTGTTGCCTATTTTTGGGTTTAGATTAGACCAGGTTTTGGAAATATCTGCAGACCGTAGCTCCCTGTGTATCGTGTCGCAGTACACGTCTACTCACATCACACACAAGACATCATCGTCATCATGTCCCATCAGATTTTATTTGAAGCGGTTTACAGAACAGACTTTCACCATCTCTTCCCTGCCATATTGTCCCTCCGATGCTGTGCTTTTATAAAAATAGACAGTGTATCCATTTTGCTATATATATATAATCTATTTATATATCGGTGGCGGGAATAGGGTAGAACCAGGGCCCTACTTCCGCCACCATCTTCTCATTGACTCTGTGACACGCACCTCTTACCCTAGACCTCATCATGGAGGCTGTGGAACCCCGTTCATGGCTTTCCTGGTTATGATCTTGTTCTTTTATGACAATTTCTACTTTTCTAATATTGGAAAAAATAATAAAATTGATTTACATCTATATACATCAGCAGATAAAGCAGCAGCCAACCCTACGACGGTTGCACTACGTTAATACGGCCATTTTCATATGTACGCAGCACGCCACAGCCGTAATATTGGCGGTGGCTACACGTGTACCATATCTGGACATATTTCTCATCATCAATCAGATTACTATTCTCTTTTTCAATATTTTAGATTTTAGTTTACTCCCAATGTTTTTTGGTCTTTGTTTGGGCATTTACTAACACATACTTCATTGTGAGGCAGACCAAGTGATTGCTCGAGGGCCATTCTCAGAAGGGGCCCGATTCTATATGGACTCATCGTCTTGCTTCCCGATAGATAAGAACGCGTTTCGGACTCCTCTCCCCAGAGGAACCAAATGGTTAGCCCTTTTTTTCTCGGTGGCAAATAATAGGCACCAATGTTCCTCTGTGTTTTTCATTTCCTTAACCCACAGTAAAATTGGTATTTATAGTCCTGACCTAGAGCCCAGATTTCTCCTCCTTGCAATCATTTTCCCCACTTTTTAATCCATTATTATATATTATGCAGATTTTTATGATGAAGCCATTCTAATTTAAAGGCCCAAAGTTTTTTTGGGCCAAACATCTTGGAAGGACGGAATGTATGTTAAGGTTGCAGGAGGTGTCACATTTCTTCCAGTTTTCAGTTTAGTGGTTCTGAAAAATCTCTTAGCTCTAGAATCGGCGTCGGTTGCTCGCTGCTCGAGGACGCATTTTCATCTCGGTGAAGGGAATGGAGAACTCAAAACCTTTCCAAGTTTTCCAATTTATACCCTAAGGAAGGAAGATAATGTATATTACATTTTTATATGATTCAATTAATGAGACAAATGGATAAAATGGGACGAAAAAGAATGAGGCACGAGAGGAAAACCATCGATCAAGAAAGTGGTCTACAAACCAACTTCAAGCATCAGGATTTGAGACATTTGACACCAAACCTTCATCATCTACACAACAGGTTGAGTTTTTACGTCACAGTACAGACTTGGGACCAACATGAAATGTGCATTTTCATATATTATGTCACCTGACGCTTTTTTTTAACTCTGTCAATAAAATGCCTTAGGTGTCAAGAAAGAGCATCACCCTGTGCCTGCTCAGGTTAGCTAATACCAAAATGCCACTTATGACCGGGTCTTGACTGTTCTTTAATTTTGCTGTTAGTAGAAAAGTTTCTTTATATTTAGTAAATCATTAAAATATCTGTCTGGAGTATGGATCCTGACTGTTGCACAATGTTCTTGTAGGAACAGGATGGATCTAAACACATCGCGATTCCAAACTGATAACACAGGAACAAAGCTAAAAATATTCTAGAAAGGTTTCTTGATAACATCCCTGAGGTTGAACGTGACTTCGGTCACTCACCTGGTGGTCTTTGTTGTTGTTGTATAAGCCGTTGAGATTGGCGTAGTGGCAGTTTCTGTACCACCACGCTCCCCTATATGACATGGCGCATGGAAGGATCCTCCTCTGAGTGTCTCGGTCATACGTAGAGAAGATCATGTTGTTGTGGTAACTCATGGAGTCCCCTGAAAAACATGTTACATATCAGTGTAATATCAACACAATGGAGGGAAATGAACTCTAAGCTGCCAGAAAAAGGAGAGGTAAGTGTCTGGTCTGGGTTTTACAATTTTAGTATGTGTTGTGGGTAAGGCTTTGTTACCTGCATCTCCCCTGTATTGTCCAAGCCTCAGTCTGAAGTTTTCATTTTCAGCTTCCACGCGGAAATCATCATACACAGCAAACGCAACCTCTTCTCCAGCTCGGAGATCCACACGTAGCTCGTAAGAGCCTGAAGAGGAGATCTGGTGCAGAGCAATGTTACCTACAGAAGAAAAGAACAGTAGAACATGAAGGACATCGATTATTTACTCATATTTACATAAAATAACGGATTTGGTTTTGGATTACCAGTGATACGAGTGACACCAACCCTACAAAACCAAACTGGTGCCCAAAACTAGGTAGTCAACTGAGAACCTGAAATTGAAGACAGGTGAAGCAATTTCACATTACAGATAATTGGATTTTGCCTACAATGAAATTCGTTGACCAAAATGATTCTACTACTGATCCCACGAACCTGTAATGTCCTGAAACTTAAGAAGTTGAGTGGAATAATTAAGATTGTGGGGGTCAAACACTTAGGTCACCCATTCACCTGCAGAACACAGGAATTGTGGCACTTGTTCATGTATATGAGAATGGGCCCCGTGCCTGATGATGAAGCTCAGCTCCTTCATTCTGCTGGTCGATAGTAGTCCCGGAGATCAAACTCAATCAATTTTCCTGAGGAAACTCCATCAATGGAAATTTTGTAAAGATCTGGCCTCCAGGGCACCCAATAATTAATATTGAAGAGGCCACAGCACGTGTGGGAGCACAGTACTGTACATATCAGCATGGGCCCATGCCAGGTGATGCAGTTCAGTCCCTTCATTCTGCTGATCAGGGGTCAAACTCCACCGATCATACATGAATGATTTATCCTAGAGAAAGGCCATGAATTTACAGTAAAGGAAAGTAGTGGTTGGATTGTTTTCTTTGTCATGTAACCGTGACCACTTACCCAGCCAGAATTCAGAGGTCAGGTTGCCAAACCCATTCTTATAATCATCCCACTCTCGATAGAAGTTTGTGCTCCCGTCCATCCTTCTCTGGAAGACCTACAGAAAGGAGACCAGGGTTTATCTCGTGACTTTATACCCTGGTTAAAAAGAAATGTTAATTAGCAAAATTGCATCCTATACTTACAATCCATCCACCTCCATCAGTCTCCAAGTCACAAAACACGGTCAGCGTCCTTTCTTTATCTCCCCCGAGATATATGGTAAACGTTCCATTCCGAATCTCTCCATTCATCCTTTGTTCCCAGCAATCCCGGGGATATGGGAACCTTAAACGACCTAAAGGTGAAATTATGGTTTTTTTTTTAGAGATACTGCTCTTTTGTTGTTCACGTTATCAAAGGAAACTTTATCATGTGTTTTTAGGGCAATGTGGCATTGACTTCACCCCCCAGAAGCAGGATACCCTCAAATGCTCATAAACTTCCATAATAACAAAAAAAGTCCATCAGGTCTAACACATTTGGTATTGCACCAAATCTACAGCTGTCTAAAAAGTAAAAGGAATTATTTTTCTAATCTTTTTGCTTATCTCTAATTTTATATTAATAAGTATTTAGCACCCGGAATGCTGAAACTTTGGACTGTTTTGGACAAAATTTACTGATTTTTTTCTATTAATTCAGAAGCCCCTGGGAACGAACTTTAGAAATCCGCCTGTAATAGATCAAAATGTCAGAAAGCTTCCAGCCCGGGTCATGTGGATGCCATCCAAAGTGACGGAGGTTTTGGATATGAAGCTTTGTATTCTGACCCTTGAGCCTTCAATCGTCGTCAATTTGATACAAGTACAACTCTATTCTATTATTATTAGGTGATTGTTGATTTATTTTTCCCTTTGTCCAAGAGAACTAAAATTCTTCCTCGGCTTCGCTGATGAAAGTTACTATAAGGCAGTGTACTATTAGGCTGTGAACCAGGACCAGGCTCAGATCGGAAGACCAAGCTCGACCATGGGGTCTCCTGACCTGAGGGACCTGCTTCATAGGCATATATAAAGCAGTCATTTTAGGTCGGGAGACCAAGGAGACGGTCCGGGTCTTCCGATCTGAGCATGGTCCTTGGTTCACGGATGCGTGAAACCGGCCTAAGTCATAGAGAACGAATAAAGATGGTAGTTACATGGAGCCTGCTAACTGGAGATAACAATAAGTGGCGGAGAGTCATGTTATTAGCTCTTCATGTAGAAGATCAGGGATTTCACTTCTAATAATCTTCAAAGTCCTTTGGAAGAAACAAAATTGCCGTTGTCAGCAGCAGTTCTGCTGTCGTAACAGAAATGATATGGATCAGATGTCACACAAGCTGGACGGACTCCTGTAAAACTTCCCAGATAGAGGCCAAGAATGTGATATCGTGAAATAAATCCAGCCGGCTTGTCAAAACTTAATTATGTGAACAAGCAGATGACACTCGGTCTTACCATGCAAGCAAAATTATAGCGGAAAAATCCCAGCTGCAACCGAGAGATTTACAAGCGGAGGATGAGGCGGTAATACGAACGCCATGTAACATCTGCACGACTCAGCACATCATCATTACAGAGCTGAAGATGGCCCTAATAAGCCTCTCCTTTTCATGGGATAACACAGAAGATCTGACTCTTTGACACAGTGTGTACAACTTGTATCACAGAGTAAATTTGGTGTGCCCTCTAAATTACTGAACCCACAAAAGTGAGTATACCTCTAAGTGAAAATGGCCAAATTGTGCCCAGAGTGTAAATATTTTGTGTGGTCACCATTATTTTCTGCCTTACCTCTCTTTGGGCATGGAGGTCACTAGAGCGTCACCGGTGGCCACTAGAATCCTTTTCCCTCCTCCATGATGACATCACGGAGCTGGTGGATGTTGGAGACCTTGCGCTGCTCCACCTTCCATTTAAGGATGCCCCACAGATGCTCATTAGGGTTTAGGTCTGGAGACACACTTGGCCAGTCCAGCACCTTTACCTTCAATTTCTTTACAAAGCAGTGTTGGTTTTGGAGGTGATTGGGGTCGTTATCATGTTGGAATACTGCCCTGTGGCCCAGTTTCCAAAGGGAGGGGATCATGCTCTGCATCAGTATGGCACAGTACATGTTGGCATTCATGGTTCTCTCTATGAACTGTAGCTCCCCAGTCGGCAGCAGTCATGCAGCCCCAAACCATGACACTCCCACCACCATGCTTAACTGTAGGCATGACATACTTGTCTTTGTGCTCCTCACCTGGTTGCCTCCACACACGCTTGACACCATCTGAACCAAATAGGTTTATCTTGGTCTCATCAGACCACAGGACATGTTCCAGTAATCCATGTCCTTAGTCTGCTTGTCTTAAGCATAGTGTTTGCGGCTTTCTTGTGGATCACCTTTAGAAGAGGCTTCCTTCTGGGACAACAGCTATGCAGAACAATTTGATGCACTGTGCGGTGGATGGTCGGAGAACTGACAGGTGGACCCCCCACCCCTGTAACCTCTGCAGTAATGCTGGCAGCACTCATACATCTATTCTGACCAGACAGACTCTGGATATGGTGCTGAGCACGTGCACCCAACTACTTTGGTCAACCATGGCGAGGCCAGTTCAGAGTGCAACCTGTCTTGTTAAACCTCTGTATGGTCTTGGCCACCGTGCTGCAGCTCAGTGTCAGGCTGACGGTGATCTTCTTATAGCCTCAGCCATTTTCATGTAGAGCAACAATTCTTTATTTCAGATCCTCAGAGAGTTGTTTGCCATGAGGAGCCATGCTGAACTTCCAATAAGAGTGTGTGGGAGCGATGACGCCAAATTTACCACACCTGCTCCCCATGCACACCCGTGACTTTGTAACACTAATGATTCACATGACACCGGGGAGGGAGAATGGCTAGTTGGGCACAATTTGGCCATTTTCACTTAGGGGTGTACTCACGTTTGTTGCCAGCAGTTTAGACATTAATGGTTGTGTTTTGAGCTATATGCAGAGCACCAAATTTACACTGTTATACAAGCTGCACCCTGACTACTCTACACTGTGTCATTGTGTCAGATCGTCAGTGTTGTCCCAAGAAAATATATAACAAAATATTTACAAACACGTGAGGGGTGTACTCACTTTTGTGATATACTATACTTTTCTATGGCGGCAGTATTATAGTAGTTATATTCTTGTACATAGGGGGCAGTATTATAGTAGTTATATTCTTGTACATAGGAGCAGTATTATAGTAGTTATATTCTTGTACATAGGGGCAGTATTATAGCAGTTATATTCTTCTACATAGGGGCAGTATTATAGTAGCTATATTCTTGTACATAGGAGCAGTATTATAGTAGTTATATTCTTGTACCTAGGAGCAGTATTATAGTAGTTATATTCTTGTACATAGGGGCAGTATTATAGTAGTTATATTCTTGTACATAGGAGCAGTATTATAGTAGTTATATTCTTGTACATAGGGGGCAGTATTACAGTAGTTATATTCTTGTATATAGGAACAGTATTATAGTAGTTATATTCTTGTAGATAGGAGCAGTATTATAGTAGTTATATTCCTGTTCATAGGGGACAATATTATAGTAGTTATATTTTTGTACATAGGGGCAGTATTATAGTAGTTATATTCTTGTACATAGGAGCAGAGTTATAGTAGTTATATTCCTGTACATAGGGGACAGTATTATAGTAGTTATATTATTGTACATAGGAGCAGTATTATATTAGTTATATTCTTGTACATAGGGGCAGTATTATAGTAGTTATATTCTTGTACATAGGTGCAGTATTATAGTAGTTATATTCTTGTACAGAGGAGCAGAGTTATAGTACTTATATTCCTGTACATAGGGGACAGTATTATAGTAGTTATATTCTTGTACATAGGAGCAGTATTATAGTAGTTATATTCTTGTACATAGGGGGCAGTATTATAGTAGTTATATTCTTGTACAAAGGAGCAGTATTATAGTAGTTATATTCTTGTACATAGGGAGCAGTATTATAGTAGTTATATTCTTGTACATAGGGGGCAGTATTATAGTAGTTATATTCTTGTACAAAGGGGCAGTATTATAGTAGCTATATTCTTGTACATAGGAGCAGAATTATAGTAGTTATATTCCTGTATATAGGGGACAGTATAATAGTAGTTATATTCTTGCACATAGGAGCAGTATTATAGTAGTTATATTCTTGTACATAGGGGGCAGTATTATAGTAGTTATATTCTTGTACATAGGATCAGTATTATAGTAGCTATATTCTTGTACATAGGGAGCAGTATTATAGTAGTTATATTCTTGAACATAGGAGCAGTATTATAGTAGTTATATTCTTGTACATGAGGACAGTATTACAGTAGTTATATTCTTGTTCATAGGGGCAGTATTATAGTAGTTATATTCTTGTATATAGGGGCAGTATTATAGTAGTTATATTCTTGTACATAGGGGGCAGTATTATAGTAGTTATATTCTTGTACATAGGAGCAGTATTATAGTAGCTATATTCTTGTACATAGGGGAAGGATTATAGTAGTTATATTCTTGCACATAGGGGCAGTATTACAGTGCAAAATCTGGAACCGGGCTCTCCATCTATTTTATAATTCTATATGGACTAGAGGGATATTTGAGATCTCTCAAATATCAGGGCCCCTGATGTGGTCACCACCTTTGCACCCCTATAGCTTTGCCCCTACAGTCCCTTTATCTCTTATTGTGTTCCATAATACCACTAAGTAAAAATCTGCAGCTGTTTCTCCCTTCTCTCCCTTCCTTCATCCATTCTATGTACTGTTTTACAATAGAAGGCTTTTGGTGGGGGACTGAAGTAGTTTCAAACAATTTACAGAGCTCTTGCATATAGGAAACCTTGAAGATGATGATGAATAATGATAAGTCTGACAAAGTCTCATAAATTTACAACCATTACTAATTTATGCAAGACGAACAACCCTGACTACCCCAGTGACCTAATGTGGTGACCTTGGCTCCGTTGCAGTTGTTTTCCAGTTGTTACTCTCACTGAAATATTACATTTATCCAATTTGATGAAGTACTTTCCCTTTTAACCCAAATATTTATATGTCTTTTTCTTTATAAACTTTTAAACCGAAAATAATTTTGTTTTGTTCTTTCCGTAATGACGCTCCTATGGCCGGACACAAAAAAACATTCAGTTCTTGGATCAATAAATACAGGAAATATTAGAGAGGCCTCCCCCAGTTCTATGTATATTATGAGTATCCGGACTAGCGCAAGAGTCGATATTGTGACACAATTGAATTTGTTAAATTTTAAGCTCAGCCGTTTGGTGACTCGCGCTGGGAATGTCGCTCTATTCAATGCTCGTTACATAGAAGATAAAGATCTATGAAGTGCAATAATCATGTGGCTACAAAATTGTTCCAAAATAGATTGCGACTTGTTTATTCCCTTGGACTTTGCCTAGAATTGGTAAGTTCACATATCACTTTGTTGCCTCCTTCACACTTGGGAGATTTGCTCCAATGTACGGATCATCCGTACAAAGTGTCATGTTCATGAAACACACAAAACGTCACGAAAACCCAGTTAAGCAAAAAAAGTGTTCGGAATTCCAGGAGATAAGGAGTTACACAGGCCTCCCATCCAGCGAACAACGATTCCCGACTTTGCCGATGGACAGGAGTCCTGCGAATCAATTCTCCCATCTCTATTCCTGACCATCATTTTTCTTTACTCGTTGGGTGATCTAGGATCTCGATTTTTTACTTACCTGTTGTAAAAGAAGTTGAGATGGGAGCTGAGCTGGTTCCACCCCTCAGAGCTCTCAGCTGGACTCGATACTGAGTGGAAGGACTGAGTTGACTCAATGTGGATGATGAGAGATGAGGCAACAGACGGATCTCCTGAAAGATATCAATATGTCTATGCAATTATGTCTAACACCGTTGGAAACAAAGATAACTAAAAGTATTACTAGGTTGGATGCGCTTCTACTAGTTTGGGAAGATCAGGTTTACCCTACCTTAACTTCACCTTCTGGTGTTTGATAGGTCAACAGATACCCATCAGGCATGGCATCTGGAGCTTTCCATGTAAGCAGCGCACTACGAGCTGTGATTTGACTGGCTGTGAGGTCTCGTGGAGAGTCTGCACCTGTATGTGAATGAAGAGACCATCCATGACGTTATGGATTTCCGTGATTTAGGTCCAATTTAGGGCTCGTAGAGTCTTTTGATCCAAGAAACCAACTGTAAAGAAAAGTTCTACTCACTGGTGATAAAAGATGTGGATGTTGGTGTGCTGGTCATGGACCCTTGTGAACTTTGCACACTGACAAAATATTCAGTGTGGGGATGTAAACCAGTCAGAGGAAGCTCGGTTCTGTCACCAGGAACTGGAACTGTGACCAACGGGACTGCAAGAAGACGAAGAAGTTAAGAACTGTGATTCAAACTGTGTAGATATTAGATTAAGATGGTCGACAACAACCAAATATGGAACTTGACCAATTTTAGCACATCTATGTTAGCAAAATAGTGGTATTCAAGAATGGTGGTCCCTATATAGAAATAGACCAATATGCATAGGAAGGGTGGTGTTCTCAAGTGTTGGGCTTTTTTTTGGAAGTTAGTAATGAGCCAAGGTTTCTCTTACTGTTTTCTGCCCTGTAAGAGACCAAATATCTGTCCACTGGTCCTGTAGGAGCTTCCCAGCGCATAACAGCTGACACTTCCGTGACATCATGGGCACGCAAAGAGCGCGGACCTCCTCCAGCTGTTATAAAAAGAAAAAAAACTCAGAATTCGAATTACAGAAAGGTGATTTATTTTTGGAATTTAATGGTTCTTATATAACACAGATAAATGTTTATAGGCACCAGCTTCGATAAAAGTACCGTACCGGTGGTGAAAAAGTCCGTCAGGGGTTGGCTTTCCTCAAATCCCCGCACAGAAACCACAGTGACCTCATACTGGGTTCCCGGGATGAGGCCTTTCAATTGGGTGTTGGTTCCAAAAACACTGGTGCTTTCAGGTTCTCCTAAATTATTAGAAGGCTATTAATAAAAGAGAAAACACAATTCTCCACATTTAAAGAAATTTCCTTCTTCCCTGTATATAGATCTAGTCTTTTTATCCAACTGGTGGTGGTTGCCAGTAAAAAAAAAGTTAATGATCTCTCCCATTTGGCTAAAAAAAGGACCAGATTTATTTATATGGAAGAGAGGACCATATGCTAGGAATGGAGAGGAGGAGGAACAAAAGGAAAAAAACACCAGATTCAGGAGAACAACTGACAGAATAAAACAAAATTTGGCAAGTGACAGGACTCAAGTAACATGATAGTTAGGTTTACCTCCGTCAGCCAGTTGATAGGACACTTTGAAAGTGGTTGTCTCGGGATTTGGTGGGTCCCAACTAACATCGACTGAGGTCTCCCCAATATTGGTAAATCTAAGTTTCCTTGGGAGTTCTAAATCTAGAACAAAGGAAACAAAGGTTTATAAATGTAGATGACAATCTAAAGAAATTCAAGTAATTCTAAGTTTCTTCTCTTTAAAATTTAGTTAAAAGGTTGATGAAACCAAATAGTCATGTTTGTCACAAAAAACACGAGTCTTCTATCAAATTAAATGGTCAATATAGTTCGAAACTAGAGAAAAATATATGATATGCAAGTCCGGGTAGATCTTAGTGCTTAGATTTACCCCATGCCAAAAGGAAATTTCTGACTAAAACCTGAGGCAGCTGTGGTGGTCCTAGGACCCAATGGGGATTCCATTCCACCATGATTATAGACCAGTTACACATGTTTTCCACCTTGGACAATTCCTTGTTTTTAGAAGTTTTCCTTGAAGATCAGTAGATCACAAAGTTCCCTCTTGCTGGGTTCCCAAGGGATCAGTTGTGATCTGTGGTGAAACTTGCCAGTGCCACCACAGGAGAAGACAAGTCTTCTGTGCCCATTCACATCATTGGGTTATGTGTTTAATACAACAGTTACTCCATTTTGAGTGACGCGCTCCCTCTCATAAACCAGATTCCCCCCTTAAGGTATATGACAACGTTTTCTTTAGACAACTCCTTTAAAAGTGTGAATTATTTTTATTACCTAGAGGCCCAGTTTTTCCAGTGGCTTCTAGACTGCTAGTCTCCTCTCCCTTCAATAGACGATGTAATTTTACTGTGTAGACAGTATCAGGTTGTAGCCCGGAGAGAAGCACGGTCCGTTCTGTGCCCTCCACAGTTACTAAACTTGATAACTCTTGACCTTGAACAGCATATCGAACATTGAAGGAGTCAAATGCACCTTCTGGAGCCTCCCAGGAGACATGCATGGCGTGTGGGCCATGTGGAGAAAGGTAAAGGTCACTGTAGATAGGAGGTCCTTGTGTCTCAAGAATTCTTGCTAAAAAATGGGGACAAATACATAAACAATAAAAGTAAAATAAAAAAATTATTCAAGAAAAATGAAAATGAAGAACCTAAAAATGCCACCACCAAAACATTCAACCATCGATGATCGACTTTGGCCATCATGGATGTTGTAGACTGATGTATTACCTGTTGTCAC
Organism: Ranitomeya variabilis; assembly: GCF_051348905.1. Lineage (NCBI taxonomy): Eukaryota > Metazoa > Chordata > Amphibia > Anura > Dendrobatidae > Ranitomeya > Ranitomeya variabilis. The sequence goes on along the minus strand of NC_135233.1, from coordinate 378,382,199 downwards.
CTCTGTGGATAAGGGCATGCTTCTCTTCTCTCCTCTTAGACCAAAGGCATTACATTCATATCTGCTGGCTGGGAGGAGGCCTTGGACAATGGTGCTGGTGTCGTGTCCCGCAATCACAATTTCCCTAATTCTACCATCAGGATCGCGACATTGGACAACGATGGAGTCGAAGGCAACATTTCCTTCCACTATCCATGATAACGTTATGGTTTCCTGGGTCACATCAGAAGCCACCAGCTTGACCAGGCGAGGATCCATGAGAGATGCTGCTGAGGGGGCAACTTTCTTTGGTACTGTAAAAGTTTTACGATTAGCTTTGTGAATAACTGTGTAATAGAGTTGGTTCAAATAGATTCTCGGGACCAATTCAGTAATTTGTGGCCGCTGGAGAGGAGATATAAGAGCAGCCTCCCATCTCTTCATTTGATTAGCCGGCATGATGTGACATCATCGTCACGCTTGGGTGGTTGACAAAAAGAAGAGCTGTAGATGCCGTCAAGTAAATGGCTGCTCTTATAGCTCCTGTACAGTGACCACCAATTACTGACCAGATCCTACAAATGTACCTGAGCCTAGTCTACTACATAACTTATTACATAACTTTTCATTCTCTGCAATTCTCATGATCAAATATTCTTGATCACAATTTAAATTCTTGAATTTTAAAGTAATAAAATGGTCACCTAGTTAATAATACAGGCTTTTGCCCACAACATGATATAGGCAAAAATAATGGTTTCCTCTATTGGCACAGATAGTACTGCTATCCTGTTTCTCTTTCTAAACAATGTATATACAGACAGTACTGTCTCCCTTCTTCCTAAGAATCGTGTACATATAGAAAGTCTTTCCCTGTGAATGATGTAGACAAAGACAGTACTGCCTTCCTACTTAACCCATAACGATGCTCTCACAGATTGTACTGCCTTGATGTCTCTCCTTGTAAACTATGTAGGCGCTGTCTCTTTCTGCAACCTATGTGAGCACATAAGATACTGCCGACTTATCATCTCCTGTACATGATGAAAGCACAGTTTGTGCCACCCTATATCTCTCCCTGTGCATTTTTTGTCCCGGCCATTTAGCTTGTCCCATAGTGCGGCTCTGGTGGTGCACATGCGCTACCTGTGTTCCGTTGTCCTGGCTCGCTGCATCAGCGTGACCTAGGCAACGCCGGGTACTCTGCTCCCGTGCATCCGGTCACATGGTTCGGTGGCTGGGACTTCCGGGTTCTCCTGGCCACGCATGCGCCGTCACACTCTAGGGTCACAGCTATCCGCGCAATTGCTTTTTAGTATAAAAACCCCCCTGATTTTACTATGGCTACCCCGTGACGAAGGAAAGCCTTTCCAAACGCGCGTTGGGGTGCGCAGCAACAGGACGTGGGACCCTTAAAGGTATACTACTTTCATATTTCATTCCCCATATCCTCTTTCTTTTTAGTATGTTCACTTTTTGCACTTAATGGATTATTGGAATTTTTGGGAATAATTTTATGGTTAAGCACATATTTTATCCCATTTCTTGCACTGGTACTTTAATATAACCATTATATATGGTATAATTAATGGAGATGTGGTATTGGTTCCTTTCAAAGTTTTGGCACATAGTTTTTTTCTTTTTTTCACTTGAGGAACATGTGTAATATAAGTGGGTCTGCCTGCCTTGATTAAAAGAGATAAAAAATCTTTATACAATCTATTATTATTAATCTCTGTCCCAATACGCGCACATTGCTTTTACTATTTTATATTTAATGTTTGTATATTTCTGCCACTTTTTATTTAATAAAGCCATATGATTAATTATACTCTGTCTGGTCACCCCTGTAATTCATGGTTTTTGGTTGTGTGGTTAGTCTTGTAAGTTATGTAAAAAGATATAGTGCTGATTTTGTACTTCTCCCTGCACCTGATGTAGGCACAGACAGTACTGCCTCCCTGTCTCTCCATGTATGTACATGTTATAGGCTCAAGTAGTACTGCCTCCCTGTTTCTAAGTGTATGTACATGTTATAGGCACAGATAGTACTTTCTCCCAGTTTAATTAGTGTACGTACATGCTATAGGAACAGACAATATTGGTTGCCTGTCTGTCCATGTATTTACATGTTAAAGGCACAAATATTGCTGCCTCCTTGTTTCTTTTTGGCATTCATTTACACAGTATTTATTAAATAGTCACAGTGAGCTGCTATGGTGGCTCCATCACCTGTGGTGGTCTCGACTATGGATGCTTTGCTCCTCTTTCCTCCTGAAACTCCATAAAGGATAAACTTATATCTCTTCCCAGGCTTTAAATTTTCAACCTCTATGGACCGTTGGAGCTTCTCCAAAGTAACCTCCTTGGATTTCCCCTCGGCATCCCGGTACATGAGAAGAAAAGTGTCGAATTCACCACCAGTGACTTCCCAAGAGAGGCGGACAGTTTCACTGTAGACATCAGATGCAGAGAAGGACTCCAGACGCGGAAGCGTAGTCTTCTCTAAAAAAAACAACAAGCATGAAATATCATAAACCAAGGCAAGAACAGCTCTTAATTGTCTTTCTGGTGTGACAATTAGGGATCAGTCATTAAGGGGGCTCTAAGGTGTATGGACATCGTGAAAGAGGGAATTTTTTATTCATTTCAATGGTCGACATGTAATGCTACTTCTCTCCTTTAGAGGCCACTGTAGGAGAAATGTGTGGCTGAGTACTGCTTCCCCACGGCAGATCATCTGGGGTTTGATGGCGCAGCTGAGCGATCCTCGCTATACCACAGTTGGGCTATCCCCGTTATATCACAACTAACAACTAAGCTATTCTTGATATACCACAGCTGGGCTATTCTCATTGTACCACAGCTGGGCTATCCTGGTTATACCACAGCGGGGCTATCCTCGTTATACCACAGCTGGGCTATCCTCGTTATACCACAGCTGAGCTATCCTCGTTATATCACAGCAGAGCTATCTTCGTTTTATACCACATCTGGACTATCCTCATTATACCACAGCTGAGCTATCTTTGTTATCCCGTGGCTGTTCTATCCTCGTTATACCACAGCTAGGCTATCCTCATTATACCACAGCTGAGCTATCCTTGTTGTCACATAGCTGTTCTATCCTCGTTATATCACAGCGGGGCTATCCTGATTATACCACAGCTGGGCTATCCTCGTTATATCACAGGAGAGCTATCTTCGTTATACCACATCTGGGCTATCCTCATTATACCACAGCCGAGCTATCCTTGTTATTCCATAGCTGTTCTATCCTCGTTATACCACAGCTGGGCTATCCTCGTTAGATCACAGCAGAGCTATCTTCGTTATACCACATATAAGCTATCCTCATTATACCACAGCTGAGCTATCCGTGTTATCCCATAGCTGTTCTATCCTCGTTATACCACAGCTGGGCTAGCCTTGTTGTACCAAAGCTGGGCTATCCTAGTTATACCACAGCTGGGCTATCCTCATTATACCACAGCTGAGCTATGCTCATTATACCACAACTAGGCTATCTTGATGGCACCACAGCTGGGTTATCCTCGTTATACCACAGCTACGTTATCCTCATTATACCACAGCTGAGCTATCCTTGTTATCCCATAGCTGTTTTATCCTCGTTATACCACAGCTGGGCTAGCCTTGTTGTACCAAAGCTGGGCTATCCTAGTTATACCACAGCTGGGCTATCCTCGTTATACCACAGCTGAGCTAAGCTCATTATACCACAGCTAGGCTATCTTGATTGCACCACAGATAGGTTATCCTCATTATACCACAGCTAAACTATCCTTGTTATACCACAGCTAGGCTACCCTCATTATACCAGTTCGTTTCTTACCTGTGCTGGCTTCTGCTGTCACTGGTTTACTCTTCTTTCCATCCATTAAACCATATAAGAAAAATTTATATTTTTTTCCAGGCTTGAGCTCCTTCACATCGAAAGATCTCAAATCACTTTCCAGATCAATTTCTCTTGGTTGTCCTTCTCCATTCCGATAGACCAGAAGAAAAGAGTCAAAGTCTCCACTAGAAACTTCCCATGTGAGATGGGCCGAGTCACTGAGGACATTGGAGAGGGAAAGGGACTCCAGGCGAGGGGGCTTGGGTTTTTCTATGGAAGAGAAAGAGATGACATGAAAATTGCCATACGGAGTCATCTGGTAAAACACATTATAGAGGACAGAGGTTACATCTATAACAACCAACACTACAGTAGGTTGATGGCTGAGCAATCGGTGAACAAATGATCTTGGTGTGATCAATATTTTTGCAGATGCACAATTGAGTCCGCAATGGGTTTACAGTCGTCATACATGTTTAGTGAAATCAGGCAAAATGTTTTGGGGAATTTTCTGGAATGACCGGCCACTATTTGTTCAACCAAAGGGCAATTGTTTTCATAACAATAATCTGTTTCAATCCAATTTAGACTAACTGTATGTCCATCTTTAGTCAAATATGTGTGAGCACTTTAAAGACTTAGTCCGAAAAATTTAATGTAGGACTGATGCAGTCCAACCATTGGCACTCCTGCCAATGCCAAGAATGTGACTATCAAGGGACATCTTGAGATAGCTGCGCAATGTACCTTGCTACAGCTCCATTCTGAAGGGGCATTTCAGAGTCCCATTTTTGGATTGTTGGGTCCCCACTAATCCGCAAAGTTATTGCCTATCCTGTGGAACCTATCCCACCTATCTGGGGAATAACTCATACAGTAGTAATTGAAGGAAAGTGGGCACAGCAAAGGTAAAAAGTGGTAAGATACCAATGGATGTACTGTAAAGAGTAGCAGCAATGGAGCAATAATGAGGAATACTCATGAAGGGTACATACCCGGATGATGGTAATGGCCTGAACGACCAAGACCCAACGTGTGTTACCGCCTGCCGCCAGCTTCATCAGGGGTTCTCTGCCTAATGTAAGCCAGGTTTATATAGAAGCCGTAGGACGAATTAAGAAGGTGGTGGGCAGGTGTACCGAGATGTTCAGGCATTTCTGTACCACTCACCGCGCATACGCGTTGCATCGAGCAGGAAGTGACATGTGCATTTCACCAATGCGTTCCACCAGTACACTGTGGACCGAAAGTGGAATATGCGTTCCATAAGGCGCAGGAGATGTGTCTCACCAGTAAAGTGTAAAGTAAGTCTAAAAGTCAATATATACAACTATGGCATCATAATGAATAAGTCAAATGTCAGTACTTTAGCCATAATACGGAAAACGAAAAACATATACAAAAATTTTAAAAAAACGGTTGTACCTCGAGCTTTCCAGAAAGTTGCTGTCATACCACGGGATGTTTTACTCAAATCATCAAATTAGGTTTATAAACACCTACAATAACCAATGGAGTCTTATAGGTAGGGTCTTTAATAAGCATTGGAGTATTCTCAAATTGCTTGATGCATCGCGTATGCGCGGTGAGTGGAACGGAAACGCCCGAACATCTCGTTACACCTGCCCGCCGCCTTCTTAATTTGTCCTACGGCTTCTATGTAAATCGAGCTTAAATTAGGCAGAGAAGCCAGACAAAGCTGCCGGCAGGCGGTAACACACATTGGGTCTCGCTCGTTCAGGCCATTACCATCATCCCGGTCTGTACCCTTCATGAGTAGGCCTCATTACTCTTCCATTGCTGCTACTCTTATTGGATTATTAGCTCAAATCTCTTCCAATTCTTCTATGTTTTTTAATTGTTTTTAATCGGCATATCTCTTGTCTGTGTTGTTATATTGTTTGCTTTTTTTTTTTTTTTTTTTTATAATATTGAGATTTAATGATATGGCCGTGCACATTTCTCTTTCCTTACAAACTTTCTTCTCCCTCCTTATGAATAACCCATAAAGCGTGCTGTGCAAATTTCATTTGTAGCACCTACCTCCCAGGTGCCATTTACAGTACTGGGGCGACCTCTACACCCCTACCACTACTTCACTGTACGTAAAATGTTCTCCCAAAAAATTGATCAGATACCACTGTCTGATCAATAACCTAGATATCATGTATCTGGTGTTGTTGCCTTTTCTTAGGTCTGGGAACCAAGTGAGGGATCAGGTTTCAAGCTTTGTGTGCAGAGGTCACAAGGGTCAGTGGTGCCCACTTAGATAATGAGAGTAACACCTATTCTTAGATACCATAGATCTGGATTCTAGAATTTCTCATGATGCTCTAATCCAGAGGCATTTCACCTCCTCAGTTGTCACCACTCCAATGTTGAAATAGTAAAACCTCCCCCCACCATTCCCCACATCTCTAGTACCTGTGAAGACAGACGTTGTCTCCGGTTTGCTGTAAGTGTCCCCCAATATCCCCCGAAGCTCCACTGTGTAATTAACTTCAGCCACCAGTCCGGTGATGTGAAAAGTTGTCTCGTCCCCTCTTAAAGTCTCCTCTTGGTATGGACCTCCAGAAGGTCCATACTGGAGCATATAACCATCAAAATCTCCATCCAAGGGTTCCCACGTCACACGGAAGGAATCTGGCCGAATCTCAGACACCGAAAGGGGGGAAAGACGGGGTGGCGTTCCTTTATCTGGAGAAGAATCTGGACAAGAATTAAAAAAAAATCAACAATGTAAACTAAAGAAACACGGGAAAGTATTTTTATCATTGCCAATCGGGAAAAAAAGTAAGAAAATGTACTAGACACATGGGTGTATATATCGAGAAAATGAGGGTCTAAGGATTCCTCGTGTGGCACTTTGATAAAGAATAAATGGGGTACAGAGGTGGCCATGTACTGTATGTGTGTTTTTTGGAAGTAATTAAATACTCCTGTGGAGCCAGTTTCTTTTTTACTGAAGTGGGAAAGAAGAAGAAGTAAGCCACCATTCTTCTGATCGGTGGATTCCTGGAAGTGGCACCTTTCGTACATTTATGGTGGGTCCTTTCGATATTCCATATATGACTTATATGGCCACACCCTTTGCTTTACTGTGACCTTTGGGATTGGGATTGTGGCCAGAGAACGTTGATATCACATATTTTGTTGTGCCACGAGACATTGGAAGGCTTGTTGGCACATGATGATGTTACACGTGAGGAACGGGTGATACGTTACACTGGTGACATATTCTTGTAAATCCATTTATCATTAGCTCCCAGCTGGAGCTCACTCACCCGCCCATGCTTTGGCAAAAAAAATTGTGTCTGTTACTGCCAAAAAGTTTTATCTGTACGTGAATAAGTCAATGAAAGCAAAACAATGTGTCAGAGAAGAATAGAAGTCAGCACAGACCAAAATTAATCGAGATCTGTGACGTGAGCGTTGGATTTACAGGAAAGATCTGCCTCGCTTCTTTACCGTTGTTCACTTTGTGCACATTGTGTCATAGATCATACAAGCATTAAAGGGACTCTGTCACCTGAATTTGGCGGGACCAGTTTTGGGTCATATGGGCGGGGTTTTCGGGTGTTTGATTCACCCTTTCCTTACCCGCTGGCTGCATGCTGGCTGCAATATTGGATTGAAGTTCATTCTCTGTCCTCTGTAGTACATGCCTGCACAAGGCAATCTTGTCTTACGCAGGCATGTACTATGGAGGACAGAGAATGAACTTCAATCCAATATTGCAGCCAGCATGCAGCCAGCGGGTAAGGAAAGGGTGAATCAAACACCCAAAAACCCCGCCCATATGACTGAAAATTGTTCCCTCCAAATTCAGGTGACAGAGTCCCTTTAATTATTATCTTATTGGTGTTCAGAGAGAAATCTACAGTCGGTTTGGGTGTCAGGGAGCCACATTTCTTTGCCATGTCCTAATAAAGACTTCTCTAGTACAGCAGAATGAATCGTCCATATGACTCTTGAGTACATTGTGGCATTAACGGGATCAGATCCCATCGGACAAAAGCTCCACTAAATTCATTTTAACATGGTGATGAATTAGAAGACCGACAAAGGTAATGACATTTTCATGCTGGCTTTAGGTGCAGCTACCTGGCATTGAATTATGAAGAGACATTCAAGTTTCTCAATAAAGAATATGCGGAATATAACGCCTCCCGAAGAAGCATTGCGAAACGCGCGTCGAGGCAGAGGGACGCCAAAGATCTCCATACAGCTGACACTAGGTAATGTTATACTATTTCATTGCGGCATAGTATTCACATTCACTTCATATCATCTTAGGGGTCTTATGTCCATGCCTTGTTTCCCTTACTACAATGGAGCATACTATTGTAGCTTAAACTTAGTTTAATGGTTAGGGGCAATTTGTTGACACTCCCCATGCTGTGCAACTTGCATTAATAGTGTGTGCATGTGAATCATTGTCATACCTTTTGATAGGTGTTTATTTTATGCATGGCCAATTGGTTGGAGTTTCCTATGGCATTTCAGTCCCTCTACAAATTGGATCTAGCACCTTTTTGTTATTGCATGTAATTTTAACCTGTTGTTAATAATAAAAAAAACTATTTTATATTAATTTACCACTCTGTTTGGGATTAATCTTACTTTGATCACCAAAAACTGTGAAATAGAATAAAAATACTGCATTAAATAAAATACATACAGATATAAATGGAAATTTACAGCTCTTCAGGACTGACATTATGGTGCTGGGTGCGGTGAATCACATGTTGGCCAATTTTAGCTGAATCAATCTGATGCAGATAAGTACAAGATGTGCAATCTCTATGTTTGACTATTCAGGAAAGGTCAAACTTTGTGAGTGTTGGTTTCTCCGGAGAAGACGGATCTCTGAATTTGTTTGCCGCAAGATAGGAGATTAGTCATTACAAAGCTATGTATTTACTCCTAACATGAGCAACAACAACAATGCTGTGGGTTTGGGATTCCCCGTGTGTTAGTTAGCAGTGCCTTTAATCAACACTGACCTTTCTACTATCTTAGGGACGAGATTGATAGAGACCAGAAGAATATTACTCCGTCATACATATGTGCAACCAAGAGCAAAAACACTTAGAGTTGCTACACAATAAAAAGGTATAGAAACATGTATACAACAATATACAACCTGTATTATCCAACCATCAACATTAGAAGAACTGTAGAAGATCATCAACATGGTCAATAGGACATAACCAGAACACTGGGTACCATTAGTAGACTCTGAGGCTGTGATGGATTAACGTTTCTGAGCCACCACACAGGAGATGATCAACCTCCATTTACACAACACGTCTATGTGCTCTTGTTATTACATCGCAGTTAGTCGAAGATGTTGATATTGGCGAGACTGGCCAATTCTCTATTGACAGATGATGTGGGAGAAATAAAATGGTTAGGAGTGCCAGATTTCAATATGCCTTACTCTTTTTTTCTCAAGGAACATAAGGTTCTCCAAAAAGTGGCTTCCTCAACTGTCCCTAGTGAGAACATGCGCACACTTGGCCTAGTGGTACAAAGATGTATATCGGGATCTTGAAAGGAATAGGAAAATAAGCATTCGGATGACAGTTACTAAAGAGTGTGGGCACCTCGAAACGCCATTTGGTTGTTATTCTATAAACCCTATTGGCAAATAATCAGCTCCAAAGTCATCTCCACCTGGCGTTGTTTTCTCCTAGACCTTTGGCGCCCATTACAGAGGGATCTTTCTTCTGGTATTCTGGTGGGTCAACCTGGTCCTTCTAGTCGGCTACTAATTACATATCAATATATGACATTCAGGGCACCTCTACCATCCCTATATCAGTTGACTGATTACTACACCAACAGACACCATCATCATCATACAGACCCAATGATCGTTGGAAAATCAATGTCATTTAGTAGGAAAATGCAAGATAACTATTGGGAAACCAAAATCTGCAAGCATCAAACCATCACTAGTATATTGTTGGGTCTTTAGGGGTTATTATGAGAGAATTTCCATATATAACACCAAATAAGCACAACCAACTCATCATTTTATCATAGTAATGCTGGATTATGAACAGCAAATGAAGAAAAGTGGACCAATATCATATCTAGGACCACTTTGGAAAATCAAATCAACATCACCACCAGTGGTTCGCCATTAACGCAGCTCAATCTCCATGTGGACATATGTGAGACATGGTTGGTAAAACACACTCACATCATCTTTGTACTCACCATATAGGGATACAAAAGATGGGAATATATGGAGAACTCAGTGGCTTATAAAGGAACCACTTATGACTCCTACCGTCGTTGGCCTTGTTGGTTTCATAGCTTTAGTATCTCCAGTGTGTATCATAGTTAGATATTCCGTACATTATGGAGATAATTACAGATGCAAAATATGGCAATTTTAAGCAGTGATGTGATGGGAAGAAGTTTACATGGGAATATATTTTTAGGAATTGAACTGCAGATGTTGATCCAGGGTCCAAGATTTTAAAAATAGATTGTGTTTTTTGGCCTGTTCTTGGCTTCTTATCATGAAATGTGCTGCAAAATACATCAATGTGCATCAGTCATCTGGAATAAGTTGATACTCTATTGATCTCTGGGGACGTTTGATAATTATTCATCTGGACCACTGCTCTAGACAATGGGATAACATACTGTACTGTAGGTAAAGCTTTGTCGTGTAACAACCATGGCGCACATCCCACGTCTGGTCAAAATACGTAGAGCGTAGATCTTGTAGGATTCTTCATACCTGTCGTCACCTCCTCCTTTAATGGGCGTGATAGCTTCCCACCCCGCATGCCGTACAGCGATATTGCGTATCTGGTGTTCTGACTTAGGTCCTGTAAGGTCACCTCTCTTTGTTCTCCAGGAACACTTATTTCTTTTGGTCCTAAACTATCGGTTACATCCTCATAACGGATTAGGAAGGACTCAAAGATGCCAGGCCTGGCTTTCCATATTAACGCGACACTGTTACTCGTGACATCTTGAACTTGCAGGCCACCCATTGGAGCAACCGGTCCAGGAGGTCTTTTCACAGCTAAAGAAATAGAAGAAATGGCTAGATAAAGACTGATTTACAATGTATTTCCACTGCTTCTAAAACATGACATCTGGACAAGTTACAAAATATTGATGTTGGAAATTGAAGCTCAAGAAGAACATCATGGTAGAGATTGATCATGACAGTATTAATTGGGCAAGAAGAAGCAGTGAAGTAGACATGGTTAGAAAACAAATACCGTAGATCCATCTTGTGCTCATATACTACAGATTAAGGTTTGAAAGAAGAAGGAAAGACCAGTCAACAGAGAGTACATGCTTGATTGTGGGCCTGAGATTTAGGTGCCCAGAGAAGCTCAGATCATTGACTTCCCTCCTATTGAAAAATTGAGGACATGAGTTTGGAAGGGAGAAGTCAAGATTAAGGTTGGCCAAACACATTAGACCATTGTTGGCCAGACAGCTATTTCTCCTGCCACCACCACCATCAGTTCAACACTGAACGTGACTCAACCAAGTAGCTGCATCTTATCTTCCAATATCTGCTGTCAGCGAAGAGTCAGGAGGGTCCCGTATACATCAGATGGTTGACTCTATGGGCCTTTGGCCAATAGTGTGCGCGAGTGTGCATGTGTGCGTTCGCGTATGTCCAGTTTGAGATGAAGATAAGGCCCACAGGATAGGCCACCATTTCTCAAACTTCAAGGTAGTCCAAAATAGTAACATGCCCACAGTTGTAGGTGAAGACAACTGAGGAAGCAGTCATCAAACCCTGCAAAGCCCTAACATCATCATGAACTCATTTTAAGCTTATTTTAGTGGTATATTGGTTCAGGAAACAGATAAATATAATATATTTAGGTAATTTTACAAGTTTGGCATGGACTCTGACCAGTCAAAAGCCCGAGGTGTCACCATGTTCTAGAAGGTGGAACTTCAGTAGATAAGGCTTGAGAGGCTCTGGTGTAGGCTGTAGCTCAAGTGTAAGGTCAGGATGGAAGCTGAGACATTGAAGACATTAGAGAGGATGCCATACTAAAGTAAAAGGTGAAGACTCAGATTCTTAAAGGGCATCTGACAGCAGGTTTTTACAGCATGAAGTAGGGCAGAGACTGTGACTCCAGCAATATGTCACTTAGTGGGCTGTGTGTTGTATTTTGAATAAAATCAGGAGATTATCACAACAGGACTAGGTGTCTCGTGTCATGTAATCCTCCCACTCTGTGTAACCTTAACCCCACCACTGACTGACAGCTTTCTGCCTATGCACAGTGTACACAGAAAGCTGTCAAACAGTCCTGTGGGTGGGAATATTCAGAGCTGAGCATCTGGAGAACTGTTAGATCTGAGCAGCTGAGAAAACAATGATTTTATTAAAACTGCACTAAGCAACCCAGTAAGTGACACATCCCTGAAATCAGGGTCTCTGCCCCTACATCAATCTTTAGATCACACAATTAGCAAGTAACTACCTTTGGTTGTGGTGACTTCAGGCGTATTTGGTGGTCGAGTTGTCACTTCCACATGCGGCTGAGCGGTCGTGGTTAACGGAGCTGCGAGTAATTGCAAAAACAATGTTATCTTCATATTTTTCTACACAAAAAATGTCCTAAAACCCCATGACCATCGATGGCCAGTGCATGCTATCCCTTCTTCACACCCCACATCGTACAGATACAATGGCGTCCAATAATTTCATGCCGTAACGAGAAATACTCCATGCAGAACATGTGCACGACGACATGCCATAAGCAGTGCTCATATATTGTGTATGTATATACACGTACATCTCCGAGGATACACACATAACAATATATACTAGTATTTTATATCATATATACATACACCAGCGCCAGGTCTATGTATATTGTACATATACTGCCATCATATACATATATACTATAGAATATACATATACAAAGGTAATGACAGAAGGGCCCGGAAAGCAAAGATACATGGATCTGTCATTAATATATATATCATACGTACACGTATACCGCACGTCTGGACGCATTCTCTGATCCCGGCACTAATATATGTATGCTTGAGATAAGACATAGGCCGAAATCCCCGAGCATACAGATATATGCCCGGCGGTGCTCCCACACACACTCATACGTCACTCTTCAACTATATGATATATATATATACATTTGTGCGTTCACATTGCCTGAAGGGTAAAGGTGTTATCAGCAGGTCAGACGCGGTGTCATTGGCCATACGGTGAGCACACAGCGAGCGGCAGAGGGAGAGAGAGGCCTGTGAGGTAAAACTGTGGTGTTATTCATCGGTGAGTGGCTGACAGGGCAACAGACTGAGGGAAAACGAGAAAGAAATGAGGAAAATAAATGAGAAAACATTCACCTACACGTTACGTTCCCTAGTCCCAGTCTTCCGATACGAATGTATTCACTTAAAGGGGCTGTCCACTTTTAGTGGAGGAGACGCTGAAAATTAGCTGATCACAGATCGATCGCCGAGAGCACCAAGTTTTCAATTTCCCTGCAGCACCACCACAGGTGAAATGAGGAATTACATGGTGTCCATGTACTATAGGGACATGTTGGGTCCTCCAGAGTGAGACCTGATCTGTATGGTCGTTCTCTGCTCTGGATAATTGGTGGAGGTTCTGAATAAGGACTGAGCACTATAAACTCTTAAAAGGATTTTTAAAAATATTATTTTGTAACTAGAAAACTGCTTAAAAGTGACAACCCTTTTTTGCAAACATTTGTTGCACCCCCATTTGATTGGGGGTCCTGTGGTCAGATCCCCACTCCAAGCAAGATCACTCCACTTGATAGCTTCCTTAAGGGACAGTCCTCCTACATCCCTACTACATATATGGAAAAGTAACTATTCCCATCGCTTGACCAAAATGTGTAAGAAATATAGAAAGTATGGAATAGCCTATAAGTCATCCTTCATATGGCTGCAAAAAAGATGCTAATGTGATATTACCAGTTATCAAATATAAGCTGGAAGTCTATATGGATGTTGGATAACTTCCTTAAACAAATCTAAAAATAATAATAAAAAAACATTTAGACATTTTACAAACTATATAGAAATAGAATGGGCTCTTCAAAAAAAAATGTATAAAAATGTATAGCATCAAACACAAAAGAAAGATGGGATCAGGAAATATGAGAAAGCACAAAAAGCCAGATATATGGGAAGACCAATCAAGTAAGGGGCAAGGTGGACAAGAGAAGCAAGATAATTAAATGTCATATTGTTTTCTAAAAATTAACTAGTGGATTGATCTATTCAATATCCCAAGACAACCAAGATGTCATTACCCGGTTAAGATACAGCTGGTATGGGCAAGTAAAAAGATAAGCCAGTAGGCAGCCAGTAGAGCTTCAACATAACCCAAGTGTTTCCTAAAAGCTAGCTTGCCCAGTACCTGTGTCAGCCACCAGTGAATAGGACTTGGATGAGCCGCCCCTCAGCATGCCATGTAGATCAAGTCTGTAGCTAGTTCCTGGGACTAAATCTTTGATTTCCACCTGCCTGACACCTCTTTCCACTTCCATTCGATGGGGAGTTGCACCAGACTCTGGTGGCCATGGAATGTAAACGATGACTGCCTTGTCCCATATGAACCCAAGACCCTCTAATGATATTACAAGGCTAGTTGGGCTTCTCTGTTGTATGCTGGGCCTTCCTTGAGCCCCATGGCTTGGAACGTTTAGAACAATTGGACTTTGTATGGGGCCAGTATTACCTCGGTCTTCTCCAGACCCTACGATTTGATTAATCACAAAGGTCTCACCAGTGACTTGTGTTGTTTCTCGTGTAGGGATCTGAGTATTTGGCATAATCCCATCTACAAGCACTTTATGTACAGTTTGTTCCTTCTCTACTCTATGTATTTGGGTTGGTTTATGGCGAGATTTTTCTCTAGAGTTACTTAGATGTGTGGTAGATGCCTCGTAGCCATCATCAGTTTCTTCTTGTAGTTGTCTGTCATGAGAATGTGAATGATCATTTGCAATGTGATCTGTTACAAATCCTGTATTAATAACTTCAACGTTTGAACTTTCTATCAATGTTTGTTTTTCCTTTCCATCTTCTGTTTTCTGCTTTGGTATTGTGTCCTTTTTTGATGGTGCCACTTTCTTTTTCGGCATGGTAATTTTATCTGTTGGTTTAGAAGTTTTTGATGAGTCCACCCCAACTACAGTTTTTACATTGTCCTTTGAAATGGGGTCTCGCCCCATGCTATTTAGATTTTCATCTGTCTCTGAGACAGTCCCATATCTACCCACTGTTAGTATTATTGGAACATTTATGTCTCCAGCAGCTTCAACCCTTCCAAGTGTCTCTACATTGGGACTAATGGTTATGGTTCGAGTGAAATCTGGTCTTCTCCACAAACTGTCTTCTTCTCGTGAATCACTACTTGTTTTGTCTCCGTGTTCCATTTCATTATCACTTCTGGTGTTCCCTACATTGCCTTGTAATTGAGATGCCCCTTCAGGTTCTGAGTTTCCAGTGGCTCCTGGTGTCTTTTGAGGAAGACGATCATACACCATACCTGTAAAACTATGAGGTTTCCATTTTACCAAATATAGAAAAATTGCCTTGGCCACAGATTCAACTGTCTGGTTGCCTCGGAGTGGGTATGAAGTGGCCCGGAGGTAACTTTCTAATCGCTGAATAAATGTCCCGTTGTAGATGGATAACTTTTCGGGCAGGTTCTCAATTACAGCTTTTATTTGTGGGCCAAACATTTTAGTTTGATTCTTAGGTTTTGTTAAGTGTGGTAGTTGTCCAAGTCCGTCCACCTCAACTGTCTTATTATACATTCCATTAATTTCGTCTCTACCTACATTTTTTTTTCTGGAAACAGTGACAATTTTATTTACCTTGACTAATGTTGTGCCATGCTTTTTCGATTTCGATGGGTCTGTGAGATCATCTACATCTTCTCCTTTAAATTCAATTCCTTCAGACTCCAAATGACTCTCTGTTGGCATTTCTGGGACACCTCCACTTTTAAGAGTATCTAATTGATCTGTGGTTGGTCTTTCGAATGGTTTGGTTTGCAAGGTCTCCAACTCCAAAAGTGTTTTAGCAACAGTTGACCTATTTGACAACCGTCCACTGCCTGTAATACGCCATTCACTATGGATGCCAGTTGTTGAGTCTACATCTTCTGGTACTTCTGATTCTCCCTCTTGCACATTAATGGGAATTTTAGTCTTAGATGGTTCAAAATGTGTGATGTTTCTTGTGATTATCCACGTCTCAACTTTGGAACTTGGTAAATTGCCTCTCCTGTCCAATGGTCTTAAATGTCTTAAATCTTCACCTATCCTCTCTTTCGTGACCACATCTTCATCTCGTCTATTCACTGGCATTTTTGAGGGATACTCTACATCATCATGGTCATGGTAGTTATCGTCTTGGCGTCCTTTGCTCCGTTGTGTTTCATGTATAGTCGTGATTATAGTTTTGATGTTCTTTCGGGTGTGTAGGACACTAGTTTCTTTTTGGTTATCTGTAATCGATTCTTTACCTTCCTCTTCTTCTCTGTAACGCTCCTTTTTGGGCAAGTTAGGGTGATATTGATTTCCCTGTTTTGAAGGTTCTAAATTCACAGAAGTATCAAGTGTGTGAGAAATCTTGACTGGTCCGTGCACTACGTTTTTCTCCTCCACTGTCAGATGTTTTCGTTCCTCTCCAGCTAGTAAAGCACCAAATTAAGAAGATGAGAGTTATCCTTTTTGTAGTCAAAACTGAAGGATGAAAATAAATAAGTAAAATTAAAAAAGTAAGACAATTCTGCAAATTCAAACTCATGTTAGCACATGGGTCAAGAGGAACAGATACGCATTCCTAGAAAAAATATGTACATATATATTACACTACACTGTGTGCAGAATTATTCGGCAAGTTGTATTTTAGAGGATTATTTTTATTATTGATCAACAACTATGTTCTCAATCAACCCAAAAGACTCATAAATATCAAAGCTTAATATTTTTGGATGTTGGAGTGTTTTTTTTTTTTAGATTTGGCTATCTTAGGAGGATATCCGTTTGGGCAGGTAACTATTACCGTTCAGAATTATTAGGCAACTTAATAAAAACCAAATATATTCCCATCTCACTTGTTTATTTTCACCAGGTAAACCAATATAACTGCACAAAATTTAGAAATAAACATTTCTGACATGCAAAAACAAAACCCAAAAAAATTAGTGACCAATATAGCCACCTTTCTTTATGATGACACTCAACAGCCTTCCATCCATAGATTCTCTCAGTTGCTTGATCTGTTTACGATCAACATTGTGTTCGAGTGTTCGAGTGTTCGAGTCCGAGAGGTGGACTGTTTTCCCTCCCTGTAGATCTCACATTTTCTGAGGGACCCCAGGTTCTCTATGGGGTTCAGATCAGGTGAACAAGGGGGCCTTCATCTTTGAGACCTTTACTGGCCAGCCACGCTGTGGAGTAGTTGGAGGCATGTGATGGAGCTTTGTCCTGCATGAAAATCATGTTTTTCTTGAACGATACCGACTTCTTCCTGTACCATAGCTTGAAGAAGTTGTCTTCCAGAAACTGGCAGTAGGTCTGGGAGTTGAGCTTCACTCCATCCTCAACCCGAAGAGGTCCCACAAGTTCCTCTTTGATGATACCAGCCCATACCAGTACCTCACCTCCACCTTGCTAGCCTCTGAGTCGGAGTGGAGCTCTCTGTCCTTTACTGATCCAGCCTCTAGCCCATCTATCTGGCCCATCAAGAGTCACTCTCATTTCATCAGTCCATAAAACCTTTGAAAAGTCAGTCTTAAGATATTTCTTGGCCCAGTCTTGACGTTTTATCTTATGTTTCTTGTTGAAAGGTGGTCGTTTTGTAGCCCTCCTTACCTTGGCCATGTCCCTGAGAATTGCACACCGTGTGCTTTTTGTTACTCCAGTAACGTTGCAGCTCTGAAATATGGCAAAACTGGTGGCAAATGGCATCTTGGCAGCTTCACGCTTGATTTCCCTCAATTCATGGGCAGTTATTTTGCGCCTTTTTTTGCCCAACACGCTTCTTGCGACCCTGTTTTCTATTTGCCATGAAACACTTGATTGTTCGGTGATCACGCTTCAAAAGTCTGGCAATTTCAAGACTGCTGCATCCCTCTGCAAGACATCTCACAATTTTGGACTTTTCAGAGCCCGTCAAATCTCTCTTCTGACCCATTTTGCCAAAGGAAAGGAAGTTGCCTAATAATTGCGCACACCTTATATAGGGTTTTGATGTCATTAGACAACACCCCTCCTCATTACAGAGATGCACATCACCTGATTTACTTAATTTGTAGTTGGCTCTCAAGCCTGACCAGCTTGAAGTAGGACAACATGTATAAAAAGTATCATGTGATCAAAATACAACTTGCCTAATAATCCTGCACACAGTGTATTATTTCTGAGGAAATTGAAATGTATTAGTCTTGATGAAACTAGTGGAGTAAAATACATTTTTATGAGTCTAAATGACTAATCATCAATATCCAAACATTGTGAAAAAATTTATACAGAGACATAAAAAATGTATACTCATGCCATAGAGTTTGGTTAGAAATACACAAAGAAAGTATTGTGCTCACCAAATACTCATAAAATCATGATGGCATCAAGATGGGAATCAAACCTAAGCATATGCATCTGTCGTATTAGGCCGTTTAGTAGTCATGGTCTCCAATTCTAGTAGATTCTGGTCAGAGTCAAACCCAAGCAGTTGCTTCTGTCGTATTGGGGGTGTTCGGTGGTCTTGACCTTCAATCTGATGGGATTATGATCAGAATCAAACCTAAGCAGTTGGCTTTTGCATATTTGTTTAGACCAATGGAATAGTACATTACTAGTAAGAAAGGCAACATGGGGGGATGCAACAATTTGGCTTTAATTACCACCAGGATCCACTTTTATGGAAGACCACTGAGTGACCCAATCGATCGTAATCAACTTCTTGTATTTACTAGAATTTCGACTAGGATTTCCCATGATTGAGAACTAGTTTTCTATCTTACCTTGGTTATTTTTTGCTGATCTCATATTGTTAGCATCAAATAACCATTGCTCTAACTACTCGCCATATTTTAGTGCAGGAGATACTCCTGGACTTTCCACCCCACCACCAATGTCTTCACGTGTGAGGAAAGGATGTGTTACAGTTCTTTAATGAGTTAGCTCCTTCTAGTAAAATCATAAATACCCTCACAGCAAGAACCTGCACTGGACAAATCTTGGGGGCCCTGTCCGAACATGAAGAGCGGATATGTGCACTGTGTGTATGGAGCAGGCTCAAGAGTCAGCCCAATTCAAAGAGCTCAGGTGCCAGCTGTTTTATACAGCCGGCATCCGAGTCTAACCACTGAGAGCCGAGCTAGTTCTGATTGCACAAGCTTAACTTCTAAGATGTTAATTGTGACATTTAATAAGATAGAAATGGGGGAAGGCATCCTTTCTGATTCCGATGCATATGATTTCAGGGTGCTGATGGCATAGTTATGGCAGCCAAGGGCCTGCTTCTGCCATTATCTGCCTTTACAATACACTGCAACATTACAGTATCAAGTGATCGCGGGTTAAAGTCTCCTAGGTAGACTAATAAAAAAATATAGGTATATAAAAAATGTAAATATATTAAAAAAAGTTATTGCCACCCTCTGTTCCTGGAATGTAGACAAATATTTAAAAAAATAACGCTTAACTTTCTGAACTAATAAAATATTATATTTTTCTATACAGTGAATACTGACATAAAAAAATCTAAATGTTTTATGCTCACTTTGCTTTCCAAAAAAAATGGATTAAAAAGAGATGAGACATTTGTATGGACCACAAAATGGTGAAAGTAAATTCTGCCACTTGTGCTTAAAAACCAAGCCCTGATAAAACTCTGTCAATGAAAAAATATAAAAGTTATAGCTCTTGGAAAGCAAGGAAGATAACTAAGAAGCTGAGAGGAGCTTTGTCGCCCAAGGGTCCTGATAAACCTGGAGCCGGCCATGAATACAATACATGCAGACTATTTGGGTGCTTTAGGGACTTTGTATGGAGAAGTGGCAAGCCCAATTTGGGCCCACCCCAGTATGTCAGATTTTAGATTTCTTTTTTTTTCCCATGAGACTTACACAAAAAGTACTAGACTTGTCCTCATTATTAAAAACAATTGTGCAAAAAATCACAAATTCCAAGAAACTTCCAAAGATCACAACCACCATGCTTCTTTATGTGTAGTGCATTCGGTACATGGTGTCATACATTTTCATCTAGCTCAATGATACAATACATATTGAAACCATTATAAAGCACTATAGGTTGTGGTTAGAGATGGCGGGCCTGTAAATGAACACCTGCAAAGAGAAGTCAATAAGGTGATTAATCTTGTCCGAAATGTCCTTCAAGAACCTCGATGAATTGCCACTGAAATCAGAAACATTGAATATATGGAGTTAAAAAAATAATTTGTGACTCCCATGATGACACAGTCATGTGGTCATTTGTCACCCAGCAGTCACACCTCCATGCCTATTACACTCTCGTGATTCTACCTCTCACCCGTCCCCTCTTCTCCCCTTGTTTCACCTGTAGCTCCGGTGGCCTCGGCATCTTGACTATGCTCCTGTCCTTTCTCGGCCCTCAGGAGGACTCTGTATTCGGTGTTGTCATCCAGGCTGGTTACTCTGATCCTATCAGCCTTTCCAGGGACCCTCAATTTCCTTTCCTTCCCACTGGGGTGAATAAGGGTCACACTGTATCGATCAGGAATAGACTGAGGTCTTTCCCATCGTAGGAGTAGAGTAGAATAGGTGACCTCAGCAACCCGTAAACCACGTGGAGTCTCAATCTCTAAAGCAAGGGAGACGACAAATAGATTACACAACAAGGCAATCCTAAAAGTAATTTTAGCCCAAATCTATGCATTTAAGTAAAAAAAAGTCCCAAAACTTGACAGCCCTTTTAAGTGAGACTAAACACTGTTTATAAAATTGGCAAAACCAACACTAGTAGAATATGAATACTTAGACTCAATCACTTATAAATAAAGCATGATCGAGACCAATCAAGCGTTCCCACTATGTTCATGCCACATAAGTTTTATAGCAGCCACTAGAGGACACAATAAAGGGAAGTTATTATTATTTTTCAATGCAGCCTCCATTTTGGCTTCGCAGTGTAAACTGGGACAGCATCATCAGAGTCATCTCAAGAGCTTTGGTGAGTTAATGACAGCTCTGTTACTGGAGGACTAGATTTGGCAGAATAATAAAACCATAAACACTCCTACAGATCTTCTACCACTCCCAGGTCTTTGAGGAGACTTTTCTCAAAAGATAACATCCATTCATACCCTGCCTCTGATCATAATAACATCTATGTAAAAAATAAATTTAATAGACCGTTCTTGGCCCCTAAGAGATGCCACATGTTGGTATTGTTAAATTAAATTAAAGTCACATGGGCGACCATGTGTATTTCTTCAAATACAGCTTGAGAGGGCAAACGTGAGTTGTTCAATTTCCAAATGTTTCAAGAAGTCTATTTTCTTCTGTTTTGCTAAATTCATATTTTTCCCCTTATAACAAACTCTGGGAAATGGATCCAAGATATTTTGGATGGATCCAATATTTCCACCAATAAAGATTTAACTGTGGAACACATCGCGCTCTAACAATTAGCCTGTCAATGAGAAATACAGATCTTGGCCTACGTCAGGTTGGCACATTGTACAAAGCTCATGTCTTGCCTCTGTTGACTTCTTTGCATTGACTCATCTGTCCTTTCTGCCTTAGATTGCCTCATGGAAGCTGACTGATTTACAGAAGGAAGCCCCAGAGAGAACGTTGGCTCATGTCTATACTATACTCACTTGTTTTAGCCGTTATGGATGTTTCGGGACCCAGGGTCGAGCCTTTACGAGGTTGAATATTTATGATATATTCTTCTGCTGGAGCAAGGCCAACCTGATGATATGTGGTCAATGAGCCATCAATGGTGTTGGTTATGACACCATTTTCCTTCTGTAGGGTAAATGAGAAACTGTCTAAATTGTTGACGGAAACATTAATTGATAGAAAAATAACATCTCCACCAAGGCTACCACTTGGAAATATAGGCTTCCTTACTGTTCTTCCATCCTCCATTCTTAGCCCAGTAAGTAACCGATGAACTTCTAAAGACTCAACTCATGTATGGTCATGCTCTCAAAGTGCAAAAGACTTGCTCAGTATAGGCAACATGATAATTATTCTGCAGTCTATTACATATTGTCCTACCTTGGTCTTAAAAGTTATATCATATAAGTCGGGTTCGGAAGGAGGTTGGTCCCACTCCAAGGTGATGGCCGACTCTTCTTGCAAGGTCACACGAAGGCCAGTGACATCAAACACTTCTGCAGCTTCTATAAACAGTAAAAGGCATTAATTTTCAGGAGGGCTTTATGCTGATTGTATTTTTATGACAAGTAGATCTCATACTTCAAAACTAAAATTAGGATGGCGCAGAAAAAAATAGAGGTTTTGACATATGTGTTCACCAAAAACTTCATGGTGCACAGAAGGGCAAAAACGGGTGCTATAATGACAGCCCAGGCCTGCTTAGTGCTAGCACCATCCCTTTGCCCATGGGTATTGTGAAACTACTGTTGTGGGAGGTAAGCTCTCCAACAAGATTGTTACAAGGGAAAGAGCAGTGTCATGATTCTCAATGGCGAGAGAACATAGCCCAGCATATATGAGAACTAGCTCTTGGAAGATGGAAACTATACTGACCATGAACTAAACCTGCCGCACAACTAGAAGTGGCCGGGTAGCATGCCTACGTTTTTTATCCCTAGATGCCCAGCGCCAGCCGGAGAACTACCTAATCCTAGCAGAGGAAAAGACAGTCCTGGCTCACCTCTAGAGAAATTTTCCCAAAAGGCAGACAGAGGCCCCCACATATATTGGCGGTGATTTTAGATGAAATGACAAACGTAGTATGAAAATAGGTTTAGCAAAATCGAGGTCCGCTTACTAGATAGCAGGAAGACAGAAAGGGCACTTTCATGGTCAGCAGAAAACCCTATCAAAACACCATCCAGAAATTACTTTAAGACTCTAGCATTAACTCATAACACCAGAGTGGCAATTTCCGATCACTAGAGCTTTCCAGACACAGTAACGAAACAGCAGCTGTGAACAGGAACAAAATGCAAAAACACACAAGGACAAAAGTCCAACTTAGCTGGGGGTTGTCTAGTAGCAGGAACAAGCACAGAAGGCTTCTGATTACATTGTTGACCGGCATGAAACTGACAGAGGAGCAAGGTTATATAGCGACTCCCACATCCTGATAGGAGCAGGTGAACAGAGGGGATGATGCACACAAGTTCAATTCCACAAGTGGCCACCGGGGGAGCCCAGAATCCAATTTCACAACAGTACCCCCCCCTCAAGGAGGGGGCACCGAACCCTCACCAGAACCACCAGGGCGATCAGGATGAGCCCTATGAAAGGCACGGACAAGATCGGAGGCATGAACATCAGAGGCAGTGACCCAAGAATTATCCTCCTGACCGTATCCCTTCCATTTGACCAGATACTGGAGTTTCCGTCTGGAAACACGAGAGTCTAAGATCTTTTCCACAACGTACTCCAACTCACCCTCAACCAACACCAGAGCAGGAGGCTCAACGGAAGGCACAGCCGGTACCTCATACCTGCGCAACAATGACCGATGAAAAACATTATGAATCGAAAAGGATGCAGGGAGGTCCAAACGGAAGGACACAGGGTTAAGAATCTCCAATATCTTGTACGGGCCGATGAACCGAGGCTTAAATTTAGGAGAAGAAACCCTCATAGGGACAAAACGAGAAGACAACCACACCAAGTCCCCAACACAAAGCCGAGGACCAACACGACGACGGCGGTTGGCAAAAAGCTGAGTCTTCTCCTGGGACAACTTCAAATTGTCCACCACCTGCCCCCAAATCTGATGCAACCTCTCCACCACAGCATCCACTCCAGGACAATCCGAAGATTCCACTTGACCGGAGGAAAATCGAGGATGAAACCCCGAATTACAGAAAAACGGGGACACCAAGGTGGCAGAGCTGGCCCGATTATTGAGGGCGAACTCCGCCAAAGGCAAAAAAGCAACCCAATCATCCTGATCCGCAGACACAAAAAACCTCAAATATGTCTCCAAGGTCTGATTAGTCCGCTCGGTCTGGCCATTAGTCTGAGGATGGAAAGCAGACGAAAAAGACAAATCTATGCCCATCCTAGCACAGAATGCCCGCCAAAATCTAGACACGAATTGGGTCCCTCTGTCAGAAACGATATTCTCCGGAATACCATGCAAACGAACAACATTTTGAAAAAACAGAGGAACCAACTCGGAAGAAGAAGGCAACTTAGTTGCAAGGGAACCAGATGGACCATCTTAGAGAAACGGTCACACACCACCCAGATGACAGACATCTTCTGAGAAACAGGCAGATCCGAAATAAAATCCATCGAGATGTGCGTCCAAGGCCTCTTCGGGATAGGCAAGGGTAACAACAATCCACTAGCCCGAGAGCAACAAGGCTTGGCCCGAGCACAAACGTCACAAGACTGCACAAAGCCTCGCACTTCTCGTGACAGGGAAGGCCACCAGAAGGACCTTGCCACCAAATCCCTGGTACCAAAGATTCCAGGATGACCTGCCAACGCAGAAGAATGAACCTCAGAGATGACTCTACTGGTCCAATCATCAGGAACAAACAGTCTACCAGGTGGGCAACGATCAGGTCTATCCGCCTGAAACTCCTGCAAGGCCCGCCGCAGGTCTGGAGAAACGGCAGACAATATCACTCCATCTTTAAGGATACCTGTGGGCTCAGAATTACCAGGGGAGTCAGGCTCAAAACTCCTAGAAAGGGCATCCGCCTTAACATTCTTAGAACCCGGTAGGTAAGACACCACAAAATTAAACCGAGAGAAAAACAACGACCAGCGCGCCTGTCTAGGATTCAGGCGCCTGGCATACTCAAGGTAAATTAAATTTTTGTGGTCAGTCAATACCACCACCTGATGTCTGGCCCCCTCAAGCCAGTGACGCCACTCCTCAAAAGCCCACTTCATGGCCAAAAGCTCCCGATTCCCAATATCATAATTCCGCTCGGCGGGCGAAAATTTACGGGAAAAAAAAGCACAAGGTCTCATCACGGAGCAGTCGGAACTTCTCTGCGACAACACCGCCCCAGCTCCGATTTCAGAAGCGTCGACCTCAACCTGAAAAGGAAGAGCAACATCAGGCTGACGCAACACTGGGGCGGAAGAAAAGCGGCGCTTGAGCTCCCGAAAGGCCTCCACAGCATCAGGGGACCAATCAGCAACATCAGCACCCTTCTTAGTCAAATCAGTCAATGGTTTTACAACATCAGAAAAACCAGCAATAAATCGACGATAAAAGTTAGCAAAGCCCAAAAATTTCTGAAGACTCTTAAGAGAAGAGGGTTGCGTCCAATCACCAATAGCCTGAACCTTGACAGGATCCATCTCGAAGGAAGAGGGGGAAAAAATGTATCCCAAGAAGGAAATCTTCTGAACCCCAAAAACACACTTAGAACCCTTCACACACAAGGAATTAGACCGCAAAACCTGAAAAACCCTCCTGACCTGCTGGACATGAGAGTCCCAGTCATCCGAAAAAATCAGAATATCATCCAGATACACAATCATAAATTTATCCAAATAATCGCGGAAAATGTCATGCATAAAGGACTGGAAGACTGAAGGGGCATTTGAAAGACCAAAAGGCATCACCAAATACTCAAAATGGCCCTCGGGCGTATTAAATGCGGTTTTCCACTCATCCCCCTGCTTGATTCGCACCAAATTATACGCCCCACGGAGATCAATCTTAGAGAACCACTTGGCCCCCTTTATACGAGCAAACAAATCAGTAAGCAGTGGTAACGGATATTGATATTTAACCGTGATTTTATTCAAAAGTCGATAATCAATACACGGCCTCAAAGAGCCGTCTTTCTTAGACACAAAGAAAAAACCGGCTCCTAAGGGAGATGACGAAGGACGAATATGTCCCTTTTCCAAGGACTCCTTTATATATTCTCGCATAGCAGCGTGTTCAGGCACAGACAGATTAAATAAACGCCCCTTAGGGTATTTACTACCCGGGATCAAGTCTATGGCACAATCGCACTCCCGGTGCGGAGGTAGTGAACCAACCTTGGGTTCTTCAAAAACGTCACGAAAGTCAGACAAGAATTCAGGAATCTCAGAGGGAATAGATGATGAAATGGAAACCAAAGGTACGTCCCCATGAGTTCCTTTACATCCCCAGCTTAACACAGACATAGCTCTCCAGTCGAGGACTGGGTTATGAGATTGCAGCCATGGCAATCCCAGCACCAAAACATCATGTAGATTATACAGCACCAGAAAGCGAATAACCTCCTGGTGATCCGGATTAACACGCATAGTCACTTGTGTCCAGTATTGTGGTTTATTACTAGCCAATGGGGTGGAGTCAATCCCTTTCAGAGGTATCGGAGCCTCCAATGGCTCCAAATCATACCCACAGCGTTTGGCAAAGGACCAATCCATAAGACTCAAAGCAGCGCCAGAGTCGACATAGGCGTCCGCGGTAATAGATGACAAAGAACAAATCAGGGTCACAGATAGAATAAACTTAGACTGTAAAGTGCTAATTGAAACAGACTTGTCAGGCTTCTTAGTACGCTTAAAGCATGCTGATATAACATGAGTTGAATCACCACAATAGAAGCACAACCCATTTTTTCGTCTAAAATTCTGCCGCTCGATTCTGGACAGAATTCTATCACATTGCATATTTTCTGGCGTTTTCTCAGTAGACACCGCCAAATGGTGCACAGGTTTGCGCTCCCGCAGACGCCTATCGATCTGAATAGCCATCGTCATGGACTCATTCAGACTTGCAGGCACAGGGAACCCCACCATAACATCCTTAATGGCATCAGAGAGACCTTCTCTGAAAATCGCCGCCAGGGCGCACTCATTCCACTGAGTAAGCACAGACCATTTGCGGAATTTTTGGCAGTATATTTCAGCTTCATCTTGCCCCTGAGACAAGGACATCAAGGCCTTTTCCGCCTGAAGCTCTAAATGAGGTTCCTCATAAAGCAACCCCAAGGCCAGAAAAAACGCATCCACATTGAGCAACGCAGGATCCCCTGGTGCCAATGCAAAAGCCCAGTCTTGAGGGTCGCCCCGGAGCAAGGAAATTACAATCCTGACCTGCTGTGCAGGGTCTCCGGCAGAGCGAGACTTCAGGGACAAAAACAATTTGCAATTATTTTTAAAATTTTGAAAGTGAGATCTATTCCCCGAGAAGAACTCAGGCAAAGGAATTCTAGGCTCAGACATAGGTGCATGAACAACAAAATCTTGCAAATTTTGTACCTTTGTGGCGAGATTATTCAAACCTGTAGCTACACTCTGAAGATCCATTTGAAACAGGTGAACACAGAGCCATTCAAGGATTAGAAGGAGAGAAAGAGAGGAAGGCTGCAGTATAGGCAGACTAGCAAGTGATTCAATTAAGAGCACACTCAGAACTAGAGGAAAAAAAAAAAAATTGTAGCAGACTTCTTTTTTCTCTCCTTTCTCAGCCAGTAATTTAACCCTTTTTTGGGCCGGTCAAACTGTCATGATTCTCAATGGCGAGAGAACATAGCCCAGCATATATGAGAACTAGCTCTTGGAAGATGGAAACTATACTGACCATGAACTAAACCTGCCGCACAACTAGAAGTGGCCGGGTAGCATGCCTACGTTTTTTATCCCTAGATGCCCAGCGCCAGCCGGAGAACTACCTAATCCTAGCAGAGGAAAAGACAGTCCTGGCTCACCTCTAGAGAAATTTTCCCAAAAGGCAGACAGAGGCCCCCACATATATTGGCGGTGATTTTAGATGAAATGACAAACGTAGTATGAAAATAGGTTTAGCAAAATCGAGGTCCGCTTACTAGATAGCAGGAAGACAGAAAGGGCACTTTCATGGTCAGCAGAAAACCCTATCAAAACACCATCCAGAAATTACTTTAAGACTCTAGCATTAACTCATAACACCAGAGTGGCAATTTCCGATCACTAGAGCTTTCCAGACACAGTAACGAAACAGCAGCTGTGAACAGGAACAAAATGCAAAAACACACAAGGACAAAAGTCCAACTTAGCTGGGGGTTGTCTAGTAGCAGGAACAAGCACAGAAGGCTTCTGATTACATTGTTGACCGGCATGAAACTGACAGAGGAGCAAGGTTATATAGCGACTCCCACATCCTGATAGGAGCAGGTGAACAGAGGGGATGATGCACACAAGTTCAATTCCACAAGTGGCCACCGGGGGAGCCCAGAATCCAATTTCACAACAGAGCAGATGGTGGACAAGTGATGGGTGAACCAAAAGCAGGAGTCACCCAAACCAGGATGAGGGTACATTTTGGTTATTCCTTTGGGGCATGCATATAGTATAACATTGACCCTTGTTTCACAAATCTAGGTAGGATAATCTGGATCTAGTTTTAAGGATTTGCTGAAGAACTTACCCAATGAGCAGTCAGGACCACTGAAGCCCTTCTTACATACACATATCCCACTGGTACATTTTCCTCGTCCACTACAATTTCCTGGACAACCCCTGGTTCCACAGACAGGCCCGATGTAACCGGGATTGCAGACACATTTCCCGTTCACACACTGTCCATTATTGTTACAGTTTCTGGGGCAAGCTTTAGAGCCACAATCAGGTCCAGTGTATCCAGAATGACAGATGCAGATACCATCCTCACAACGTCCATGAGCTTGACAGTTTTCTGGACAAGCTCTAGATCCACAGTCCAAGCCTGAAAATCCAGGATTGCACACGCATTTTCCATCATCACACCTCCCTTGGTTATGACAGTTCTCTGGGCATGTTCTGGAGCTGCAATCTGGACCAACATACCCAGAATCACAGACACATACTCCGTCGTCACATCGGCCTTGGTTCGAACATTTGTTTAGGCAGGTTTTGAGCCCGCAGTCTATATCGGTGTATCCAGGATCACACTGGCATATCCCATCATCACAATATCCCCGATTGCTGCAGTCATTGGGACACGATCTTGACTCACAGTACGTTCCAGCATATCCTGAGTCACAGACACACTTTCCATCATCACATCTCCCATGATCGTTGCAGTCATCTGGACATGTTCTAGCTCCACAGTCGATGCCGGTGTAACCAGAATCACAAACACACTGGCCATCTTCACACCGACCTTGGTTGTTACAATCTTCAGGACAAGTTCTAGAGCCACAGTCTAGACCAGTGTATCCAACAGCACAGACACATTTCCCGTCTTCACATTTGCCCCGATGATGGCAATCATTGAGACATGTTCTAGACTCACAATCTTGACCTGCATATCCATACTCACAAATACAAACTCCATTATCACACCGGCCCCGGTTGTGGCAGTCATTCGGACATGTTCTAGTACCACAGTCTACACCAGTAAATCCATAATCGCAAATGCATGCTCCATCTTCACAGTGGCCCCGATCATAGCAATTATTGGGACAAGTTTTAGTGCCACAATCTAGACCAGTATATCCAGATTCACAAAAGCAAACCCCACCTTCACATCGACCTCTGTCATGACAGTTTTTAGGACAAGTCCTGACACTGCAGTCCACTCCTGTGTAGCCAGGGGAGCATACACACATTCCTCTTATACAGCGGCCATGCTGAGTGCATTCAGCTGGACATGATCTGGTCCCGCAAACTGGACCAACAAAACCAGTATTACAGATACACTTGCCATTAAAACACTGTCCATTTCCACTACAGTTCTTCGGACAAGCTTTAGACCCACAATCTGCTCCAGAAAACCCAGAGTTACAGATACATACTCCATCTTCACATCGGCCTCGATTATGACATTTGTTGGGGCAGGCTCTGGATTTGCAGTCCACTCCTGAGTATCCAGAATGGCAGATGCATTGACCGTCTTCACATCTGCCCTGGTTGTTACAGTCATTGGGGCAGGTCCTGATCTCACAATCTGTCCCGGTGAACCCTGGATTACAGATACATTCTCCGTCTTCACATCGACCACGTTTTTCACATTCTTCAGAGCAGATCCTGATCCCACAATCTGGACCGACAAATCCAGGGTCACATACGCACTTTCCGGAAATACATTGGCCTTGCTCATTGCAGTCCTCAGGACATGCTCTGTAGGCACAGTCCTCTCCAAAAAAACCACTGTTGCAAAGGCAAACTCCATCTTCACATCTGCCATTGCCTTTGCAGTCATTAAGACACGCTCTAATACTACAGTCTGGACCCGTAAATCCAGTGTCACAAACACAAACTCCATCTTCGCAATCACCGCGGCCTTGGCAATTATTGGGGCAGCCTCTTGAGCTGCAGTCCTCCCCGAAGAAGCCTACACTGCAGACACAAACTCCATCTTTACATACTCCACGATTAAGGCAGTTCCTGGGACAGGTTCTTGTACCACAATCTGGGCCAGAAAATCCAGAATGACAGATGCAGACTCCTCCTTCACACCTTCCGTGATTCATGCAGTTTTTGGGACAGGTTCTGGAGCTGCAGTCTTCTCCAGCGTATCCAGAATCACACACACAAGCTCCATCTTCACACCGTCCATGATAGTTACAGTTGTTGGGGCAAGCTTTAAAACCGCAAGACAGTCCGGAGAATCCCTTGAAGCAGATGCATTGGCCTTTCACACATTGGCCTTGGTCATTGCAGTCTTCGGGGCAGGTTTTTAGTTGGCATTTGTCCCCCATATAGCCATCTTTGCACTGGCATTCTCCATTTACACAAGTACCATGAGCGTCACCACCGCAACCCCCGGGGCAATCTTCTGCCGTCTGGGCACAGGGAGGAGGCTTCAGGCTGGCGGGGTCATCTGGAAAACAAGAAACCAAATTACTAAATGGCAGAAAAGCCTGAGAGGTAAGAGATCAGGAGATGAAACCTTACATGACTTCATGGGAGAAAACTATCTATGTAATTCATATCTATCTGTTTATCTAATCTCTATCAATTTTTACATGTTCTATCTATTATACATGTATCTATCTATCTATCTATCTATCTATCTATCTATCTATCTATCTCTTATCCATGTACATATCTATCTATTGTAGCAAAGTCAGGTAGGATAGGGTTAAATCCTAGCTCTACAGGGTTTGATTAGATGCACCTGCCTAGCTTTTTACTAATAACCAGGGCCTGTGGTCACTAGGTGTGTGAGTCTACTGGATGATGACGCAGAGTGTGCTGCTGGTGAGTGACCAGTCAAAATGTGAGCTGTAGCTGAGGAGAGACGTGCTAGAGATTCTCTCTGAATGGAGACTGCACGGGTCAGCTAGGGAAGCTGCAGCCTGTTCGGTGTGAACTGTGCCTGTAATTGAACACTCCTGTTTGGCTCTGTAAACTGCTGGAGCTCAGACTGAAGATTATACTGAGACTGGCGGGATCATACCTCTTCTGTGTGTGAAGTCTGCTCAGGTAGAAAGGACTGTAATATGTGTGCGTGGGCCCACACTGACATACATGTGCCTGCTGAATACACTGCTTATTTGCTGCTTTTGAATCCCTTGGAGCTTTATGAAAGCAATAAAACTGCACCTGTTTGGACCAAACCGCATTGCCTGTGTGAACGCTCCCTAATGCCTACCATCTATGTCTATATATTTTTTTATTTTTTGTCATCTATTTATCTAGTAAACAGAATAAAACAAAGCAGCACCAATCCACCAATGTGGGTGAAAATCTCCAAATCCACTGGCAATCAGATCCCAGGATCTAAGTAGCAAAAATGGAGGCAACACATCCTTCACTAAAACTTTTTTTACCTTTATCTTTATTTAAAAATATTTATTTCATGTCAAAGTTTTATTTAAGGATGTGCTGCCTCCATTTTTGCTGCTTCTATCTATCTATCTATCTATCTATCTATCTATCTATCTATCTTCTATCTATTTTCTATCTATATTTATATCCATCTATTATCTATCTATCTATCATCTATCTATCATCTATTATCCATCTATCTATTATCTATCTATCTATTAATCTATCTATTATCTATCATCTATATATTATCTATTATCTATCTATTATATATCTATTATCCATCTATTATCTAACTATTATCTATCTATCTATCTATCTATCTATCTATCTATCTATCTATCTATCTATCTATCTATCTATCTATCTATCTATCTCTGCCTTATAATGGATGGTTATAATCATTTATGTATCCAGGACACTTTAAGGACCCTGTTAACCATTGGTCATATCATTATGTAAAATCTGCTAAATAATAAAAAAAATAATGGGCAGAAAACATGGAATAAATATGAGCTCCATATCCAAAGCAAACAGTGACCTGTCGTACGTAACACTTAAGCGTCATGACAGCCGGAATTAAATTCGGGCCCCGGGCCCAGATAACCTCGCCTGTATTGTGTCTGCTGTATATACACTCACTGGCCACTTTATTAGGTACACCTGTCCAACTTCTTGTTAACACTTAATTTCTAATCAGCCAATCACATGGCGGCAACTCAGTGCATTTAGGCATGTAGACATGGTCAAGACAATCTCCTGCAGTTCAAACCGAGCATCAGTATGGGGAAGAAAGGTGATTTGAGTGCCTTTGAACGTGGCATGGTTGTTGGTGCCAGAAGGGCTGGTCTGAGTATTTCAGAAACTGCTGATCTACTGGGATTTTCACGCACAACCATCTCTAGGGTTTACAGAGAATGGTCCGAAAAAGAAAAAAAATCCAGTGAGCGGCAGTTCTGTGGGCGGAAATGCCTTGTTGATGCCAGAGGTCAGAGGAGAATGGGCAGACTGGTTCGAGCTGATAGAAAGGCAACAGTGACTCAAATCGCCACCCGTTACAACCAAGGTAGGCCTAAGAGCATCTCTGAACGCACAGTGCGTCGAACTTTGAGGCAGATGGGCTACAGCAGCAGAAGACCACACCGGGTACCACTCCTTTCAGCTAAGAACAGGAAACTGAGGCTACAATTTGTACAAGCTCATCGAAATTGGACAGTAGAAGATTGGAAAAACGTTGCTTGGTCTGATGAGTCTCGATTTCTGCTGCAACATTCGGATGGTAGGGTCAGAATTTGGCGTAAACAACATGAAAGCATGGATCCATCCTGCCTTGTATGGAGCATCTTTGGGATGTGCAGCCGACAAATCTGCGGCAACTGTGTGATGCCATCATGTCAATATGGACCAAAATCTCTGAGGAATGCTTCCAGCACCTTGTTGAATCTATGCCACGAAGAATTGAGGCAGTTCTGAAGGCAAAAGGGGGTCCAACCCGTTACTAGCATGGTGTACCTAATAAAGTGGCCGGTGAGTGTATATACTGTATATATATATTGTGATGCAGTGACCCCTGTAACAGGTGGGGGGTGCTGCATGGTCTCCCCAGTATATGCACGGAGGCGTATGGAGGCCATAGGAAGGCATGGCAATCGCAGGCATGACTGTGGTGATGTGATAAAGTCCGGCAGGATTATAAATGGCCAGTATGTGTGTCGCAGAGGAAGACACTCTGCGCTGTCAGTCTGAAGTTATGTTGTGTTCTGGGACCTATAGTCCCACAAGTAACTGGGTAGTTCTAATGGGAGACTGGCAGGGCTAGTTATGAGAGATGGGCGGGTCAAACTAGCCACACACACCCACACTCCCACCCAGTGAAGTGGTTACAGGTATGTAATGTGAAAGGGCGTGGGTCACGTGGTTCCTGTGGGTGGACCTGAATGGTCCAAGTGCAAGGCCCTGGAAGCTTATGTTGGAAGTCCTGGGTAATAGGATTCCTGAACAGCACATGGTTGGGTTTTGGCACTGAGTGGTCTGTGTGTTGGAGTCTCCTGGGAGTGGAGACGTCCTGGAAGCACCTGAGAGACCTGTGGACCTGGCGGTCAGTGTTGGAGTCTCCTGGCAGTGGAGATGTCCTGGATGCACTGAGAAGCCGTCGACCTGGACAGTCCGTGTTGAGGACCTGGGACTGACGTGGTGTCAACCTGTGGAGCAGGAGCTCCTGAGAGGTAACCCCTGGTATAGGGAAAAGAACTGTGTGTGCCAACCTATGACAGTTGCTGAACTGTGCAGTCACCTGGTGACTAGAGAGTTAAGGCGTGACTATTGAATGCTTTGTAAAGCCACACGTGTTAAAGTAGCAGACTATGTGTAAGATAGTGATGGACAACCTGCCTTACGGTGCGGTTTATGACAATTAATAAACTGTATGGATTGATTTGTGTGAGATATTGTGCCTGAGTGCTTGAATCCTATGCCAAGCGAGTGTCCCCCAAACACACTCAGGTAGCGCAATCTCACAATATATATATATATATATATATATATATATATATATATATATATATATATATATATATATATATAAATGCTCTGATGACAGACAGTAATAAGGGGGCAGAAGTTTGAGGGATGGTATTTAGTTGTCTGTGCCGTATTCCAAAAAAAACACTAAACTAAACTATAACAATGATTGAAGTGAATTACCCTGTGTAAAAGCCGCTGTTCTCCTGAATCCGGCAATGGTTTTCTTTTCTTCCTGTGCCTCTCTATTCCTGAGATATGATCCTCTCTTCCCTTTACATGAATCTTTTAAGGCAATTGGGTGTGGTCATGAAGGAGACGCCTACAGAACACTGCTGAGGACACGCCCAGTTAGATAAAAAGACTGTATTTACTGTCGTGGTTCTCAATGGCAAGAGAACGTAGTAAAGCATACAAAAGGACTAGCTCTTGGAAGATGGGAACTCGAGCTGACTGTGAGCTAAACCTACCGCACAAATAACAGTGGCCAGGTAGCGTGCCTACGTTTTATCCCTAGACGCCCAGCGCCAGCCGGAGAACTGACTGACCCTAGCAGAGGAAAATACAGACCTGGCTTACCTCTAGAGAAATTTTCCCCAAAAGGCAGACAGTAGCCCCCACATATATTGTCGGTGATTTCAGAGGAAATTGACATACGAAGTATGAAGATAGGTTTAGCAAATTGAGGTCCGCTTACTAGATAGTAGGAAGACAGAAAAGGGAACTTCACAGTCAGCTGAAAACCCTTTCAAAACACCATCCTGAAATTACTTTAAGACTCTAATATCAACTCATGACACCAGAGTGGCAATTTCAGTTCACAAGAGCTTCCAGCCTCAGAAATTAACAATCACAGAGAACTGGAACAAAAATGCAAAACAAACTTAGGACTACAAGTCCAACTTAGCTGATAGTAGTCTAGGAGCAGGAACATGCAACAGAAAGGCTTCTGGTAACATTGTTGGCCGGCATAGAAATGACTGAGGAGCAAGGCTAAATAGACAACTCCCACATCCTGATGGAAACAGGTGAATAGAGGCGATGAAGCACACAAGTTCAGTACCACCAGTGACCACCGGGGGAGCCCAGAAACCAAATTCACAACAGTACCCCCCCCTCAAGGAGGGGGCACCGAACCCTCACCAGAACCACCAGGGCGATCAGGATGAGCCCTATGAAAGGCACGGACCAAATCGGAGGCATGAACATCAGAGGCAGTCACCCAAGAATTATCCTCCTGACCGTAGCCCTTCCACTTGACCAGATACTGAAGTCTCCGTCTGGAAACACGGGAGTCCAAGATCTTCTCGACAACGTACTCCAACTCACCCTCAACCAACACCGGAGTAGGAGGCTCAACGGAAGGCACAACCGGTACCTCATACCTGCGCAACAATGACCGATGGAAGACATTATGAATAGAAAAAGATGCAGGGAGGTCCAAACGAAAGGACACAGGGTTAAGAATCTCCAATATCTTGTACGGGCCGATGAACCGAGGCTTAAACTTAGGAGAAGAAACCTTCATAGGGACAAAACGAGAAGACAACCACACCAAGTCCCCAACACAAAGACGAGGACCAACACGACGACGGCGGTTGGCAAAATGCTGAGTCTTCTCCTGGGACAACTTCAAATTGTCCACCACATGCCCCCAAATCTGATGCAACCTCTCCACCACAGCATCCACTCCAGGACAATCCGAAGACTCCACCTGACCGGAAGAGAAACGAGGATGAAACCCCGAATTACAGAAGAAAGGAGAAACCAAGGTGGCAGAACTAGCCCGATTATTGAGGGCAAACTCCGCCAAGGGCAAAAAGGCAACCCAATCATCCTGATCCGCAGACACAAAACACCTCAAATAAGTCTCCAAGGTCTGATTAGTTCGCTCGGTCTGGCCATTAGTCTGAGGATGGAAAGCAGACGAAAAAGACAAATCAATGCCCATCCTAGCACAGAACGCTCGCCAAAATCTAGACACGAATTGGGTTCCCCTGTCAGACACGATATTCTCCGGAATACCATGCAAGCGAACCACATTTTGAAAAAACAGAGGAACCAGCTCGGATGAGGAAGGCAATTTAGGCAAGGGGACCAAATGGACCATCTTAGAGAAACGGTCACACACCACCCAGATGACAGACATCTTCTGAGAAACAGGGAGATCAGAAATAAAATCCATGGAGATGTGAGTCCAAGGCCTCTTCGGAATAGGCAAAGATAACAACAATCCACTAGCCCGAGAACAACAAGGCTTGGCTCGAGCACAAACATCACAAGACTGCACAAAACCTCGCACATCTCGCGACAGGGAAGGCCACCAGAAGGACCTAGCCACCAAATCCCTGGTCCCAAAGATTCCAGGATGACCAGCTAACGCAGAAGAATGGACCTCCGAGATGACTCTACTGGTCCAATCATCAGGAACAAACATTCTACCAGGCGGGCAACGATCAGGTCTATCCGCCTGAAACTCCTGCAAGACCCGTCGCAAGTCTGGGGAAACAGCAGATAATATCACTCCATCCTTAAGGATACCTGTAGGTTCAGAATTACCAGGGGAATCAGGCTCAAAACTCCTAGAAAGGGCATCCGCCTTCACATTTTTAGAACCCGGTAGGTAAGAAACCACAAAATTAAACCGAGAGAAAAATAACGACCAGCGCGCCTGTCTAGGATTCAGGCGCCTGGCAGACTCAAGATAAATCAAATTCTTGTGGTCAGTCAATACCACCACCTGATGTCTAGCCCCCTCAAGCCAATGACGCCACTCCTCAAAAGCCCACTTCATAGCCAAGAGCTCCCGATTACCAATATCATAATTTCGCTCAGCGGGCGAAAATTTACGAGAAATGAACGCGCAAGGTCTCATCACGGAGCAGTCGGAACTTTTCTGCGACAAAACCGCCCCAGCTCCGATTTCTGAAGCGTCGACCTCAACCTGAAAAGGAAGAGTAACATCAGGCTGACGCAACACAGGGGCGGAAGAAAAGCGGCGCTTAAGCTCCCGAAAGGCCTCCACAGCAGCAGGGGACCAATCAGCAACATCAGCACCCTTCTTAGTCAAATCAGTCAACGGTTTAGCAACATCAGAAAAACCAGTTATAAATCGACGATAAAAATTAGCAAAGCCCAAAAACTTCTGAAGGCTCTTAAGAGAAGACGGTTGCGTCCAATCACAAATAGCCTGAACCTTGACAGGGTCCATCTCAATGGAAGAGGGGGAAAAAATGTACCCCAAAAACGAAATCTTTTGAACCCCAAAAACGCACTTAGAACCCTTTACACACAAGGAATTAGAGCGCAAAACCTGAAAAACCCTCCTGACCTGTTGGACATGAGAGTCCCAGTCGTCCGAAAAAATCAAAATATCATCTAGATACACAATCATAAATTTATCC
This sequence comes from Ranitomeya variabilis, assembly GCF_051348905.1. Taxonomy (NCBI): domain Eukaryota; kingdom Metazoa; phylum Chordata; class Amphibia; order Anura; family Dendrobatidae; genus Ranitomeya; species Ranitomeya variabilis. Next base: position 378,344,509 of record NC_135233.1, on the reverse strand, counting down.
AAATATTCACGGAAAATGTCATGCATAAAAGACTGAAAGACTGAAGGGGCATTTGAAAGACCAAAAGGCATTACTAAATACTCAAAATGGCCCTCAGGCGTATTAAATGCGGTTTTCCACTCATCCCCCTGCTTAATTCGCACTAAATTATACGCCCCACGAAGATCAATCTTAGAGAACCACTTGGCCCCCTTTATTCGAGCAAACAAATCAGTAAGCAGTGGCAAAGGATACTGATATTTAACCGTGATTTTATTCAAAAGCCGATAATCAATACACGGCCTCAAAGAGCCATCTTTTTTAGATACAAAGAAAAAACCGGCTCCTAAGGGAGATGACGAAGGACGAATATGTCCCTTTTCCAAGGACTCCTTAATATATTCCCGCATAGCAGCGTGTTCAGGCACAGATAGATTAAATAAACGACCCTTTGGAAACTTACTGCCCGGAATCAGATCTATTGTACAATCGCAATCTCTGTGCGGAGGTAGTGAACCAAGTTTAGGCTCCTCAAAAACGTCACGATAATCAGATAAAAATTCCGGAATCTCAGAGGGAATAGATGACGAAATGGAAACCAAAGGTACGTCCCCATGAGTCCCCTGACATCCCCAGCTTAACACAGACATTGCTTTCCAGTTGAGGACTGGGTTATGAGATTGCAGCCATGGCAATCCAAGCACCAACACATCATGTAGATTATACAACACAAGGAAGCGAATAATCTCCTGGTGATCCGGATTAATACGCATAGTTACTTGTGTCCAGTATTGTGGTTTATTACTAGCCAATGGCGTGGAGTCAATACCCTTCAGAGGTATAGGAACTTCCAGAGGCTCTAAATCAAACCCACAGCGTTTGGCGAAGGACCAATCCATAAGACTCAAAGCGGCGCCAGAGTCGACATAGGCGTCCGCGGTAATAGACGATAAAGAGCAAATCAGGGTCACAGATAGAATAAACTTGGACTGTAAAGTACCAATTGAAACAGACTTATCAACCTTCTTAGTACGTTTAGAGCATGCTGATATAACATGAGTTGAATCGCCACAATAGAAGCATAACCCATTTTTTCGCCTAAAATTCTGTCGTTCGCTTCTGGACAGAATTCTATCACATTGCATAATCTCTGGCGCCTTCTCAGTAGACACCGCCAAATGGTGCACAGGTTTGCGCTCCCGCAAACGCCGATCAATCTGAATAGCCATTGTCATGGACTCATTCAGACCTGCAGGCACAGGGAACCCCACCATAACATCTTTAATGGCATCAGAGAGACCCTCTCTGAAATTCGCCGCCAGGGCGCACTCATTCCACTGAGTAAGCACAGACCACTTACGAAATTTTTGGCAGTATATTTCAGCCTCATCTTGCCCTTGAGACAGGGCCATCAAGGCTTTTTCAGCCTGAATCTCTAAATGAGGTTCCTCATAAAGCAACCCCAAAGCCAGGAAAAACGCATCCACATTGAGCAACGCAGGATCCCCTGGTGCCAAAGCAAATGCCCAATCCTGAGGGTCGCCCCGGAGCAAGGATATTACAATCCTGACCTGCTGTGCAGGATCTCCAGCGGAGCAAGATCTCAGAGACAAAAATAATTTACAATTATGTTTGAAATTCTGGAAGCGAGATCTATCCCCGGAGAAAAATTCAGGCAAAGGTACTGTAGGTTCAGATATAGGAGCATGAATTACAAAATCCTGTAAACTTTGAACCTTCATAGCGAGATTGTTCAGACCTGTAGCTAAACTCTGAGGATCCATTTTCATCAGGAGAAATCAGAACCATTCAAGGATTAGAGGGAGAGAGAGACGAAGGCTGCAGTAAGCAGAGATGCTAGTGAATCAACTAATGAGCAAACTCAGGAAAAAAAAAAAAAAATTCTCTGCAGACTTCTTTTCTCTCCTTTCTTCTGCCAATAATTTTAACCCTTGTCCGGCCAAACTGTCGTGGTTCTCAATGGCAAGAGAACGTAGTAAAGCATACAAAAGGACTAGCTCTTGGAAGATGGGAACTCGAGCTGACTGTGAGCTAAACCTACCGCACAAATAACAGTGGCCAGGTAGCGTGCCTACGTTTTATCCCTAGACGCCCAGCGCCAGCCGGAGAACTGACTGACCCTAGCAGAGGAAAATACAGACCTGGCTTACCTCTAGAGAAATTTTCCCCAAAAGGCAGACAGTAGCCCCCACATATATTGTCGGTGATTTCAGAGGAAATTGACATACGAAGTATGAAGATAGGTTTAGCAAATTGAGGTCCGCTTACTAGATAGTAGGAAGACAGAAAAGGGAACTTCACAGTCAGCTGAAAACCCTTTCAAAACACCATCCTGAAATTACTTTAAGACTCTAATATCAACTCATGACACCAGAGTGGCAATTTCAGTTCACAAGAGCTTCCAGCCTCAGAAATTAACAATCACAGAGAACTGGAACAAAAATGCAAAACAAACTTAGGACTACAAGTCCAACTTAGCTGATAGTAGTCTAGGAGCAGGAACATGCAACAGAAAGGCTTCTGGTAACATTGTTGGCCGGCATAGAAATGACTGAGGAGCAAGGCTAAATAGACAACTCCCACATCCTGATGGAAACAGGTGAACAGAGGCGATGAAGCACACAAGTTCAGTACCACCAGTGACCACCGGGGGAGCCCAGAAACCAAATTCACAACAATTTACATACAAGGAAGAGGAGGCCATATCTCAGGAATGGAGAGGTGCAGGAAGAAAAGAAAAACATCGCCAAATTCAGGAGAACAGCGGCATTTATACTAGGTAAAAAAAAACTGAAATTGTTAGCAAATGAAAGGTCCCTTTAAGGTGAAGATTCCAAAATAGCCCTAATCAAAACTAATGGAGACAGATTGGAATCACACTTCTGTCGCAAAATCTGACCATGACTCCTGTGCTCCCCCTAGTGGTGGGGGAGCAAAGAAGAACCATCTTTTTATAAAATTGCTGTTTAAAAAAAAACAACAGTTGGAAGGAAACCCCTTTTAAACTAAATCTTTATAGTGTTTGGAGCTGTGGAACGTATAAGAGGAATGACAGGGCAGATGGGAACATGGATGGATTTTGCTTTTACATTGAAGTTTAGGTCATCGTCTTCGTAACATTAAACAGGAACAAATTAGTCACTGACTCATCAGATTGTAAAAACTTCCTTCCAAGAAGCGAAGAAGTCTTATTGTATGAGCCGTCCCTGGTGACTCCACCAGCCGATCACACCTGATGCCAGTTTTTATGACTGTGGTGTTGGCCTCGGTTTCCGACAGGTACGTAAAAAGGGAAGCCACTCGTTAAATAGAATGGGACGTGGGATTAAGGGCGAACGTCGGGATCGACCACGACCCGCGCTGCACTACTGAAAGCTGGCTACACAGTGAAAATATGTTTTTATCTTCTCTTCCCAGAGAATATCTGACTGCTGTCCAGTTACAATGAGCATTTCTACAGTCTGTGGATCTGGATAAACAGTGTTTTACGAGTCTGGTGGGAACGCAGAGATTCTTAGCCATCGTGCCAGAAATGGATCGAGACCTGCTTCTCCACCTCCCCCTAGAAAAACACAAATTTACATTTAAAGGGAAAACTTCCTGAAGACAAAAGCACCTGGTTTCAGAAAATTCGCTAGGAATGCCATCCATCTTTAGACTTTATACCATAAATATGTAGTTTTTATTACCTGGTGTAATTGCCGCTGTTCTCCTGAATCCGGCGATGTTTTTCTTTCTTTCCCGAGCCTCTCCGTTCCTGAGATATGGCCTCTTCTTCCTCGTATATGAACCAAGTCATATTTGTATCCAACTGGGTGTGGATCTTAGGGACATGCCCATAGAGAAGAGTGAAAGACCACGCCCACTTGGTTGAAAAGATTAGATTTATATACAGGGAGGAGGAGGCCATATCTCAGGAACGGAGAGGCGCAGGAAAAAAAGAACAACATCGTCGGATTCAGGAGAACAGCGGTATCTACACCAGGTAAAAAATACATATATTTGTGGCAAGTGACAGGTCCACGCATAATAGATTTCAGTTAAAGTGGTTGGCTATCTAATGTGTGTGCCATGACTCCCCCACGACCAATGATATCAGGGAAAACAAGGACTGGACATCATGAATTTCTTCACCTGATCTTTTTTTGTTGTCAGGGTAGATAAGAGGATTCTGGCAGTCACTGAGGATTGCCGCCTTAGGCGAAGGACTCATCATAGAGTGTATCTCTGGGTATAATGGGTGTAATGGTAGAAATACTAATCATACTACTCTCTGTACTCATAACATCTTCTCCCCCACAGAGAATGATAAGGGAATTAAAGGATTAAAGGGAATGCATCATCAGAAGATGACTTCTTGCTTAAAGGGAACCTGTCACCCCGTTTTTTTGGTATGAGATAAAAATACTGTTAAATAGGGCCTGAGCTGAGCATTACAATAGTGTAGTTTGTGGACCCCGATTCCCCACCTATGCTGCCGAAATACGTTACCAAAGTAGTCGTTTTCGCCTGTCAATCAGGCTGGTCTGGTCAAAAGGGCGTGTTGTCTTCCCCCAGATTTTGCGTAGTTTTCCGTTGGTGGCGTAGTGGTGTGCGCATGCCCAAGGTCCAGAATCCTCTGCCAGGGGATTTAAAAGAGCGCGCTGTTCGTTATTTCATTGGTGATCGGTGGGCGCGGCCATCTTCCTTTGGCCGCGCGTGCGCAGAAGCGGCGCTCTGCTGGCAGCGGCGCTCTGCTGGCCGCGGCTTCAGGAAAATGGCCGCCGCGATATCCATCTGCGCATGCGCGGCATCCCGCGGCCATTTTCCTGAAGCCGCGGCCAGCAGAGCGACGCGGCCAGCAGAGCGCCGCTTCTGCGCACGCGCGGCCAAAGGAAGATGGCCGCGCCCACCGATCACCAATGAAATAACGAACAGCGCGCTCTTTTAAATCCCCTGGCAGAGGATTCTGGACCTTGGGCATGCGCACACCACTACGCCACCAACGGAAAACTACGCAAAATCTGGGGGAAGACAACACGCCCTTTTGACCAGACCAGCCTGATTGACAGGCGAAAACGACTACTTTGGTAACGTATTTCGGCAGCATAGGTGGGGAATCGGGGTCCACAAACTACACTATTGTAATGCTCAGCTCAGGCCCTATTTAACAGTATTTTTATCTCATACCGAAAAAACGGGGTGACAGGTTCCCTTTAAATCAGATTTGCATGTTAAACGTGTTTTTACATATTTGTTTAATTTAGTGGTATTTTTCAGTTTTGCAATTTTCTCACTGGCAACTAAAGGTAATATTAGACTCCTACTTACTATATTTCACACAGACATTTGCAGTAATAGACTGACTCAGGCCCTATGTGTTTGAATAGGCGCATTATCCGAGCATGCTCAGTGGCATCACCTATAGTGAATGGTGGATCCTGTGTTATCTGCTGTATATAGAGGTGTTATTAGTCATTGTACAGGAGGAGGAGGAGGTGAGCTGTGACATCATCTATTGTGAATGGTGGATCCTGTGTGATCTACTGTATATAGGGGTGTTATCAGTCATTGTACAGGAGGAGGTGAGCTGTGATATCACCTATTGTGTATGGTGGATCCTGTTATCTCCTGTATATAGAGATGTTATCAGTTATTATACAGGAGGAGGAGGAGGTGAGTTGTGATATCACCTATTGTGAATGGTGGATCCTGTGTTATCTACTGTATATAGAGGTGTTATCAGTTATTATACAGGAGGAGGAGGAGGTGAGCTGTGATATCACCTATTGTGAATGGTGGATCATGTGTTATCTACTGTATATAGAGGTGTTATCAGTCATTGTACAGGAGGAGGAGAAGGAGGTGAGCTGTGACATCACCTACTGTGAATGGTGGATCCTGTGTGATCTACTGTATATAGAGGTGTTATCAGTGATTGTACAGGGGGGAGAGGAGGTGAGCTGTGACATCACCTATTGTGAATGGTGGATCCTGTGTTATCTACTGTATATAGAGGTGTTATCAGTCATTGTACAGGAGGAGGAGGTGAGCTGTGACACCACCTATTGTGAATGGTGGATCCTCTGTTATCTACTGTATATAGAGGTGTTATCCGTCATTGTACAGGAGGAGGAGGTGAGCTGTGACACCACCTATTGTGAATGGTGGATCCTGTGTTATCTACTGTATATAGAGGTGTTATGAGTCATTGTACAGGAGGAGGAGGAGGTGAGCTGTGACATCGCCTATTGTGAATGGTTGATCCTGTGTTATCTACTGTATATAGAGGTGTTATCAGTCATTGTACAGGAGGAGGAGGAAGTGAGCTTTGACATCACCTATTGTGAATGGTGAATCCTGAGTTATCTACTGTATATAGAGGTGTTATATGTTAATTGTAATCCTGTCTGTGATGATACTGAGAGTGCTGAATAAACCATCTGTACAGAAACCAGTCCATCGCGAACAGTGCATTAGGTCCGATTTTATTTAATATTGATAGGAATATGGGAAAATATAATAAAAAAATGCAAAACATGTATTTCACGTTAATGTCTTCGGACGTTTGACACTTGGTCTGAAGATGCAGGTATCGGCCTTGGAGCGCAATGTCCATGTGGCTTATGTTCATTCCCGCACACTAGCCCTAATGTGGCACCACGCATTTCTCAGTAAGTCTTTCCTTTTCCATAAACTTGAAATACTGTTCATAACTAAAGGCATGGGCGCGACTAGGAAAGTTTGTGAGGACAAAGAAGAATGAGTGGGTGAAGTGGAAAAGTTATTAACATTTGCAAAGAAGTGTTTAAAGGCTGCAAATCCAGGGAAATCACATCTGTCCCGATCATCAAGACACTGTGGTCAGGGATGGAAGGAAAACAATTGCAGAATATGACATCGGACTCGTTCCTGGAGTCACTAGTTATGATGGCCGCACTTACCCGCACCACTTTGAACATTACTACAGCAGCTGGACGAGCACTGTCCTTTTATGTCCCTGACCAACTTCTCCAAAATGGCCAGACGTTTAAGCAGGGCTTTCACCCCTTCAGCATCTGGACACTGAGGCTGAGGAGCAGTGGCAGGCGCCGACAGGGATCCCCCAAAAACGATGATAGTGAGAAATAATGAAAGGAGGTACATTCTAAAATAATGGGACGGATACCTGGATCACCTGTGAAAAAACGGAGATGTTAGAATATTTGTAAAGAAGGCTTTCCATCATGTGTGGAGGCAAGGAGAAAAATAAGGATGAAAGAGAAAGAATTAGAGATGAAAGAACTTGAAGGATGAATGTGAAGAAACAAACTGAAAGATGCAACGAAGATGGAAGGAAAAAAATAACAAAAACTGGAGGAAGATAGAAAAGAAAGTAAAATGAACTGGAGGAAAGTAGGACTGAGAGAGAAGAAAAGGTATGAGGACGAGAGAAAGGGACAATCGTAGAAAGAAGGGAAGTAATTGAAGAAGTAAAGAAAATATAAAAAAAAATCAAGGAAGAGTGAAGGGAGTGAAGGTGTGGGGTATGAATGGAGTAAAAGAAGGTGTGAAGGCAGAAGAAAGAAGCTCTGGAGGGAAGGGAAGAAGGGCACCAGGTAGAAAAGGATTAAAATACAGGCAATGTGAGGAGGAAAAAGGTGTGAAGAAGAAATGGATAGTAGATAAGAAGAAAGGTGTGAGGAGGAGAAAAAGTGAAGGGAGACAAAAGAACTTTCAAGTTTCAGGAGAAAAATAAGAATGGAAAGTGTAGTAGTGTTATAATGCAGGGAAGACAAGAACACGAGCAAGACAAGTCATCAGGCATGGAAGTAAACGGAACTGAAAGAGGAAGATGCAATATTAAGTAGAAGAGAAAGTTTAGGAAAGAAGAAAGGTGTGCGTTGGATAAAGTGTGATCTGAAAAGAAGGGTATGAAGTTGAGGAGGAAAAAAAGAAGAGAGGGATGTTCTGAGCTAAGAAGGAGAGTAGAAGTAAGTAATTAAGAAGGTTTGAGGTAGGAATGTGGGGAAGACAGAAAGTCAGGTTGAGAAGGAATAACAGGAAGGGGAAAAATCATGAGGTGAATCAGGCGTAAAGGGAAGAGAAGGAAGTTCTGAGCGAGAGGAAGGGTGAAGAAGGAGTAGATAACAAGTGGATAAGGGTACTGTCACACAGTACCATTTTGATCGCTACGACGGCACGATCCGTGACGTCGCAGCGATCGTATGATTATCGCTCCAGCGTCGTAGACTGCTGTCACACGTTGCAATCACGGCGCTGGAGCGATGCCGAAGTCCCCGGTAACCAGGGTAAACATCGGGTAACTAAGCGCAGGGCCGCGCTTAGTAACCCGATGTTTACCGTGGTTACCAGCGTAAAAGTAAAAAAAAACAAACACTACATACTTACATTCTGGTGTCTGTCCCCGGCGTTCTGCTTCTCTCCACTGTGTAAGCGCCATAGCCGGCAAGCACAGCGGTGACGTCAGACGTCACCGCTGTGCTCGCTTTCCGGCTGGCAGACGCTCACACAGTGGAGAGAAGCTGAGACGCCGGAGGACAGACACCGGAATGTGAGTATGTACTGTTTGTTTTTTTTTTTACTTTTACGCTGGTAACCACGGTAAACATCGGGTTACTAAGCGCGGCCCTGCGCTTAGTTACCCGATGTTTACCCTGGTTACAAGCGAACACATCGCTGGATCGCTGTCACACACAACGATCCAGCGATGTCAGCGGGTGATCAAGCGACGAAAGAAAGTTCCAAACGATCTGCTACGACGTACGATTCTCAGCAGGGTCCCTGATCGCTGCTGCGTGTCAGACACTGCGATATCGTAACGATATCGCTAGAACGTCACGAATCGTACCGTCGTAGCGATCAAAATGGTACTGTGTGACAGTACCCTAAGTGAAGGAAGAGTAAAAGGTGTGAGGTGGAGGAGTGAAGGAAGGAAAGAAGGTGTGGTGTTAAGGAGGAGTGAAGGAAGGAAAGAAGGTGTGGTGTTAAGGAGGAGTGAAGGAAGGAAAGAAGGTGTGGTGTTAAGGAGGAGTGAAGGAAGGAAAGAAGGTGTGGTGTTAAGGAGGAGTGAAGGAAGGGTAGAAGGGTGAGATAGATGAGGAGTGATGGAAACGTAGAATGTGTGAGGTGAAGAAGGAGTGAAGGACGAATAGAATATGTAAGGTAGAAGACGAATGAGGGGGAAAGTGAAAGGTATTAGGTGGTGAAGGAGTGAAGGAAGAGTAGATGGTGAGAGGTGGAAGAGGAGTGAAAGAAGGATAGAAGGTGTGGAGTGAAGCAAGAGTGAATAGAAAGTAGAAGGTGTGAAGTACAGGAGGAGTAAGGGAAGACAATGAAGATCTGAGGCATACAAGAAATATAGGGAGGAAGAAAGTTGTAAAAATATAAAGGGAAGAGAAGGGAGTTCTGAGCCTGAGGAGGAGTGAAGAAAGAGTAGAATGTGTGAGGTAGAGGAGTGAAGAAAGAGTAGAATGTGAGAAAAAGTGGAGTGAAGAAAGAGTAGAATGTGTAAGGTAGAGGAAGAGAGAAGGAAGATTAGAATGTGTGAGGCAGAGGAAGAGTGAAGGAAAAGTAGGAGGTAAGAGACAGAAGGTGTGAAGGAAAAGCAGAAGGTGTGAGGTGAAGGAGGAGTGAAGGAAGAGTAGAATATGTGAGGTAGAGGAGGGGTGAAGAAAGAATAGAATATGTCAGGTACAGAAGGTATTGAAGGAAGAGAATGAAGTTCTAAGATTTAAAATAATAAAGGGAGGAATAAAGTTGAGGGGTAATTGAGGGGGGAGGAAGGAATGAGGTGGAGGAGCAGTGCGGTATAAAGAAGGTGTAATGGAGACAATGAGTGATGGGATTAGGTACAGGAGGAGTGAAGGTAAGACAAGAAAGAAGTTGCCAGGTAGATGAATAGAGTAGGCATGTGGTAAGGTACTTGTAAAGAGAGAAGAAGGAAGGAAGTTCTGAGCTACAGAGATGAAGGAAGAACAGAATATGTGAGGTACAGGAGTGTAGAGAAGAGAAGGAAGTACAGAGCTAAAGAAGAAGGAAAGGAAGTGAGAAGGAAGGGTATAAAGTAAAGTAGAGTTTAAGGGAGAAGAAAGGTGTGAGGTGGAGGAAGAATGAAAGATCGAAAAAAGGAAGATGAGAAGTTGAACAGAAATAAAAGAGAAAAAGGAAGTTCAGTGGCAAGGAAGAAAATAATGTGTGAGGTAGAGGAGGAATAAAGGGAAGTAAGGGGAGGTATGTGGTAAAGGAGGAATGAAGAGAGAAGGTGTGAACAACAAAAAGTAATAAAAAGAGATGTATGAAGCAGAGAAGAGTGAGAAGAATCTGGTAAATACCACAAAAAATAAAAAGGAACAATGGAGATGACAATGAATAAACCCTGAGAAGATGAATAAATGGAGGGCTGTAGGAATGAATTAGCTGCAGAACGATGGAGACAAATACAAATAATAACCAGAGACAGGTGAGAATGAAGTGGGTCATGGGGGAGGAGGAGAAGGAGCTGATTACACACAACTAGAGCTGGCGTGCTGTATGAATCCCATATGGTCTCCTACGGTCTGCACAATATCACTACAAAACCTGCAAACAATCTAAATGAACTCCAGGGAAAGCTCCGACAAGGTCTCCCAATCAAGGCGGCCAAGGAGACAACACAGAGCGGCCTCCCCGTCAGAGACCGTCCATCGGATCACATCTAAGAGTCATCAGCTGCTTTTATATGAATATTGTTTATTTCATGAAGCGCTCAGGTTCTCCAGGATGTCATCTCTGAGACGAGGCTTGGAACCTCCAGATGAGATCAGTATGATGGGAACCTCATCATGGGCTCATGTAATTACTCGGCTGCGCGGGTCTCGGATTTCCTCTAAAACTCTCATCGGGTTCTTTCCAGATTCCATTTATATCAGCACAAATCTACAAAAATGATCTGTTTCAGGAAATACAGAGGGAATCCATTAAATGGGCAAGAGGAAGGAATATGGGTTTATCGGGACATCTGGTCTTCTAGTTTTCGGATGAGATCTGGTTCCTTCCTTGTCCTGCATTGTGGTTAGTTATACTGTGCAGGATTAGGAAAACATGACTGCTTTCTTCTAGAAACAGCGCCACTCCTCTCCATAGGTTGTGTCTGGTACTGCAGCTCAGCTCTACTAAAATTTATGGAGTTGAGCTGTGATACCAAACATAACCTGTAGATAGCTGTAGCGCTGTTTTAGTAGAGAGTAGCCGTGTGTGACTGAGCACACCAATAATATGAGAAAATATATATATTTTGAGCCCAAAAATCACATTTAAAAAAAAAAAAAAAGAACTATATTCGTTTATCTCTCAATTGAGAAACTGTTTTTTCTTCTAGAATTTTGTATTTATTTTTTCTTGCCAGTTTTTTTAATTATTCAAATTAGAAATGAAAAAATCCACCATCACATTGAAGATTTTGTTTCCCCTTGTTAAAAAAAAATATATATACAGCTAATAAAAGGGATAAAAAAATTTTTTATTAAGTAAATGCATGTATTTTTTGGGAAAAAAACCAAACACTTTCCATTAAAAATGTTGCACCATTTGCCATCTTTAGCCTCTGTGTTGAACTGCTTACTGATGGCTGTAGAATGGGTTAACTGAGAATCCGTCAGTGAGCTCCTTCTGATAAATGGATGATTTTCTACCTCTTTTATCTGTCTTTTTCTGAGCTCCTCTCAGCTGATTTATGACCATTCACCACACTAAAGTTGAATGTGCCTGCAAACAAAGAGCCTGTAAAAGCCAAATTGAGCAATTTAATGAAACTAAATAAAAAAATGTTTTTAGCCCCAACTATTTGCATGTAAGTAAAAAAGAAAAGAACCCCAGAGGTGGTCAACACAGTCAGCATGTAATACTGTTTTTCCCCTACAGATGGCGCCACAGGAAAAATGAGTGAGCGAACTCGGCTCTATCTGGTGATCACAACCGATCGTTGATCACTACAGATCCCATCCCAATTCTCTATCTCACATCTGGAGCATCCCAGGCCGAGATGTTTTTGCCAGTAAATCCTATTGCTCCTAAGAGGAGCATCGAGCAACCACTTGCCAAGAGAACAATAGCTGTTTACTGCTTGTACTGTAGAGAATTCCTCCTAAGTAGCAGAAGTAGGTATCCCGTAGGATTAGACAGACCGCCCGGCTGTCACCCCTCAGCTATGATACAATAAAAAATTCATCATCACCAGGATAAACAATAATGAGCGACTCTTTCCTTATAACTAAAAAGTTCCATTTCCTTCTAACTATTGTTGGCCGGCCTGGAAATATCTTGGTTATATAACTTGTGCCCTGTGTCCAGAAATTGCACTGCGAGGTTATGATATTGTCATACCAACCATTATACACAATCCATAGCGTAGACAGCAAATCTGCAGCAGCCCCCTCTCCCCCCACTGACCACAATATGCGAGATCCATAGGATTATATAACGGCTCTGTCTACTGGTATCACATTACCGGGCAATTATAATCACATAAAATTACACCTCTGCACCAGTAATCAACTAGAAAACCACAAGACTCATATCCATGCCGTCTAAGTGATTTATTAATAGAGAAATGTAAAATGTAACATTCCCTGGTGGTCTAGAATAGGAAAATGCATAATGTAAGATTCCCTGGTGGCTCACAGTAGGAAAGATGTAATGGAAGTGTGATGGAGGCTTCTGGACAATGAACCACGGCCTTCTCCTGCGTCCCGTCCCCCTCTGATTATATCTGCCCCTCCACCCAGCCGCAGGCCGATGACAATCAAAGCTCACAATCCTGGGCCCCAACAGTTCCGACCACGACCTGGGGGTATCACAGAGAGGAGATGTTATGGGTGTGGGCAACCTGGACATTTGCAGTCTGGCTGTCCCTCAAGGATACGGAGGGAGCCCCACCTCGTCCAGTGCATCTTGTGCACTCCATCCCGCCTGAGGAAGAGCTACCACCACCCCCACCAGAGTGGACCACTGACCACAGCACCATAGATACCCCTCCTGGAGTGTACGGACTCCGGCCTTTGTCCATCAGAAATACACAGCAACGGCATTGCCACCTGCAGGATGTCTTACTTGATGGATACAAAGTGTCGGGATTTAGAGACACGGGGGCATTCCTGACTATCGCTGACCCCCATGTGGTTCAACCCGAGGCAATTCACCAGGGCACGGGAATTCCCATTGTCCTGGCGGGGGGTGTCCGCAAATATATACAGAGAGATTTGGTACGTTTGGATTTTGGTTTTGGAGAAAAACTGTGTTGGATTGGAGTTATGGGAGGACTTCCTGCAGATATCCTCCTTGGAAATGACATTGGGGAGTTGCAAAGTCATTTTGTGGGAGCAGAAGGTCCGTGGGCCTCTCCTTATGAAAGAACAATCGGAGGGAGATATCGCAGATACCGTAACGCCCATCATTCCCTACGTTCTAGAGTTCAGAGACTGTCTCGCCCAGCTAGCTACCTTGGCTAATGAACATCAGCGAACGGCCCAGTCCAGTCAAAAAGCCTGGTATGACCATAAAGCCAGGACCTGGGAATTTATGGACAAGTGCTCATGATTATTGCAACCCCTGCCACTGTACAAGGAACTATAAACAGTGGAGCAAAGTGGACTAAAGTGAGCAGGCCAGAGGTCTGTGTAGACCTAATGGCGTGCTCACTCATTATGAGGGGGGAGAGGTTGTGATGGTGTGATATGCTATGTGGGTATCATTTTTGTGTATATTTCTATTTTACTTATTTTCATGGTGTTGAGTTGTTATTTGCCATCTGATATTATCCCCACAGTTCTGTATTGTTATCTCTCCACAGGGTCAGTGAATAATGTTGTTTGCTAATATGCTAATGACATGTTGACCTAGCTTGTTGAAACAATGAGCCCCTGTGACCCACCCCCCTAACCTGTGAAAGGGGAGGTGAGACACAGACCAGTCTTGTTTAGAACTATGAAGTGAACACAGCATGTCAGAGAGAGAGAGAGAAAGAAGGGAATATGGACTGTTATCCTCTGTGCTGGAGTGCTGGATTGATGGATTTGTATCCTGTAACTGAACAGCATTTGTGTTCTGGAATATTTTATCCTTCGTGTGGTGGATTATATGGACCTTTCGTACTTTTGCCTAAATAAAGTTCTTGGGATTGTTCACTATTCTCTTGCTCTGTTGATTGTGTGATACCGGAGAAGGAACCCGTGACAGGAAGCTTCCGTAATAATTATTGCACGCATAAGAAAGGCCTCCCTGGTAGTCTAAAGTAGTGAAGGGTTAATGTAAACTTACCAGGTGGTCTACATTAGGAAAGTGGTAAATGTAAGTTTCCCTGGTGGTCTAGAGTAGTGAATGGTTAATGGAAGATTCACTGGTGGTCCAGCATAGGGAATGGGTAATGTAATTTTACCAGGTGGTCTCCATTCAGAAAAGGGTAAATGTAAGTTTCCCTGGTGGTCTAGAGCAGGGACAGGGATAAAAATAAGCTCCCATTGTGGCCTAGATTAAGGTAGTGGATAATGTAAGCTTCCCAGGTGGTGTAGAGTAGGTAAAGGGTAATGTAAGCTTCTCATTTAGTCTACAGTAGAGAAGGGGTAATGTATGTTTGTCAGGTGGTTTAGAGTAGAGAAGAATTAATGTGAGTTTCTCAAGTCGTCTAGAGTAGGGAAGGAGTAATATAAGCTTCTTAGGTAGTCTAGAGTAGGAAAGGGGTAATGCAAGGTTCCCAGGTGGTCTAGAGTAGAGAAGGGGTAATGTAAGCTCAGGTGGTCTAGAGAAGGAAAGAAGTAATGTGAGTTTCTCAGGTGGTCTAGAGTAGGGAAGGGGTAATGTGAGTTTCTCAGGTGGTCTAGAGTAGGGAAGGGGTAATGTGAGTTTCTCAGGTGGTCTAGAGTAGGGAAGAAGTAATGAGTTTCTCAGGTGGTCTACAATAGAGAAGAAGTAATGTGAGTTTCTCAGGTGGTCTAGAGTAGGGAAGGGGTAATGCAAGCTCAGGTAGTCCAGAGAAGGAAAGAAGTAATGTGAGTTTCTCAGGTGGTCTAGAGGAGGGAAGGGGTAATGTGAGTTTCTCAGGTGGTCTTGAGTAGGGAAGGGGTAATGTGAGTTTATCAGGTGGTCTAGAGTAGGGAAGGGGTAATGTGAGTTTCTCAAGTGGTGTAGAGTAGGAAAGGGGTAATGTAAGCTTCTCAGGTGGTCTACAGTAGGGAAGGAGTAATGCGAGTTTCTCAGGTGGTCTAGAGTAAGGAAAGGGTAATGTAAGCTTCTCAGGTGGTCTAGTGTACGGAAGAAGTAATGTGAATTTCTCTGGTGGTCTACAGTAGGTAAGGGGTAATGTAATATTCCCAGGTGGTCTAGAGTAGGGAAGGAGTAATGTGAGTGTCTCAAGTGGTCTAAGAGCATGGAAGGAGTAAAGTAAGCTTCTCAGGTGGTCTGGAGAAGGGAAGGGGTAATGTGAGTTTCTCAGGTAGTCTAGAGTAGGGAAGGAGTAATGTAAGCTCAGGTGGTCTAGAGTAGGGAAGGAGTAATGTGGGTGTCTCAAGTGGTCTAGAGCATGGAAGGAGTAAAGTAAGCTTCTCAGGTGGTCTGGAGAAGGGAAGGGGTAATGTGAGTTTCTCAGGTAGTCTAGAGTAGGGAAGGAGTAATGTAAGCTCAGGTGGTCTAGAGTAGGAAAGAAATAATGTGAGTGTCTCAAGTGGTCTAGAGCACGGAAGGGGTAAAGTAAGCTTCTCAGGTGGTCTGGAGAAGAGAAGGGGTAATGTGAGTTTCTCATGTGGTCTAGAGTAGGGAAGGAGTAATGTAAGCTCAGGTGGTCTAGAGTAGGGAAGGAGTAATGTGAGTTTCTTAGGTGGTCTAGAGTAGGGAAGTGGTAAAGTAAGCTCCGGTGGTCTAGAGTAAGAATGAAGAAATGTGAGTTTCTCAGGTGGTCTAGAGTAGGGAAAGAGTAATGTGAGATTCTCAGGTGGTCTAGAGTAGGGTTGTAGCAATGTGAGTTTCTCAGGTGGCCTAGAGTAGGGAAGGGGTAATGTAAGCTCAGGTGGTCTAGAGAAGGAAAGAAGTAATGTGAGTTTCTCGGGTGGTCTAGAGTAGGGAAAGGGTAATGTGAGTTTCTCCGGTGGTCTGGAGAAGAGAAGGGGTAATGTGAGTTTCTCATGTGGTCTAGAGTAGGGAAGGAGTAATGTAAGCTCAGGTGGTCTAGAGTAGGGAAGGAGTAATGTGAGTGTCTGAGGTGGTCTAGAGTAGGGAAGGGGTAATGTGAGTTTCTCAGGTGGTCTAGAGTAGGGAAGAAATAATGAGTTTCCCAGGTGGTCTAGAGTAGGGAAGGGGTAATGTGAGTGAGGTGGTCTAGAGAAGGGAAGGGGTAATGTAAGCTTCTCAGGTGGTCTAGAGTAGGGAAGAAGTAACGTGAGTTTCTCAAGTGGTCTAGAGTAGGGAAGGGGTAATGTGAGCTTCTCAGGTGGTCTAGATTAGGGAAGGAGTAAAGTGAGTGTCTCAGGTGGTTTAGAGTAGGGAAGGGGTAATGTGAGTTTCTCAAGCGGTCTAGAGTAGGGAAGGGATAATGTAAGCTTCACAGGTGGTCTACAGTAGGGAAGGAGTAATGCGAGTTTCTCAGGTGGTCTAGAGTAAGGAAAGGATAATGTAAGCTCCTCAGGTGGTCTAGTGTACGGAAGAAGTAATGTGAATTTCTCAGGTGGTCTACAGTAGGGAAGGGGTAATGTAATATTCCCAGGTGGTCTAGAGTAGGGAAGGAGTAATGTGAGTGTCTCAAGTGGTCTAGAGTAGGGAAGGGAAGGGGTAAAGTAAGCTTCTCAGGTGGTCTAGAGAAGGGAAGGAGTAATGTGAGTTTCTTAGGTGGTCTAGAGTACGGAAGTGGTAAAGTAAGCTCCGGTGGTCTAGAGTAAGAATGAAGAAATGTGAGTTTCTCAGGTGGTCTAGAGTAGGGAAAGAGTAATGTGAGTTTCTCAGGTGGTCTAGAGTAGGGAAGGGGTAATGTAAGCTCAGGTGGTCTAGAGAAGGAAAGAAGTAATGTGAGTTTCTCGGGTGGTCTAGAGTAGGGAAAGGGTAATGTGAGTTTCTCCGGTGGTCTAAAGTAGGGTTGGAGCAATGTGAGTTTCTCAGGTGGTCTAGAGTAGGGAAGGGGTAATGTAAGCTCAGGTGGTCTAGAGTAAGGAAGGAGTAATGTGAGTGTCTGAGGTGGTCTAGAGTAGAAAGGGGTAATGTGAGTTTCTCAGGTGGTCTAGAGTAGGGAAGAAATAATGAGTTTCTCAGGTGGTCTTGAGTAGGGAAGGGGTAATGTAAGCTTCTCGGGTGGTCTAGAGTAGGGAAGAAGTAACGTTTCTCAAGTGGTCTAGAGTAGGGAAGGGGTAATGTGAGTTTCTCAGGTGGTGTAGAGTAGGGAAGGAGTAATGTGAGTGTCTCAGGTGGCCTAGAGTAGGGAAAGGGTAAGGTAAGCTTGTCCGGTGGTCTAGAGTAGGGAAAGAGTAATGTGAGTGTCTCAGGTGGTCTAGAGTAGGTAAGGGGTAATGTAAGCTTCTCAGGTGGTCTAGAGTAGGGAAGAAGTAATGTGAGTTTCTCAGGTGGTCTAGAGTAGGGAAAGAGTAATGTGAGTTTCTCATGTGGTCTAGAGTAGGGAAGGAGTAATGTGAGTTTCTCATGTGGTCTACAGTAGGGAAGGAGTAATGTGAGTTTTTTAGGTGGTCTAGAGTAGAGAAGGGATAATGTAAGCTTCTCAGGTGGTCAATAGTAGGGAAGGGGTAATGCAAGGTTCCCAAATAGTCTATAGAGTAGGGAAAGGGTAATGTAAGCTTCTCGGGTGGTCTAGAGTAGGGAAGGGGAAATGTAAGATTCTCAAGTGCTCTAGAGTAGGAAAGGGGTAATGTGAGTTTCTCAGGTGGTCTAGAGTAGAGAAGGGGTAATCTGAGTTTCTCAGGTGGTCTAGAGTAGGGAAGGGGTAATGTAAGCTTCTCGGGTGGTCTAGAGTAGGGAAGGGATAATGTAAAATTCTCAGGTGCTCTAGAGTAAGGAAGGGGTAATGTGAGTTTATCAGGTGGTCTAGAGTAGGGAAGGGATAATGTGAGTTTCTCAGGTGCTCTCGAGTAGGGATGGGGTAATGTGAGTTTCTCAGGTGGTCTAGAATAGAGAAGGAGTAATGTGAATTTTTCAGGTGGTCTAGAGTAGGGAAGGGGTAATGTTAGCTTCTCAGGTGGTCTAGAGTAGTGAAGGGGTAATGTAAGCTTCTCAGGTGGTCTAGAGTAGTGAAGGGGTAATGTAAGCTTCTCAGATGGTCTAGAGTAGGGAAGGGGTAATGTAAGCTTCTCAGGTGGTCTAGAGTAGGGAAGGGGTAATGTGAGTTTATCAGGTGGTCTAGAGTAGGGAACGGGTAATGTAAGATTCTCAGGTGCTCTAGAGTTGGGAAGGGGTAATGTGAGTTTCTCATGTGGTCTAGAGTAGGGAAGGAGTAATGTGAGTTTCTCATGTGGTCTAGACTAGGGAAGGGGTAATGTGAGTTTATCAGGTGGTCTAGAGTAGAGAAGGGGTAATGTAAGCTTCTCAGGTGGTCTATAGTAGGGAAGGGGTAATGCAAGGTTCCCAAGTAGTCTATAGAGTAGGGAAGGGGAAATGTAAGATTCTCAAGTGCTCTAGAGTAGGGAAGGTGTAATGTGAGTTTCTCAGGTGGTCTAGAGTAGGGAAGGGGTAATGTGAGTTTCTCAGGTGGTCTAGAGTAGAGAAGGGGTAATCTGAGTTTCTCAGGTGGTCTAGAGTAGGGAAGGGGCAATGTAAGCTTCTCAGGAGGTCTAGAGTAGGGAAGGGGTAATGTAAGATTCTCAGGTGGTCTAGAGTAGGGAAGGGATAATGTGAGTCTCTCAGGTGCTCTCGAGTAGGGATGGGGTAATGTGAGTTTCTCAGGTGGTCTAGAATAGAAAAGGGGTAATGTGAATTTTTCAGGTGGTCTAAAGTAGGGAAGGGGTAATGTTAGCTTCTCAGGTGGTCTAGAGTAGTGAAGGGGTAATGTAAGCTTCTCAGATGGTCTAGAGTAGGGAAGGGGTAATGTAAGATTCTCAGGTGCTCTAGAGTAGGGAAGGGGTAATGTGAGTTTATCAGGTGGTCTAGAGTAGGGAAGGGGTAATGTAAGCTTCTCAGGTGGTCTAGAGTAGTGAAGGGGTAATGTAAGCTTCTCAGGTGGTCTAGAGTAGGGAAGGGGTAATGTAAGATTCTCAGGTGCTCTAGAGTAGGGAAGGGGTAATGTGATTTTATCAGGTGGTATAGAGTAGGGAAGGGGTAATGTAAGATTCTCAGGTGCTCTAGAGTTGTGAAGGGGTAATGTGAGTTTCTCAGGTGGTCTAGAGTAGGGAAGGGGTAATGTAAGCTTCTCGGGTGGTCTAGAGTAGGGAAGGGGAAATGTAAGATTCTCAAGTGCTCTAGAGTAGGGAAGGGGTAATGTGAGTTTCTCAGGTGGTCTAGAGTAGGGAAGGGGTAATGTGAGTTTCTCAGGTGGTCTAGAGTAGAGAAGGGGTAATCTGAGTTTCTCAGGTGGTCTAGAGTAGGGAAGGGGTAATGTAAGCTTCTCAGGAGGTCTAGAGTAGGGAAGGGGTAATGTAAGATTCTCAGGTGGTCTAGAGTAGGGAAGGGATAATGTGAGTCTCTCAGGTGGTCTAGAATAGAAAAGGGGTAATGTGAATTTTTCAGGTGGTCTAAAGTAGGGAAGGGGTAATGTTAGCTTCTCAGGTGGTCTAGAGTAGTGAAGGGGTAATGTAAGCTTCTCAGATGGTCTAGAGTAGGGAAGGGGTAATGTAAGATTCTCAGGTGCTCTAGAGTAGGGAAGGGGTAATGTGAGTTTATCAGGTGGTCTAGAGTAGGGAAGGGGTAATGTAAGCTTCTCAGGTGGTCTAGAGTAGTGAAGGGGTAATGTAAGCTTCTCAGGTGGTCTAGAGTAGGGAAGGGGTAATGTAAGATTCTCAGGTGCTCTAGAGTAGGGAAGGGGTAATGTGATTTTATCAGGTGGTATAGAGTAGGGAAGGGGTAATGTAAGATTCTCAGGTGCTCTAGAGTTGTGAAGGGGTAATGTGAGTTTCTCAGGTGGTCTAGAGTAGGGAAGGGGTAATGCAAGCTTCTCAGGTGATCTAGAGTAGGGAAGGGGTAATGTAAGCTTCTCAGATGCTCTAGAGTAGGGAAGGGGTAAAGTGAGTTTCTCAGGTGGTCTAGACTAGGGAAGGGGTAATGTGAGTTTATCAGGTGGTCTAGAGTAGGGATGGGGTAATGTGAGTTTCTCAGGTGGTCTAGAATAGAAAAGGGGTAATGTGAATTTTTCAGGTGGTCTAAAGTAGGGAAGGGGTAATGTTAGCTTCTCAGGTGGTCTAGAGTAGTGAAGGGGTAATGTAAGCTTCTCAGATGGTCTAGAGTAGGGAAGGGGTAATGTAAGATTCTCAGGTGCTCTAGAGTAGGGAAGGGGTAATGTGAGTTTATCAGGTGGTCTAGAGTAGGGAAGGGGTAATGTAAGCTTCTCAGGTGGTCTAGAGTAGTGAAGGGGTAATGTAAGCTTCTCAGGTGGTCTAGAGTAGGGAAGGGGTAATGTAAGATTCTCAGGTGCTCTAGAGTAGGGAAGGGGTAATGTGATTTTATCAGGTGGTATAGAGTAGGGAAGGGGTAATGTAAGATTCTCAGGTGCTCTAGAGTTGTGAAGGGGTAATGTGAGTTTCTCAGGTGGTCTAGAGTAGGGAAGGGGTAATGTAAGCTTCTCAGGTGATCTAGAGTAGGGAAGGGGTAATGTAAGCTTCTCAGATGCTCTAGAGTAGGGAAGGGGTAAAGTGAGTTTCTCAGGTGGTCTAGACTAGGGAAGGGGTAATGTGAGTTTATCAGGTGGTCTAGAGTAGGGAAGGGGTAATGTGAGTTTATCAGGTGGTCTAGAGTAGGGAAGGGGTACTGTAAACCTGTCAGGTGGTGTAGGTTTAGGACAGAGTAATGTGAGTTTGCCTGGTGGTCTAGAATAGAGAAGAGGAAATGTAAATTACCTTGGTAGTCTATATTAGGAAAGGGGCAATGTGAGCATACATGGTGGCCTATAGTAGGGAAGGGCTAATGTAAGCATTGCTGGGGGTCAAGGTTAGAATAGGGGTAAGGATCCGGTTACTTGATTATTCGGGTCAGTGAAATTTATTTATTTTGTCGTGATGGTGCGGTGTGAGGGCTCGTGTTTTGCGCGCTGTAGTTTTCATTGATTTTATTTTCGGATGCATACGACGTATTGATTACTTTTTATAGCATTTTTTAGGACTCCGGTGACTTAAAAAATCAGAAAATCTAATGACATGAGGAAACCAGTAATGTTTCTTATAATCATTTTTATTTCTTTAGATTAAAACTGGGAAACGGGCTGATATCATCTGTAGTTAATTTTTATATATATTTAATGCATTTTTTAAGATTCTTTACATGTATTCTTCTTACTGATTGAGCAGAACATTATCGGAAAAATGTAATTACTGGATCTGAGGAAGCAAATCTGTCCGATTGGAGCGATATCGGGGGACAGTGACATAACTGGAAGCTTGTGGCCCCCAATGCAAAATCTCCACCAGGGCCCCCAACTAACAGGACGGTAATAGTAACAGTCTTTTCATATGGGGCAGAGGGACCTTTTGGGCCCCCTAGTCTCCAGGGCCCGGGTACGATCTCCTGTAGGGGACACTTACTGTCACCCATGAGTATTATTACTATTTTCTAGATTTTCATGTGTGGACGTCTGTAATGCAGCGAGTTCATCTCCATTATCTAGACGTGAGACTTGTGCGGACAGGACCCGGGCGCTCGCATTTCACATCCGGGAGCATGGAAACTGATTAATCCCCAACCTGTCAGACGAAGCTGACAGCTCCGAGCAAGAGATAATCCGTGCCAGACCAGCAATGGTTATCACTAGAAATGCACCAGGAATGGCACCTCTGACATCCTAGAGACCATCACTTAGGGTACAGGATAATGACACTGACACTCGGGGTGCAGGATAATGACACTGACACTTGGGGTACAGGATAATGACGCTGACACTCGGGGTACAGGATAATGACACTGACACTCAGGGTACGGGATAATGACACTGACACTTGGGGTACAGGATGATGACACTGACACTCGGGGTACAGGATAATGACACTGACACTCGGGGTACAGGATAATGACACTGACACTCGGGGTACAGGATAATGACACTGACACTTGGGGTTCAGGATAATGACACTGACACTCGGGGTACAGGATAATGACACTGACACTCGGGGTACAGGATAATGACACTGACACTCGGGGTACAGGATAATGACACTGACACTCGGGGTACCGGATAATGACACTGACACTCGGGGTACAGGATAATGACACTGACACTCGGGGTTCAGGATAATGACACTGACACTCGGGGTACGGGATAATGACACTGACACTCGGGGTACGGGATAATGACACTGACACCCGGGGTACGGGATAATGACACTGACACTCGGGGTACAGGATAATGACACTGACACTGGGGTGCAGGATAATGACACTGACACTCGGGGTACGGGATAATGACACTGACACTCAGGGTACGGGATAATGACACTGACACTTGGGGTACAGGATAATGACACTGACACTGGGGTGCAGGATAATGACACTGACACTCGGGGTACGGGATAATGACACTGACACTCAGGGTACGGGATAATGACACTGACACTTGGGGTACAGGATGATGACACTGACACTCGGGGTACAGGATAATGACACTGACACTCGGGGAACAGGATAATGACACTGACACTCGGGGTACAGGATAATGACACTGACACTCGGGGTTCAGGATAATGACACTGACACTCGGGGTACAGGATAATGACACTGACACTCGGGGTACAGGATAATGACACTGACACTCGGGGTACAGGATAATGACACTGACACTCGGGGTTCGGGATAATGACACTGACACTCGGGGTACGGGATAATGACACTGACACTCGGGGTACGGGATAATGACACTGACACTCGGGGTACGGGATAATGACACTGACACTCGGGGTACAGGATAATGACACTGACACTGGGGTGCAGGATAATGACACTGACACTCGGGGTACAGGATAATGACACTGACACTCGGGGTACAGGATGACAGTGACACTCGGGGTACAGGATAATGACACTGACACTCGGGGTACGGGATAATGACACTGACACTCGGGGTACGGGATAATGACACTGACACTCGGGGTACGGGATAATGACACTGACACTTGGATTTCGGGATAATGACACTGACACTCGGGGTACAGGATAATGACACTGACACTCGGGGTACGGGATAATGACACTGACACTCGGGGTACGGGATAATGACACTGACACTCGGGGTACGGGATAATGACACTGACACTTGGATTTCGGGATAATGACACTGACACTCGGGGTACAGGATAATGACACTGACACTCGGGGTACGGGATAATGACACTGACACTCGGGGTACGGGATAATGACACTGACACTCGGGGTACAGGATAATGACACTGACACTCGGGGTACAGGATAATGACACTGACACTAGGGGTGCAGGATAATGACACTGACACTCGGGGTGCAGGATAATGACACTGACACTCGGGGTGCAGGATAATGACACTGACACTCGGGGTGCAGGATAATGACACTGACACTCGGGGTGCAGGATAATGACACTGACACTCGGGGTACAGGATAATGACACTGACACTCGGGGTACAGGATAATGACACTGACACTCGGGGTACAGGATAATGACACTGACACTCGGGGTGCAGGATAATGACACTGACACTCGGGGTACAGGATAATGACACTGACACTCGGGGTACAGGATAATGACACTGACACTCGGGGTACAGGATAATGACACTGAAACTCGGGGTACAGGATAATGACACTGACACTAGGGGTACAGGATAATGACACTGACACTCGGGGTACAGGATAATGACACTGACACTCGGGGTGCAGGATAATGACACTGACACTCGGGGTGCAGGATAATGACACTGACACTCGGGGTACAGGATAATGACACTGACACTCGGGGTACAGGATAATGACACTGACACTCGGGGTACAGGATAATGACACTGACACTCGGGGTGCAGGATAATGACACTGACACTCGGGGTACAGGATAATGACACTGACACTCGGGGTACAGGATAATGACACTGACACTCGGGGTACAGGATAATGACACTGACACTCGGGGTACAGGATAATGACACTGACACTAGGGGTACAGGATAATGACACTGACACTCGGGGTACAGGATAAGACACTGACACTTGGGGTACAGGATAATGACAGTGACACTCGGGGTACAGGATAATGACACTGACACTCGGGGTACAGGATAATGACACTGACACTCGGGGTACAGGATAATGACACTGACACTTGGGGTACAGGATAATGACACTGACACTCAGGGTGCAGGATAATGACACTGACACTCGGGGTGCAGGATAATGACACTGACACTCGGGGTGCAGGATAATGACACTGACACTCAGGGTGCAGGATAATGACACTGACACTCGGGGTGCAGGATAATGACACTGACACTCAGGGTACAGGATAATGACACTGACACTCGGGGTACAGGATAATGACACTGACACTTGGGGCAGTTATGTGCATTGCCCCATTTTCAGGGGTCATCGGCTCAGGCTCAGACCCCTCACATTACAGGACACATTGTGCACTAATTATCA
Source organism: Ranitomeya variabilis (assembly GCF_051348905.1). Taxonomy (NCBI): domain Eukaryota; kingdom Metazoa; phylum Chordata; class Amphibia; order Anura; family Dendrobatidae; genus Ranitomeya; species Ranitomeya variabilis. The sequence continues at coordinate 378,319,768 of NC_135233.1, read as the reverse complement.
CTGATTATCCCGAATCCTCAACATCCTAAATTCCTATAAATCATGTGGCTGCAGATTCCCCCCCCAGGAAACCTCCTGTAATATCTGATCCCCCCTGTCCAGATCACATTCTACAAACACTTTACATTACTGCCCATAATCAGCGCTGCCCAGGAGCGGCACAGCCTGGTACACGGCCCATGGTGCCACCTACTATAGATCTGGTATATCACACATGTCACACCATGTTATCATATATTACAGGGGGATATCGGGACCCCCAGATAATCTACTGGCAGGATGGCACAGAATGTGGGCAGCCCGGTGGCTCAGTGGTTAGCAGTGGGGTCCTGGGTTCAAATCCCACCAAGTACAATATCTGTAAGGCATCTGTATGTTCTCCCCATGTTTGCGGTGTTTCCTCCAAAAACAAACTAATAGGGAATTTTGATTGTGATACCCAGTGGGGACAACGACGATGATGTATTATATATATATATATATATATATATATATATATATATATATATATATATATATATATATATATATATGTGCAATATCTATAGTATGATAAGGTATAAATACTGTGATATATATATATACACGTAACATTATGTATGATGTGGAATTATCAGATGTGTAATGATATATATTGCGATGTCGTGTGATACAGAATAACATTATATCATCTGATACAGTATAGAAGCTTTACCATTATGTAATATCATATCATGTAGCGTAAAAAGGAAAAAATAAACTATGATGAGGTGTGAAGACTGTAACAAAGTGTCACATGGTGGATCTTTATTCAGTCTTTTTTTTTTTTTGCACGTAGGAGAAATATCTATCACGTTTCGTCAGTGGTTTCTTTCAGAGTTTGGTCCGAGTGTTACCAGTTTTTCTCGTACGTAAAAATAGAATAAATAAAATCCCCCCTGCCCCTTCTCCTATCACTCCGTGGTGTCCGCTGCAGTGTGATTTTATCACGGACACCCACTTTGCCGTTTTGGATCAATATCTGACAAGTCTCCGTGATTTTGCACTGACCTGAAAAACCGCGGATGTGAGACTGACCCCATTCACTTTTCTTGGTATCGGGGCCGTCCGGGAAAGACATAGAGAGCTTGTTAGAAACAAAACGTCCGTCCGAACGATCCCGTAATATGATATAGTGTGAACGGGTATAACGGTGTAATAATGTGTGAGCGAGCGCCACATGGGGTGAAATGGCGTCATCGTGATGTTATGTGGCTATAATGACACAATATAATATAACCATGACACAGTGTGATACAGGATGGTAATATATGATACAATGTGGCGCTGTGTGATCATGGTCCTGGGGGGCAGGGGTCACTAACCTCTTTAGCAGGAGATTAATATAATCCAGTGGTGTTGGGGGCACTGCTCAGCCTTCCTCTACCTGTGCCAGTCCTCCTCTCCCAGCTGTGTGTGATGTCTCCAGCCCTGAGTGTGGATGTGGAGGCTGCGCTGCGCTCCGCACAATGACTGACAGATGGAGAGGAGTCCTGGGGAAGGGAGGGAGAGAGGAGTCCAAGTCCTGATGTCATGGCTGAGTCCTGATCACATCTGTGATGATGTCACTGACTGTTCCAGGCTGCTGCTCCTTCCTCTGCTACTTCTCTCCCCCTTACACTACTACCACCACCATCATCATCATTCTGCTCACTCTGGATCTTCCTAATATTGCCTCTATGGGGCTGCAGACCCTCATCCATTGCCCGATGTCAGACAAGGTGGACCCTTCCTGCCTGATCCTGTTCCTTCTCTTGAGATAACAGTGCAGGGGTCTGGCAGCCCCTTATCTCTCCCCCACTCATCATTTTGACAGCTGCTCTCTTAATAATAAAATATATATAAATAGTTTACATAAAACCCAGATACATGTACAGATGTTTATACTGCCATACAGTGCCTAAATAGTGAAGGGGTTAAAGGTGGTCCCTGGCGGTCTAGGGCAGCAGAGGAGTTATTGGCTCCTGGGGGCCTAGAGCAGCAGAGGGATTAATGGTACATGGTGGTCTAGAGTTGTAGTAGGATTTATTGTTCCCCGGTGGTCTAGAGTTGTAGTAGGATTTATTGTTCCCCTGTGGTCTAGAGTTGTAGTAGGATTTATTGTTCCCCGGTGGTCTAGAGTTGTAGTAGGATTTATTGTTCCCCTGTGGTCTAGAGTTGTAGTAGGATTTATTGTTCCCCGGTGGTCTAGAGTTGTAGTAGGATTTATTGTTCCCCAGTGGTCTAGAGTAGCAGATGGGTTAATGGTACCAGCTGATCTAGAGTAGCAGAGGGGTTAATGGTACCAGCTGATCTAGAGTAGCAGAGGGGTTAATGGTACCAGCTGATCTAGAGTAGCAGAGGGGTTAATGGTACCAGCTGATCTAGAGTAGCAGATTGGTTAATGGTACCAGCTGATCTAGAGTAGCTGAGGAGTTAATGGTACCAGCTGATCTAGAGCAGCAGAGGGGTTAATGGTACCAGCTGATCTAGAGTAGCAGAGGGATTATTGGTACCAGCTGATCTAGAGTAGCAGAGGGGTTAATGGTACCAGCTGATCTAGAGCAGCAGAGGGGTTAATGGTACCAGCTGATCTAGAGTAGCAGAGGGGTTAATGGTACCAGCTGATCTAGAGTAGCAGAGGGGTTAATGGTACCAGCTGATCTAGAGCAGCAGAGGGGTTAATGGTACCAGCTGATCTAGAGTAGCAGAGGGGTTAATGGTCCCCGGTGGTCTACGAGTAGCAGATGGGTTAATGGTACCAGCTTATCTAGAGCAGCAGAGGGGTTAATGGTCCCCAGTGGTCTAAAGCAGTAGAGGGATTAATGGTCCCTGGTGGTCTAGAGCTGTAGGTGGCTTAAAGGTGGTCCTAGTGGTGTCTGGAGCAGCAAAGAAGTTTAAGGTGGTCCCTGGTGGTCTAGAGCAGCAGAGGGGCTAATGGTCTCTGGTGGTTTAGAGCAGCAGAAGGGTTAAGGGTCCCTGGTTGTCTAGAGCAGCAGAGGGGTTAACGGGCTGTGGTGATCTAGAGCAGCAGAAGGGTTAATGGTGCCCGGTGGCCTAGAGATGTAGAAGGGTTAATGGTGGTCCCTGGTGGTCTGGAGCAGCAGAGAGGTTGATGTGCCCTTGTGGTCCAGGGCAGTGATGTTTTCCTTCTGCACTTGCAGGCTGTTTCAGGGAGGTCCAGTGGCTGGAGGTCCCATAGGACATGGCGACCCGGGGTGATTGCTGAATGTCAGGAGCAGGAAAGATTTTGTCTTCTGTTCCTGAAGATTTCACATCTCAACTCCACTAAAAACCTAAACATTCAGCACTTCCTCCAGAGCTACAGGGTCCTGAGTGCATAACTGTGACTGGAGGGATGGCTGAGGCCTAACGCCCATGTTACAGATAAAGGGATGGCGATATTTAGAACATTCATTCCCTAATTCACTCTTATCATAATTTCATTCTACTCATTCATTGCCTCATCTTTATAACATTTCTACATGATTCATTCCCTTATTCTCTCATCTGTCTACAATTCATCCCTCATGATCAATATTTAATTCATTTAGCTTTCCTTCCTATATTTTTATATTTTTCATTTCCTCATTCTTAATAGAATTCATCCCTCATCATTTCATTCATCTTCGCTCATGCTCTCATATTTAATTCATTCCCTCATTCCTCATAATTTAATTCATCTGGCTTTCATCTTTATATCATCCATTTTCTCATTCCTCATTATCTCTATTTCATTCACCTTTCTCTCATCTTTATATCATTCATTCTCTCATATTGTCATCTTTATTCATTCACTATCTCATTCTACCTGATGTTTATCTAATTCATCTTTCTCATATTCTCTTATTATTTTATTCATATTTACCATCCCTCCTCTTTATAGCATTCATTCATCATTCCATCCATCTCCCTCATTCCCTCATCTTTATATAAATCATCCCCTAATTTTTCTTTACTTATTCTGTCTCGTTTTTTGATCTATAGTCATTCATTCTCTCACTCCCTCATCTTTATATAATTTATTTTCTTATTCCCTGATTTATATGATTCATTCCCTCATTCTCTGATTTTTATAAAATCATTTTTCTAATGTCATCATCTTTATAATATTCACTCTTTCATTCAATCAGCTTTATGGCATTCATCAATCATCTTTATATCATTTATGCCTTCATTATTCGTCATTCCATTTAACATTCTCTTATTCTCCCATCTCTATACAATTCATTCTCTCATCTTCCATGTCATTTCATTCATCTTTCCTCGTCAATCGTTATACCACTAATTCCCTCATATTTATCATGTATTCACTCATCTTTATATCATTCATTCATTCCCTCGGCTTTATATAATACCTCATTTCATTCATCATTCTCTGATCTTGATATCAATCATTCTCTCATTATTTCATTCATCTTTTGATCATTCATTCCTCACCATTTCATTCATTCCGTCATCTTTATATCATTCATTCCCTCACTATTTGCCATTCCATTCATCATTTTCTTTTTCCATAATCTTTACATAATTCATTCCCTCATCTTTGTATCATTCATCTTTCTATCATTCCTCGCTATTTAATTCATCATTCTCTCATCTTTGTGTCATTAATCTTTCCATCATTCCTCATTATTTCATCCATCTTTCCTCACTCCATCATCTTTGTATCATTCATTCTTTAATTTCCTCAGCTTTATATCTTTCAGTTTCCCTCATTCCTTGTCATTTCATTCAATTTTATTTAGTTCCCTCTTCTTTTAATCATTCATACACTTTGTCCTCGTCATTTCATTCATCATCCCTCTTCCACTCATGGTTATATCTTTCATTCTCTGATTACATCATCGTTATATCATTATTTCCCTCATCTTTATATTATTCAACTTTCCCTCACTCCTCGTCATCATTTCATTCATCATTCTCTCATCTTTGAATTATTCATCTTTCCCTCATTCCTAATAATTTCATTCATCTATCCTTATTCCCTCATCTCTATTTCATTTCTTCCCTCATCTTTATCATTCATCTTCCTCTCATTCCTCTTTATTTCATTCATCGTGACATAATTCATTCCTCGTCTTACTATCACTCATTCTTTCATTCCTTCAGCTCTCTATCATTCATCTTTGCCCTCATTCCTAATCATTTCATGCATCTACCCTTATTCCCTCATCTCTATTTCATTTCTTCCCTCATCTTTATATCATTCATCTTCCTCTCGCTCCTCTTTATTTCATTCCTCTTTATTTCATTCATCTCCACATTATTAATTCCCTCATCTTACTATCATTCATTCTTTCATTCCCTCAGCTTTCTATCATTCATATTTCCCTCATTCTGTGTAATTTCTTTCATTAATCTCTTATTCCCTCATCTTTTTGTCATTCCTACATCTATTCTGTTATTTCATTCATCGTCCATCTTTCACTCATCTTTATATCATTCATCTTTCCCTCATTTACTTCATTCATTCCCTCATCTTGATATCATTCATTCACTCATTCCTCATCATTTTATTCATCTTTCTCTCATTCCCTACCTCGTATTATGTGACTTTTTCCATGTTTTTCCTCCGTCAGAGTTTCCTAGGTGCCGGCCTGTCACGAACATGCACATTACATGTGAAGCACACGCTCGCCTTCTTGTGCTGCCGGTATTACCCCTCCTTTCCCCGGAGGGGTCAGCTGGATGAGGGAGGCAGATCAGGAGGGGTCGGAAAATGTGCGTCGTTTATGAGACGAGTTGATTGTTGTTTGACATTTAAGTAATGATAATGAAGAGGAAACTGTGAGGAGATTCAGGGATGAATAAAAATGAGAATGAACAGCAATGAAAGACATTACTGGAAAGCAACGTTTCACCATTTTCAAGATCTCTGCTTGCTGTCAGTGACATTTTCTCATTTCCAACTTCTGAGACTTTGTTATGGTGTGTCAGCGCATGCTAACAAAGCAGCTGAACTATAATTGTCTCTCCCGACTTAGAAATGGGGCATTTTAGGGAGTTTCCACCTTTTTTTTTTTAATCTCAGCTGCATGTCAGTGACTGGAAACATTCAGCTTACACCAAGTTTTGATCATGTGGAGCAAACCTAGTCACATTACTGTGTATTAACTCTCCTATACCAAACCCTGCAAGCAGAATATGACTAGGAAACAGGTTTGGAGATATTCACAAACAGCAAACAGAGATCTTGAAACAGATAAATAATCCAAAAACAACTTGGAAGATTTGTCAGAACTGTCAAAGAGAGAACTGGTCTTTGTCAGCCATAGCAACCAATCACAGTGCAGCTTTCATGTTACCAGAGCCATTTATAAAATGAAAGCTGCTCTCTGATTGGTTGCTATGGGTAACAAGGACTGCTTTGATAAATGAGGCCTAGCTGGAAACACCAGAATTGCCATTTTTTAGTAATCACACTTCCCCCTCAAAACCACAGTTAGGGTATGTGTCCACGTTCAGGTTTGCTTCAGGCTTTGGTCAGGATTTTATGCAAGTAAAATCCTGACCAAAAATGCACCTGAGGTCACTGGCAGGTCACCTGCGGTGTTCCTGCGTGTTTTGCTCATTGTAGCAACATGCTGCGTTCTGAAAAAACGCACCGCATGTGCGTTTTTGCGGGAAAAAACGCATGCGTTTTTTAATGCACAGTGGAGACGGGATTTCATTAAATCCCCTCCACTATGCTGTAACATCTGGACGCTGCGTTTTTGACGCTGCGGCTCAGCGCTGCGTCAAAAACGCAGCGTTTCCTGAACGTGGACACATTCAACGATCAGGATGGCCGGCGGTATCGTCGGAGCGGCAAAGTCGCTCGGCGCTAAGCCCCGCCCCGTTCTGGGACGCGATGATGCCGGATGTGTTAACTGTACACATCCGGGATCATCGCACCCTCGCATAGGGCCCTGTGATATTCCTTGCGTCGCCGCTGCGTCGCCGCAAGGAACACGGACATGCTGCGATCTGAAAAGACGCGCAGCATGTCCGGAGTCGCAGGGCCGCCGCGTGCGGGTTTCCACGCATAGTGGACACGGGATTTCAAAAAATCCCCTCCACTATGCTGGAACATCTGGACGCTGCTTGTTTGACGCTGCAGCTCTGCGCAGCGTCAAACACGCAGCGTTTACTGACCGTGGACACATACCCTAAGAAAAAATTGAACAAATGTCATATGTAACCTAACATTTTGCTAATAAAAACTACGGCACATCCTGCAAAAAAAGACAATGCCCTCAAAACGGCCATGTCAAGGAAAAAAAAAAAGATAGCTCTTGGAAAAAGGGAAGGAGAAAATGGAATTGGGGTTAATGGGTTGTCCCATGAATACCATTCATGGCTTATCCATCGGATGATAAATGTATGATCACTGGGGGTCTGGCTGCTGAGACCCTGAGAACGGGAGTCCAAAGTCTGGATGGAGCGGTAGTGAGCATGTGCGACCATAAGTCCCGTGGATGGAGCAGGGGTCGCACATGCTCACTACTGCTTCATTCAAACAGGGGGTTTTGAGACCCTTGTTATCATGATCAGCAGACATCCCAGCCTTCGGACCCCTGGCAATCATACATTTATCACCTACATCGTGTATGGGCAATATGTGTTGTTTATGGGATAACCCCTTTAAGGCTTTTCCAGCAGAGCCTTCCTGCGTCTTCTGGAGAAGCGCAGCACATTGCATATGCCATGAAGTCAGTGGCGGGGATCAGAGTGCAGTGATTTATGCTACTTGCTGCCAGTGCAGACAACCGGGGCCAAAGCTGCAGGGAAATTAAAAAAATACTTGGGATATAATCACTCCAAATCCGAAAAAACAAGAGGAGCGGTGAGGAGTCTGCGGTTTACAGGGAGGAGAGAGGTCAGGGAGAGCAGATCTGCAGGAGGATCATAATGTCCTCTAATAGCCGGCGGTGAAAGGTAAACTAACCGCAGACCTGATGATGGTGGGAGCACGAGCAACTGGTCGGGGATAGCATTGCTGGAGGGCAGGCAATAGGAGAGGGAAGCGGCAGCCTGGGTGGCGGGCAGATCCGAAAGCAACGGAAGGCACTGGCCGTATCATTGCCAGTCTGCAGCCAGTTCAGTAGGGTCTGTTTCTGCGGTTTGTGCAATGTGGGTGTTTATTGGCCTCTCTACAATCCCGATGGGACATGAATCATTATAAGACTCGCTTCAATTTACATTAATAAAAGCGATTTTACACGAGCAGTTGGCAAAAATTACCAAACGTACGTCAACCTCACTGCTTTACAAGCTAGAGCCTGCTCACGAAAACCAGAGGAGAAGCGCAAATGTTGCATGTACAAAAAAATTTAAAAAATTTGGACCTGGGCCTCTACCCTCTATGTTCGGTAGATTTAGGGCCTTTCTAGCTTTCCAGATCCTGTGAAGATATGTGTGACCTCTCATGTAACAATGTCCCTTATCCTGCAATAGTGTCTTGATCCGGGCCCATTCCTGTAATAATGTCCTCCATCCTGGCCCTTTCCTGTAATAATCTCCATCTTGGGCCTCTTCCTGGTATAATGTCCTCAATCCTGGGCATTTTTATAGTATAATGTCCTCCATCCTGGGCATTTTCCTGGTATAATGTCCCCCATCCTGAGCCCCTTTTAGTAATAATGTCCCCCATCCTAGTATACTGTCTCCTACTTGGGGCCCTTCCTGGCATAATGTCTTCCTTTCCTAGTATAATGTCCTCCATCCTGGGCCCCTTCCTTGTATAATGTCTCCCATTCTTGGTGTAATGTCCTCTATCATGGGCCCCTTCCTGGTATAATGTCTCCCTTTCCTGGTATAATGTCCTCCATCCTGGGTCCCTTTCTTGTATAATGTTTCCCTTTCCTGGTATAATGTCCTCCATCCTGGGTCCCTTCCTGGTATATTGTCTCCCTTTCTTGGTACAATGTCCTCCATCCTGGGTCCCTTCCTAGTATAATGCCCCCCATCCTGGAACCCCTTCCAATTCTACTCACCTTCCCCTGCTCCAGCAGCTGACTTCAGCGTGTAAGCGGCTGGAGCGCATGATGGCATTACCATGGTCCGCTAGTGAGTTGCATGCCAATGTCAGTTGCCAGCCTCTGATTGGCCGGCAGTGTATATGCAGTGCATGGACCCGGCAGGTCTATGCATTGTAATACATTTCAGCTGAATGTGCATCGCTAAGCACACATCCAGCTGAAATAGCTGCTGGCTTCAGGAGACCCCCCTCTGCCCTCTGCGACCATGATCATGACGCCTCTGACTGTTTCTCTATTTCATCATAGGAGCAGAAAAAAATGATCAGAGTGTCGGATCTATCGCAACAATGCCCAATGGACCCATTTACTTATAATAGTGCCCATTGCTTTGGATGACTATTCTTTCAGTAAATTATGAAAGTTTTTACAATGGAAGCCCATGTGACTGTCCAGCATGTCCAACCTAAAGTCCCCCATTCACATATGATTCAAGATGGCTGAATCCACCAATTTCAACAGTTTTGAGTCTATGTGGCCTTCCGACTCTTTCTCAATAGATAATGAGAATCCGGATTATTGAATTTTAATAGCTCATCCTTTTATTCTGGGTGGAATAAGCACGTCTAAACGTGTCTGGCAGTGCCACCCTTCCACGAGTCCAGCCCTCCTGTGTATCGGGTACTCGATAGCATGGGTGGTCATATTGTTAGTGCAATCTGTGCAGCTGCACAGGGGCCCAAGAGGTAAGGGGGCCCATTTCCACCTCCAAAGTAGGTGAAATTGTGCATTTTGATGAGAGTTTGGACTGCAAAGGGCCCATATATTGTTCTTGCACAGTGAACCTTTTTTATCTGTGTCCGCCTATGCTCAAAATAAATATCTGTTGGCTTTACGAACATTGACACTGACAGCTATCTATTGTGTATGCCCAGCTTTACTTTTCTGGAAATTTAGAGTAGTCTCCAAATTTCTGATGATACATATTCAATATATGACCACGGAGAGCCTGTGTCACGACACAGCTGTCGGGTGACCCGGGGACCAGGGGCTACTTGCCTGTCCCTAACACTAGGGAGCACCATAGCTTGCCCTAATCCCTGGTATACTTCTGAAGGTGAAGATACCGGGGCCTCCACCCTTGCCTTATCTCCTGAATCAGCCCTCCGTCTGTTCTCTTCCCCCACCCAGTGAAAAGGGGAGCTGCCATGTGCAGCAGTACACCAACCCAACGAACAAGGGAAACTGAAAATACCAGGCATACAAATATTCACTCACATATAACAGAGGAATGCACCGGGGAGTAGAGGATGGGGAAAAAACAAGATAAGAGGGAAGGGAATTATCACACTCAGAAACCCACGCAACAATCACAGATAAATCCACCAAATGCCTTCTCATATAACCACCAAAATACCTCTCCTCCCAAGCCATGTAGCATAAGCTAGCTCTGACAATGTGTTTCAGTCAGGACCCAGATTATAGGGGACAGGAGTGGCTAACCAAGATCAGCTGAGAGCTCAGGCTCCCAGAGCTTCCAACATGGCCAATTAACCCCTCTACTGCCAGAATAAATAAACAACATTTAAAAAAGAAGGTGAAGTGCTTCTTTTCAGCACAGGAGAAGGATCAATCAGACATTGCGGTCTTCTGGCTCCTCTCCGTTGCGATAACCCCGTGACAGCCTGCAAATTGTCTGCAACTCACATCACAACCACTAGGTGGCCATATATAGACACATATAGCATAAATGTCTCCTGACAGAGTGTCGAAAAATTATGATTATTATTCAAATCTTGCCCATTCATCTCAGGAAATGTCAAAGTAAAATAAGGACTGAAGGAAGGACATGTGTGTGTCCAGTGATTATACCCACTGGGTATTTCAGGAAGTCATTGTGGAATCTAGAAAAGTGCAATTACAAGGGGGCATGCAAAAGTGGGGCTTATGGCATGCTGAGAGTTGTAGTTTCATTGAGCATGTTAGAAAGCACTGCTTTAGAGCAAATAAACCCAAGGATGGCATAAAATGCTGGGGCTTGTAGTTCTGATTGCTCGCAGAGGAGCGGTCAGTATTGGAGGTCACACATAACGCCGGTGGCAGAGCGGAGTCCGGCGCCTCTCCCTGCTTATATCCAGACGCCAGCAGATAAATAAACATTTAACATAGCAAGAAGATGACATCACCCCCAGAAAATAGGAGGAGTCCGCTCCCCCCTCCTACCACTGACATAAAGGGGGCTGTAGGGGGAACAGGGGTCCTCAAGGGAGGAAGAGGCAGTAGGACAACGGTGCACCTGTGTATATTGTAGAGTCATGAGTGCGCTCACAGGGGACGGTGCAGGAAGCGGGGGGTCATCCTCCCACTTTACATAATTCCCAAACATTCCCATACCCCTGCTCCCCAACGTCTTCATACAACCCTCGTCCTTTTCAGTATTTTCCGCTCGTCCGTTTTGCGGAAGGAGTGAATGTGGTAGAACAAGAGTAGAGGTGTGAGGAGGAGATGACCGAGCAATAAAGGAATGGGCAAGAAGGAGCGAGGGAGGAGGAAGACGTCCTGGACATAAGAACAGAGGATGTGTCACACACAGATGTGCAGAAACATTACAGCATCCCATAGACACAGCGACCCGAGGGATGGGGGGCCGAAAGAACGTAAGAAAGGAGCGAGAGAAAGAACGAAAAAAAGGAAATCTAACGATCTGTCTGGTGCTGGATCCGCGACTATCCTTCCTTCTGGTCACCGCCGCTTCTTCACCCGTGGATCTCCAGATGTTGTAAAAACAACTTCCAGGAATCCTTGATATCCGCACACTGTACACATCTCCACAAGGAGCTTTCAGGAACAAACTACAATTAATTAATATATTTCTTCAAGTTCAAATGACATAACCAATCAGATACAGAAGATGTAAATATGGCTTACACACTTCAGGCACTATTGTCCTTTAATCAGCATTCTAATCCATACACCTCCGGAGCTGAATTCACAATTCAGTAAAAAAATAAAATATTTTACTTAAGCTCAATGCATATGTGTGTCATCCCACAATACCCTGATCGTTAGTAAGTATGAAAAAACAGAATTCAGAAATAAACTCCCATATTTCCAGTTCACCGGAGTGGCTGCAGAATGGTGAATGCAGCTCTGGATTATTACATAGAAGAAAACTCAGAATCTGAGAAGCTTCCCCTTAACGTCTACCATCTACAGTGAGGAAAACAAGTGTTTGATACTCTGTAATTTTTATCGTAGGTACACTTCACCTGTGAGACAGAATCTAAAAATAAAAAAATAGTAAATAAAATTGTACGATTTTTACATAATTAATTTGCATTTTAGTGCATTAAATAAGTATTTGACATAATAGAAAAACAGAACTTAATATTTGGTCCAGAAACCTTTGTTTGCAATTACAGAGATCAGACATTTCCTGTAGTTCTTGGCCAGGTTTGCACACACTGCAGCAGGGATTTTGGCCCCCTCCTCCATACAGATCTTCTCCAGATCTTTCAGGTTTCGGGGCTGTCACTGGGCAATATTGAGTTTCAGCTCCCTACAAAGATTTTTATATTGGTTTCAGGTCTGGAGACTGGCTAGGCCCCTCCAGGACCTTTAAATGTTTCTTACGGAGCCACTCCTTAGTTGCCCTGGCTGTGTGTCTCGGGTCATTGTCATGCTGGAAGACTCAGCCACGACCCATCTTCAATGCTCTTACTGAGGGAAGGAGGTTGTTGGCCACAATCTCGCAATACATGACCCCATCCATCCGCCCTACAATACGGTGCAGTCGTCCTGTCTCCTTTGTAGAAAAGCACCCCCAAAGTATGATGTTTCCCCCACCATGCTTCACGGTTGGGATGGTGTTCTTGGGGTTGTAGTCATCCTTCTTCTTCTTCCAAACACGGTGAGTGGAGTTGATAACAATAAGTTCTATTTTGGTTTCATCAGACCACATGACCTTCTCCCATGCCTCCTCTGAATCATACAGATGGTCATTGGTGAACTTCAAACGGGCTTGGACAAATGCTGGCATGAGCAGGCGGACCTTGCGTGCCCTGCAGGATTTTAATCCATGATGGTGTAGTGTGTTACCAACAGTAATATTAGAGACTGTGGTCCCAGCTCTCTTCAGATCATTGACCAGGTGCTCCCGTGTAGTTATTTGCTGATTCCTGACCTTTCTCACAATTATCCTTACACCACGAGGTGAGATCTTGCATGGAGCCCCAGACCAAGGAAGATTGACAGTCATCTTGTGTTTCTTCCATGTTCTAATAGTTGTTGCCTTCTCCCCAAGCTGCTTGCCTATTGTCCTGTAGCCCATCCCAGCCTTGTGCAGGTCTACAATTTCGTTCCTGGTGTCCTTAGACAGCTCTTTGGCCTTGGCCATGGAGGAGAGGTTGGAGTATGATTGAGTGTGTGGAGAAGGTGTCTTTTATACAGGTAACGAGCTGAAAGAGGTGCAATTAATCCAGGTAATGAGTGCAGAGTAGGAGGCTTCTTACAGAAACAGTAACAAAACTGTGAGAGCAGAATTCTTGCAGGTTGGTCGGTGATCAAATATTTATTTCATGCAATAAAATGCAAATTAATTATGTAAAAATCCTACAATGTGATTTTCAGTTTTTTTATTTTTAGATTCTGCCTCTCACAGGTGAAGTGTACCTACAATAAAAATTTCAGACCTCTCCATACTTTGTAGGTGGGAAAACTTGTAAAATCGGCAGTGTATCAAATACTTACCGTATTCTCCCCACTGTAGAGTTTACACAATACAACTAAACAGTGCTGAAAAACACTGCTATCTAAGCATCAAATAATACCACCATACGATGCTGAATAACACCACTTAATAGAAATTCAATATTACCACCATACAGTGCTTATACATTACCACCGTACAACACTGGATAAGCCACTATATGGACCTCCAGCATTACCACTGTAGGAAAAGTACCGCCATACAGGGCTGAAATCATTCTACAACTCAAGAGTCCACATATTACCCCCATACAATGCTGAATAACACCACTTTATAGAAATTCAATATTACCACCATACAGTGCTTATATATTACCACCGTACAACGCTTGATAACATCACTATATAACATCACTCCGGTACTACCACTATATGAATAGTGCCGCCATACAGGGCTGAAATCATTCTGCAACGCAGAGTCTACATAATACCACTATATAATATGAAATAATAGTCCTGATAGGTGAAGGGAACCCACTTGATAGAAGCCGAGGGACACGTGCCCCTTTTTCCCGTCCCCGAATGTTTTACATCTGGAGTGATAAGGACCGGCACAAATACCGCCATGACCTGTCAGTAACAGACGACACAGAGCGACTCACTGCAATAAGATTTCCGACTCTGCAATCAATCAGCCACTTAATATCCAGACTCAGATTATAATCCCATTGTCTGCGCTTCCGGCATAATCACTGGCCCGAGATTAAATGGGGGGGACAGGACGCGGCCTCCCCCACTCATGAAGATGGAGCCAGAAGGAACACAGGGAAGAGGCGTCTCGGGAAAAAGTGACTTTTGGGAGCAGAGAAAATATGGAAAGTAATAAGACACCAGGAGGAATTGATGAGAATAAAAGGAGAGGTGAAGGAGCGGGCAGTGATGATGAGAGCGGAGGTGGGGGCTGGCACAAAGGGCATTATATAGGTGTAGGTGACTACTGATCCCTGCCCTTTACTATATAGATGCATATATTGGTTTCAATCCCAGCTCTTGGCATCCAAGGTGCTAGATTGGGCACTCGGACATTGGATGGTTTCTGGTCTAAACCCCCTCCCTCCCCGCTGCATTCCTTCCTACTATCCGCACACACTACTCCCTCCATCCTCTCATTGTCATCACCCCCATTGTACGCAAACAGCTACAAAATTACACCAATCACACTATTTTCTCGCCAGGACTTTCGGCTTTCCATATCATGTAATGCTTTGACTTGATATCAAATTCCTTTAAAACCCATGTCGTACCCACTCATAGGTCCAGGTTGGTGGTCCGGATACCCAGATTATTTAATGTTGTGGTTTGTTATGGAAGTCCAAAAATTGATTAAGATCTCCAGAAATTAAACCCCACTGCCGCTATAAGAGGACTTGTCACTTGCCATAAATATGTCAATTTTTGTAAACGCCGTTCTCCTGAATCGGGCTGTGTTTTCCTTATGTTCCTACTCCTCTCCGTTCCTGAGATAAGGCCTCTTTTTCCCTGAATGTAAATCTAGCCTTGTTAGACAAGTGGGTGTGGTCTTCATGAACCTGCCCGTAGAGAAGAGCTCAGGGTCATGCCCTTTTCACTAACAAAACTAGATTTACATACAAGAAAGAGGAGGTCATATCTCAAGAACGGAGAGGAGCAGGAACAAAAGAAAAATATTGCCGGATTCAGGAGAACAGCGGCGTTTACATCAGGTAGAAAAATTTCATATTTACGGCGAGTATCACTTCGCCTTTAAGTGGAAGCTACCATTATGCTTGCCCTTGGAAGGAACATTATACATGGCTTTGGTATAGAGATCTGTCCTGTGCTTCCGTTCAGTTGATAAACTATAGATATTGGGGGTAGGAGTAATTTTTACAATTGCCTCCAAATACTTTTCCACTGTAATAACTAATGTGGGAGAACATCCCATCATTGGCAGTAGAGAAGCCTTTCCCGTTTGAGGCTGTTGTCATTCCCCTCCCCGCCAGATGGGGCAGTGTAATTTTAGGATGTGGTGAATGTGCCCTTCACTTGATCTTTTCTGCTCCTTTGGTCTCATCTTTGCTCCATTCTCCGATGTTTGGCCATACAAAACATTTATTGGAGTATCCAGAAGCGCCTGACGCATCGCGTGCATGCAGTGCCACCATCACTCCACGCGATGGTGTTTGTAGCATCTGGGAATGGACCGGCGCCATCCTTAGCAAGCCGAGATGAAGGAGCCGCCAGCACGTGCACCCGCGGGGCCTCCCCGCTGCCGTGAAGCCAAAGAGCGAAGACTCACGTCTAGAGGAATGATGTGTGATATTACGTAATGTGCTGCTGCATCTGGGCCGTATTCTTAAAGGGAGAGGCACCTGACACATTAACAGCGGAAAGGTGGGTGTGTTTAATATGATTGGGCGTGGCCTATAAAATATCACACCAAACAGATGACTCATCTTGGAGTCTTCTTCTACTAGCTAAATGTTAAAAGTGCCAAAATTGAGAAATGGGGGCGTCCAGTCCTGGCCAATCATACAGTGCCAGCAGGAGTGTGAATAGAAATGTGTGTAAATATTAAGATGGCCATGAATTACCGCTCCTGGGCCTTGATACAAACCATGAACCAGACCCCCCTACTCCATAGCATCTGCATACCACCCAACCGTCCCTGATCTGGCGGAACATTCACAGATTTACAAAGCTGTCCTGCTGTCCCAGGAGGTTGGGGTAAGTAGAGATTTCAACTGTTTAAGTCCTTCTGCTCCCTCCCCCCTCTCACAGCGTGCAGCCTCACAGACACAGAGAATCTGCAGCTGCATCCCCCTCCTCTCCCTCCTATTTACTGTGCTACACATCAGAGACTGAGGAGGTTTCTGAGCTTTTACACAGAATCTGAGGAAGATGTTATCTTAGATATAGAACAAGATTTCGGATATGTACATGAATTATTTTAGCAAAAAAATGACATTTGGCATGGTCTACTCTTCATTACAGATCTTCCCGTCTGATGTCTTTATAACAAGCAGCTGCCTGTGAGTTGGATATACTGTAGACCTTTACATACTTGGCTGCAGCTGCGGTACTGACCTATGGCTCCAGATGCACAGTCGGCCCTCGGGGACATGTAAGGAATGATTCGTCTCTGCTCAAATTTCTTATGAAGCTTTTCCCTTCACATAGAAGACAAACAGCAGTAAATATAAACCCTCTGTTATATCTGTTTCTAGGAAAGCTGGGTGGCAACAAGAGGCATGAAATACAAGCAATGAATCAGACCTCCCCACTACATAGCATGTGCATGTAAGGAGATGATGAATGGAAGATTTCCACAATTAATGAATAACAGGGTGTCTGCAAGTAAGCGCCGCCATCTACAGGTCAAAGATTGTAGGACAAGAGAAAGTGGAAACAATTGCATCAGCTGGAACTGTATGAGGAAGAGCATGGTTCCTGAGGGTAAGAGATTGGAGGAGACATCAGGTCAGGTGATAGCTGTGGAACAGTTAGTAATTACAAAAGGTCCAGGAGGGCAGTGAAGGGGAAGAGTCGGCACCTGGACCTGTAGTAGGATGGATGTGCGGTGCGGCAAGGTTGGTTTTTAGAAGCCATTATGAGTGACCTGATCTGAGTGGAAAACCGAGTGATTTGATCAGAGTGGAGAATCGAGTGACCAGATCCAAGTAGAGAACAGGGAGGTCAGACTGGAACCCAAACCAAGAGAAGGACTGAGTGACAGAGACAAGAGCTAACTGAACAAGGGCCAGAACTGAGTGGGACAGGAGCCAAGAGAACTGGACGGACCATGTTAGAGGGACATTCATGAGATCTGCAACGTGAGGTGCACAAGTATGGTACACAGGGAACCGAGGCCGCACTTCAAGAGATGGAGGTGGACAGCGCAAAATGTGGTAGAAGCAATTCATTAAGAAGGGACTTGCGGCTCAATTTAGTAGGGTATATGGGGCATCATACTATGTGTTGGGAAGCACTGTGGGGGCATCATATTCGGATACTGTGTGGCAGCACTATAGAGGCATCATACTGTGCATGTGCAATAACATGGAGGCATCATAATAACAATAATCTTTATTTTTATATAGCGCTAACATATTCCGCAGCGCTTTACAGTTTGCACACATTATCATCGCTGTCCCCGATGGGGCTCACAATCTAAATTCCCTATCAGTATGTCTTTGGAGTGTGGGAGGAACCGGAGAACCTGGAGGAAACCCACGCAAACATGGAGAGAACTGTTGTGAATTCCATTCTCGGACTCCCTCCTGTGGTCATGAATGGTACTTTGGTTGGTTCTGCTCTTGGACTCCCTCTGGTGGCTTCGAGCGGAACTGCTGGTCACTGAGGTTGGCTTTATCAGCTGCTCTCGTTTATTGCTATGCTGCTTCCCTATTTAACTCCACTCAGATCGTTACTTCATGCCAGCTTTCAATGTTCAGTATTGGTTCAGATCTCTCCTCGACTTCTCTGAGGACCTGTCTACTCCAGCAGAAGCTAAGTCTTTGCTAGTTCATTTGTTGTTACTGCTTCCTGAATATATTTCTTAGTATTGCTAATTTCTAGTCCAGCTTGCTATCATGATATTCCCTTGCTAGATGGAAGCTCTGGGGTGCAGAGTGGCACCTCCACACCATGAGTCGGTGTGGGGAGTCTTTTTGCTTACTCTGCGTGGTTTTTGTAGTCTTTTGTGCTGACTGCATAGATCCCTTTCCTATCCTCTGACTATTTAGTGAAATCTGGCCTCCTTTGCTTAAACCTGTTTCATTCCTGTGTTTGTGACTTTCCTCTTAACTCACAGTCAATATATGTGGGGGTCTGCCTTTACCTTTGGGGAATTTCTCTGAGGCAAGGTAAGGCTTCTATTTTCTATCTTTAGGTGTAGTTAGCTCTTAGGCTGTGAAGAGGCGTCTAGGGAGAGTTAGGTACGCTCCACGGCTATATCTAGTGTGTGTTGATAGGATTAGGGTTTGCGATCAGCAGAGTTCCCACTTACCCAGAGCTAGTTCCGATTTTGAGTTTACTCATCAGGACATTCCGGGTGCTCCTAACCTCCAGGTCCATAACAGTACAGCTGGCCATAAAGTGTTAAGGCATCTCAAAAGAGGGATAAGAGAAGTTCTGAACCCATTTTTTTTTCTTTGCAGTGTGTTTTGTCTCTCTTTTCTCCTTAACCTCTGGGTGGTTCAGGACTCAGGTGTAGATATGGATATTCAAGGTCTGTCCTCTTGTGTGGATAATCTCACTGCAAGGGTACAAAGCATTCAAGATTATGTAGTTCAGAATCCGATGTTAGAGCCTAGAATTCCAATTCCTGATTTATTTTCTGGGGATAGATCTAAGTTTCGGAATTTCAAAAATAATTGTAAACTGTTTCTTGCTTTGAAACCCCGCTCCTCTGGTGACCACATCCAGCAAGTAAAAATTATTATTTCTTTGTTGCGTGGCGACCCTCAAGACTGGGCATTCTCCCTTGCACCAGGAGATCCTGCATTGCTTAATGTAGATGCGTTTTTTCTGACGCTTGGATTGCTTTATGACGAACCGAATTCAGTGGATCAGGCAGAGAAAATCTTGTTAGCTTTGTGTCAGGGGCAGGATGAAGCGGAGATATATTGTCAGAAGTTTAGAAAATGGTCTGTGCTTACTCAATGGAATGAGTGTGCCCTGGCAGCAATTTTTAGAAAGGGTCTTTCTGAAGCCCTTAAGGATGTTATGGTGGGATTCCCCATGCCTGCTGGTCTGAATGAATCAATGTCCTTGGCCATCCAAATTGATCGGCGTTTGCGTGAGCGCAAAATTGTGCACCATTTGGCGATGTTCCGTTGGTGTCAATTTCTGCTTCCACTCCTTCTGAAGTCCCTCAGTTTCTGTCGGATTACCAGGATGTATTTGATGAGCCCAAATCCAGTGTCCTACCCCCTCATAGGGATTGTGATTGTGCTATAAATTTGATTCCTGGTAGTAAGTTTCCTAAGGGCCGACTTTTTAATTTATCTGTGCCAGAGCACGCCGCTATGCGGAGTTATATAAAGGAGTCCTTGGAGAAAGGGTATATTCGCCCGTCTTCATCACCGTTGGGAGCAGGGTTCTTTTTTGTGGCCAAGAAGGATGGTTCTCTGAGACCCTGTATAGATTACCGCCTTCTCAATAAAATCACGGTCAGATTTCAGTACCCTTTGCCTCTGCTGTCTGATTTGTTTGCTCGGATTAAGGGGGCTAGTTGGTTCACCAAGATAGATCTTCGAGGGGCGTATAACCTTGTGCGTATTAGACAGGCTCGATGGTCGCTGTTTTTCTCCCGTTTCGATTTTGTGGTCTCATACCTTCCAGGTTCTAAGAATGTGAAGGCGGATGCCCTTTCTAGGAGTTTTGTGCCTGATTCTCCGGGAGTCCCTGAGCCAGCTGGTATTCTCAAAGAGGGGGTAATTCTGTCTGCCATCTCCCCTGATTTGCGGCGGGTGCTGCAGGAGTTTCAGGCTGATAGACCTGATCGTTGTCCAGCGGAGAAATTGTTTGTCCCTGATAGATGGACTAGCAGAGTTATTTCTGAGGTTCATTGCTCGGTGTTGGCTGGTCATCCTGGGATTTTTGGCACCAGAGATTTGGTGGCTAGGTCCTTTTGGTGGCCTTCCTTGTCACGGGATGTGCGTTCTTTTGTGCAGCCCTGTGGGACTTGTGCTCGGGCTAAGCCCTGCTGTTCTCGTGCCAGTGGGTTGCTTTTGCCCTTGCCAGTCCCGAAAAGGCCTTGGACGCATGTTTCCATGAATTTTATTTCAGATCTTCCTGTCTCTCAAAGGATGTCTGTCATCTGGGTGGTTTGTGATCGCTTTTCTAAGATGGTCCATTTGGTACCCTTGCCTAAATTACCTTCTTCCTCTGATTTGGTGCCATTATTTTTTCAACATGTGGTTCGTTTGCATGGCATTCCGGAGAACATTGTGTCGGACAGAGGTTCCCAGTTTGTCTCTAGGTTTTGGCGGTCCTTTTGTGCTAAGATGGGCATTGATTTGTCTTTTTCTTCGGCTTTCCATCCTCAAACAAATGGCCAAACCGGACCAACTAACCAGACTTTGGAAACCTATCTGAGATGCTTTGTTTCTGCTGATCAGGATGATTGGGTGACCTTCTTGCCATTGGCTGAGTTCGCCCTTAATAATCGGGCTAGTTCTGCTACTTTGGTTTCGCCTTTTTTTTGCAATTCTGGTTTTCATCCTCGTTTTTCTTCGGGGCAGGTTGAGCCTTCTGACTGTCCTGGTGTGGATTCTGTGGTGGACAGGTTGCAGCAAATTTGGACTCACGTAGTGGACAATCTGACGTTGTCCCAGGAGAAGGCTCAACGTTTCGCTAACCGCCGTCGTTGTGTTGGTCCCCGACTTCGTGTTGAGGATTTGGTTTGGTTGTCTTCTCGTTATGTTCCTATGAAGGTTTCTTCTCCTAAGTTTAAGCCTCGTTTCATTGGTCCTTATAAGATTTCTGAAATTCTCAACCCTGTGTCATTTCGTTTGGTCCTTCCAGCTTCTTTTGCCATCCATAATGTGTTCCATAGGTCGTTGTTGCGGAGGTACGTGGCGCCTATGGTTCCCTCCGTTGATCCTCCTGCTCCGGTGTTGGTTGAGGGGGAGTTGGAGTATGTGGTGGAAAAAATTTTGGATTCTCGTATTTCGAGACGGAAGCTTCAGTACCTGGTTAAGTGGAAGGGCTATGGTCAGGAGGATAATTCCTGGGTTGTTGCCTCCGATGTCCATGCTGCCGATTTAGTTCGTGCCTTTCATTTGGCTCGTCCTGATCGGCCTGTGGGCCCTGGTGAGGGTTCGGTGACCCCTCCTCAAGGGGGGGGTACTGTTGTGAATTCCGTTCTCGGACTCCCTCCTGTGGTCATGAATGGTACTTTGGTTAGTTCTGCTCTTGGACTCCCTCTGGTGGCTTTGAGCGGAACTGCTGGTCACTGAGGTTGGCTTTATCAGCTGCTCTCATTTATTGCTATGCTGGCTTCCCTATTTAACTCCACTCAGATCGTTACTTCATGCCAGCTGCCAATGTTTCAGTATTGGTTCAGATCTCTCTTGGACTTCTCTGAGGACCTGTCTACTCCAGCAGAAGCTAAGTCTTTGCTAGTTTATTTGTTGTTACTGCTTCCTGAATATATTTCTTAGTACTGCTAATTTCTAGTCCAGCTTGCTATCATGATATTCCTTTGCTAGCTGGAAGCTCTGGGGGTGCAGAGTGGCACCTCCACACCGTGAGTCGGTGTGGGGAGTCTTTTTGCTTACTCTGCGTGTTTTTTTGTAGTCTTTTGTGCTGACCGCATAGTTCCCTTTTCTATCCTCTGACTATTTAGTGAAATCTGGCCTCCTTTGCTAAAACCTGTTTCATTCCTGTGTTTGTGACTTTCCTCTTAACTCACAGTCAATATATGTGGGGGTCTGCCTTTACCTTTGGGGAATTTCTCTGAGGCAAGGTAAGGCTTCTATTTTCTATCTTTAGGTGTAGTTAGCTCTTAGGCTGTGAAGAGGTGTCTAGGGAGAGTTAGGTACGCTCCACGGCTATTTCTAGTGTGTGTTGATAGGATTAGGGTTTGCGGTCAGCAGAGTTCCCACTTACCCAGAGCTAGTTCCGATTTTGAGTTTACTCATCAGGTCATTCCGGGTGCTCCTAACCACCAGGTCCATAACAGAGAACATACAAACTCTTTGCAGATGTTGTCCTTGGTGGGGTTTGAACCCAGGACTCCAGCGCTGCAATGCTAACCACTGTGCCACCGTGCTGCCCACTAATACTTTGCGCAAGCGGCACTGTGGGGACATAATACTGCGTGAGGAGCATTGTTGGGGCATCATACTGTGTGTGGACGACCCTCTGGAGCATCATACTCTGTGTGCGGGAAGCACTGTTAGGGCATCATATAGTGTGTGAGGAGCACTGCTGGCGCATCATGCTGTGTATAGGGGAACAGGTGGGTATCTTACTGTGTGTGAGAAGCACTGTTGGGGCATCATACTGTGTGTGACGAGCAATGATGGGGCATCATACTGTGTGTGAGGAGCGCTGTCGGGGCATCATACTGTGTGTGAGGAGCACTGTCGGGGCATCATACTGTGTGTGAGGAGCACTGGTGGGGCATCATACTGTGTGTGAGGAGCACTGTTGGGACATCATACTGTGTGTGGGGAGCACAGATGGGGCATACTGTGTGTGGGGAGCACTGTTGGGGCATCATACTGTGTGTGAGGAGCACTGTCGGGGCATCATACTGTGTGTGAGGAGCACTGTCGGGGCATCATACTGTGTGTAAGGAGCACTGGTGGGGCATCATACTGTGTGTGAGGAGCACTGTTGGGACATCATACTGTGTGTGGGGAGCACAGTTGGGGCATCATACTGTGTGTGGGGAGCACTGTTGGGGAATCATACTGTGTGTGAGGAGCACTGGTGGGGCATCATACTCTGTGTGAGGAGCACTGTTGGGGCATCATACTGTGTGTGAGAAGCACTGTCGGGGCATCATACTGTGTGTGAGAAGCACAGTCGGGGCATCATACTGTGTGTGAGGAGCACTGTTGGGGCATCATACTGTGTGTGAGGAGCACTTTTGGGGCATCATACTGTGTGTCAAGCAATGTTGGGGCATCATACTGTGTGTGGGGAGCACTGTTGGGGCATCATATTGTGTATAGGGGAACAGTGGGATATCATACTGTGTGTATGGAGCACTATGGTAGCATCATACTGTATCATTTTGGGGCATCATTCTGTGTGGGGCCATTATGGTGCTATCATATTGAACTGAAGTGGCACTGTGAGGGCATCATACTGCGTGTATGGAACACTATGGGAGCATCATGCTGTGTGGGGCCATTATGGTGGTATCATATTGCACTGAGGTGGTACTGTGAGGGCATCATACTGTGTGGATGCCAAGATGAGGAGCATTGTAATGTGTTGAGATGGCAGTTTGTGGGCATCAAAAATGTATAGCAGTGACACTGTGAGCATCATTGTGTGTGAGGGGCATAACACTGTGGAGATAATACCACTCTATGTGAGGGGCATGTTGGGGGCACCATACTGACGTCATTTTATATGGGGCCCCTGAACGGTGTATTATAGTGGTTGGGAACACACAGGGGCTTCCACTCACGGCTCTATTTCTGTGCGTGGTTAGGTGTGTGGCCTAGCATAGAGAACTATGCTGCGATACGTGGTCCTCGTTCCGATCATTACAAGTAGGAGCCCTTATTATACTGGTGTGTGGCGGAGGGGACTTTGTCGGGGACATATTGTACAACCAGGAGTCTGCACGACCCGTAGGAGATGAATCAGAGGCCATATTGCTTTCCCTCAGGTTCTCCAGAAATGGATGTGTTGATTTCCATTGTTTAGAATCTTCAAGACTTTCCATGCCCTGAGAAGTGTCTTGTGTGACCTCGGCCGTGCCATTATCCCGGCTCCCACAGCTGTCACCCTCCCTGGCCTCCAGGTCCCCGCGGTGTATCTGTGCTGACACACGTGCCCGGCCCAGAGCAGTCTCCATGTCGTGGCCTGACAACCATGTCCTGATCTACCCCCTGTCCGGCCGTTGTCACCCCGGAGAAACTCCCTGTCTGCTGTGACCGTGTGCTTCCATACCCACATCTGTTTTACGTCGCGGCTCAGGAAAACATTATCACACTCCATGTGTCCCCCCGCCCGACGCTGCCAGGCCCGTTACATGCCTGCCCGTCCTGGTGTCGCCTCCATACTCCGCACAGTCCCTCTATTCTGTCCAGGATTAAAGGGATCTGGTGACTGTGAGTTTCCATTTGCCAGAATCCTTAGGGGAACTGGCTTTCCCGTAATTACGGTTAGCAGAACCCTACGGCCCTCTCCCTTTTGTATCTGACTGCGTTTGGCCCACGCTCGTTTCCCCGCGCTCGCTCTTTAATGAACTCATTTCTTTCTCATGTCTTTCCAAAGATCCTTCCCACAGAAGAACGATCTCTGTTCTGCGGGACGGGGGATGCCAGAAGGACAATGTTCTGCAACATCTGACGAAAGACGGGGTTAAAGGTGCAATGCTCTGCGGGCCGTGTCTGAAAGGAGGGATCAGCGAGGAGACTGCCGGACCGGCCAGGAAAAGCTGAGTGACTTTACAGGCTGTTAGGGAAACAAAAAGTGGGGCGACCTTCTGTGGGGGTCACTGGGGAGAGGACTAGGTGGCTCAACGGTTAACCCTGGGGCAAGGGGTCCAAATTCAATCAGAGAAACCTATTCTCACTGTGCTCTCCCTACCCTGAAAACACGCTCCTAGCAAAAGTATGATAAGAGAAGGGCTAAGTGTAGTAGGCAGCTCTCTGGGGCACCATTGAGGGTGGGAGTGCAATCTAAACTCTGTATTGGGCACTCCAAAAGCTTGGTCTTCCTGCCCAGTCCAAGTTCTGTACTGATGGCAGGACCTTCTTAATACACAGCTCCATATCCCCTTCTTCCCTATGATATATTTATGTGTACCTGGGGCCACCACTAGGGGGAGCTCACTGTATCAGTGTAATGGGAGATGCATAAATCTGTCTTCAAAAACTCCTATGCTCCCCCTAGTGGTGGCTGAAGGCAAAATTAATGTATTATTTAATACAAATAAAAAAAGGTTAATATAATGTGGACATATTTATATTAAAAAGACCATAGGTGGAAATGTACAGCTTGGCAACTGAGGGATCTGTATAGCTGTGGGGAATCCTTAACCCAATCCAGAGCCTGCCTTGATTGCCTGTGGCCACTGGAGTTCAGTCTGTAGCCCTCCAGTATTTTACTGGTGACCCTAAACTTTTTAATAGAAGCCACATCCGGGGGATATAAAAGTGGTCTTCAGTTGAGTTGAAGGCCACCAAAAGTGCCTACAATGGGCATGCGAGCATCAAAACTGCACCATAGAGCAACAGATAAAGGCGGCCTGAGCTGATAAACTATGTTTTATGGCACGTGGATGGCCAGATGGGTGTGCGGCACTTAACTGGTGAGGAGCGAATGTCTGTGAGGTGGATCCTTGAAGCCCTTGGTCCAGATCATTAGTTGTGAAGCAGCGTGGACCGATGATGTTGGTGCAGCAGGGTGACCGGATGGAACAATGGAAGCAGAACTGCAACAGGAGGCACAAACAGGAACCACAGGTGCCGATAAAGCAGAGCTGAGAAAATGGAATCAGATGTAATGCGAAGCAGACGAAACGCAGTGTCAGCTGAGTTACACAACAATATGGCAAAGTTGGCTCAGTAGTGTAGCAGAGCTGAGATTGTTGCAGAGCCCAATGAAGAGCTAGCACAGCCCAATGAAGAGCTAGCACAGCAGAATTGACGCAGCCATAGAACAGAGCTGAGTTTGTTACAGAGTCCTATGCAGAGCTGGCAACAATAAGTCAGAGATGACTCAGCCGTACGACAGAGCTGAGTTTGTCACAGAGTCCAATGCAGAGCTGGCAACAATAAGGCAGAGATGACTCAGCCATACGACAGAGCTGAGTTTGTCACAGAGTCCTATGCAGAGATGGCAACAATAAGGTAGCGATGACTCAGCCGTACGACAGAGCTGAGTTTGTCACAGAGTCCTATGCAGAGATGGCAACAATAAGTCGGAGTTGTCTAGGCCATACGACAGAGATGAGTTTGTCACAGAGTCCTATGCAGAGCTGGCAACAATAAGGCAGAGATGACTCTGCCGTATAACAGATCTGAGCTTTTCACCAGAACCAAGGCAGAACTGACCATCTGCATAGTAGGGTTGCAGCAATGCAGTAGAGCTGGGTTTGTCACAGAGTCCTATGCAGAGCTGGCAACAATAAGGCAGAGATGACTCAGTCATGCGACAGATCTGAGCTATTCACCAGAACTAAGGCAGAACTGATCATCGGCATAGTAGGGTTGCAGCAATGCAGTAGAGCTGGGTTTGTCACAGAGTCCTATGCAGAGCTGGCAACAATAAGGCAGAGATGACTCAGCCATGCGACAGATGTGAGCTTTTCACCAGAACCAAGGCAGAACTGACCATCGGCATAGTAGGGTTGCAGCAATGCAGTAGAGCTGGGTTTGTCACAGAGTCCTATGCAGAGCTGGCAACAATAAGGCAGAGATGACTCAGTCATGCGACAGATCTGAGCTATTCACCAGAACTAAGGCAGAACTGATCATCGGCATAGTAGGGTTGCAGCAATGCAGTAGAGCTGGGTTTGTCACAGAGTCCTATGCAGAGCTGGCAACAATAAGGCAGAGATGACTCTGCCGTATAACAGATGTGAGCTTTTCACCAGAACCAAGGCAGAACTGACCATCTGCATAGTAGGGTTGCAGCAATGCAGTAGAGCTGGGTTTGTCACAGAGTCCTATGCAGAGCTGGCAACAATAAGGCAGAGATGACTCAGTCATGCGACAGATCTGAGCTATTCACCAGAACTAAGGCAGAACTGATCATCGGCATAGTAGGGTTGCAGCAATGCAGTAGAGCTGGGTTTGTCACAGAGTCCTATGCAGAGCTGGCAACAATAAGGCAGAGATGACTCAGCCATGCGACAGATGTGAGCTTTTCACCAGAACCAAGGCAGAACTGACCATCGGCATAGTAGGGTTGCAGCAATGCAGTAGAGCTGGGTTTGTCAGAGTCCCATGCAGACCTGGCAGCAGTACGGCAAAGCGGAGTTAATCAGAGTCCAGTAAAGGAGAGATGGCCGACAGTACAGCAGAGTTGCCCAGTGATGTAGGAAAGCTGGGTTTGACGTGACAAAAAGATGACAACAGGCTATACTTTGGGTAAAAGGAAAGCCACCAGAGGTAGTGGCGCACTGGGCAATGGCTGATCTGCTGGGAAACCTTGTGTTCTGGGGTCCATAGATTCACACACTGACAAAATATACGTTTAGAGCCCCTTTAAGTTTGCTGGTACTACAACTCCCATCATGTTCCCCTGGATTTGCTGACATTGTCCTGGCGTTACGGCTCCTGGAGCGTCACAGTGTTTCTTTCTTTTGGACCTGAAGGTTTGTTCTCCGGGGGGCTTGATGAAAGCTTATAGCTGATGTATTCCCGCCGCACGCAAGAAACCCGCCCCAGGCGTCATCACACACGGCCAATTAGCGGCACCGGGGGGTACATTCATCTTAGCGACTCATCAATCTTCTCAGTCAGGTGTGTACACTGAACAGCGCAGCGCCGCACCAATAAGTCGCTGCAGAAAGGAACAGAACGTTGTAATATTGTATTTTACAAATTACTTATTGTGAGTTCTTCTCCCTTCACAGCCAAAGCTCACGAAAAGCAATAAGTCACCATCCAGTTACTGCAGTGTTACCAGCAGCTTTGGTTGTGAATGGAGTACGAGACATAATATAATTAAAAAAACCTGACAAAATATTACATTTTTCATGTCTTTTTTTCATATTTTCCAATTTTTTTCTACTTTTTGATAATACGGGTAAAACGTTATAACCTGAAACTTTTAGGAAATTGCTTAAAGGGGTAATCTAGCTTCCGTATAGCGAGACAAGCGTGGCCGGTGACGTCACATCTACAGATATCTGTGAGGTCACCGGAGCCAGATTAACCCTTTAAGCAGCAATGAACTAATTAAAGGGATATTCCCAAGCTGACATTTGTGACCCGCACCTATCTCGTGGACGGGGCCTCGTCTCGCGCTGCCTGGTATGGAGGCGGCTGCACGTGCGCTGCTCCTTATTGTCTGGACTCCCATAGAAGTGAATGTACAGTCAGACGTGCGACCTCCTGTCCCTTCCCCAAGCCTTGAAGACAAACGGAGGGACCCTGACCCGTCAGACATTCGGCAGATCCTGATCTGCGATATTCGCCCCCGTTGGGCAGTTTTGGCTCGCTGCAGATGGCGACCATTACACCACACCGGCTTGTTATAGCGGAGAATTGTCTACAAATGTGGCATAATATAGGCAGCAATCAAATGGTTAATGGAAAAGCAGAGCCGGCGTGGTACGTGCGATCATCATTAATAGTCTGCACACCGCCGCTCATTAAAAAAAAAAAGTGACGGCGTGGCAAAGGAGGGGTTAACGAAGTTGGCGTTACGCAGGTCACGACGAGTTCAAGGTGAGGTCAGCGGAAAAGTGATGATGTCATACAGAGGAGCGCGTTCCCATGGTGACGGGGTTGGGGTTTGGTAAACAGAGGAAAGGGAGGGAAGAGCAGGAATGTGAGAGCGAGCGAGCGGAGGGGAGCGCGGGACTGCTGATGGGGAAGTGGCCGCTGCGCCCCGTGCTTGGCAGGTTATAGCCCGAGGAGCCTCCAATGTAGTCAGCACCCCAAGGGTGGAGGTGCCGCGGACTACTGCACCCAACAGCTACATGTCTGCTGAAATCCCAAACTGACATCATTCGTATTAACCCATCCACAGATCTGGGGGTCTTTATTAATCCCCCCCAAAAAAACCGACCAGGATTAGACAACACGGCAGCTTTCTTCCTAGAACAGTGCCACCCCTGTGCACAGGATGTGTCAGGTATTGCAGCCTACTAGGCTGAGCTGCAATACCACATACAACCTGCACACAGGGGTGGCGCTGTTTTTTCTTGGAAGACAGCAGCCCTGTTTCTTGAGTCTTGTAAGACTCCTGTACTGACTGGCAATGGAGATGGGGAGGATTCAGCGGTGACACACTTTGGCCCAGAAATCGGCCAGTCCCTGCACATCGGGCGCCATGTTAAAGTGGTAGAACATTGGTGAGCTATCAGTGACCAGAGCTGGTCATGGCCACCCTCGTAGAGATACTGGAGCCCACGAAGAAAGCCGAGGCAGCAGTGAGGTCTAACTTTACGGGGTCGTTTTCAACTTTTGTCTACGGACGGTCTCACGCCCTGTAGTAAAGCTCTCACGACCCTCTAAAATCTTAAAGGGGTTGTATAGAATTAGTAAAACACATTTAAAAACAAAAAAAACAGTGCCACCACTCTCCACAGGTCGTGTCTGGTATTGCAGCTCCACACCATTTACTTTGAGACAGATACAACCTATGACTGGACTTTTAGAAAGCAGCCATGTCTTCCTAATCCTGCGCAGCCCCTTAAGGGTGCCCCGTACAGGACCACATAACTACAGGCCTCCAGCGTCTATAAAGTAGTGGAGGTACCGGCCTCGTATGCTGCTCGTAGTGTCGGTACAGGTCCTGGAGCTCAGGACGTAGGGACGGGGGATAGATGGAAGGAGACAACACGTCAGGATCAGACTACAGAGGGATTGTTTGTAGTCTGTTACCATGGAGACGCATAGCTCGGCATGAGAACTGCATACACAAACAGATGAAACATTTTAATTAGGATTTTTTAGCAGAATGGCTTCGTTTTTCATGCATTGGAGCAATACCAGGTACTACAGGCACGACATGTACACATTCCCGATCCTATCTGACCACGTGCTATTCCCACAGCAGACATCTCCATCTCCAGAACTTTCCAGCTCTACATCCTGAAAACCACAGCAGCTGCCAAACACAATAGCGCGCAGTCCGGGCGAGGAGGACTCGGGTCAGGCTGTCAGCCGTTCATCTCATCTCAGGACTTTCCCATGAACCTGGCGCCATGTATCAGAAGATAACGGACTGCCAGGTCCTCCGCCTGACCAGTGACTGGCGGGGGGCTACGCAGCGCTCCTTCACTGACTTAAAGGAGAATTCTCCTATTCTCAAAAGTGGCCGTGACATCACATACGTGGCTTTCTCCATTCACTTCTATGGCAGCCAAATCCGATTTCCCAAAAAAGCGAAGAACAATAGGGGCAAGTGCTCAGTGACCGCTCCGTTACCCATGGTGTAAGAAGGAGCCCCATTCCTAAGGGAGGTATAGGGCCCGAACCAGCGCTCAAAATATCAGAAACGGGAATATCCCTTTAAAAGAGGTATTTTTAAGAACTTTATTTTGGTAGCTACCAATCAGATTGTAGAATATTTATTTAAGACTTCGTTGTTGAAGTGATTTCATTGATCGATGCGCTCACATCTGTGTACATGAAGTAGCTGAGATTCTCAGCCACAGAAGTCGGAGAGCGAGCGTCATGCATTTTTTCCTCGGTTTATCTTCAGCTTTTACATACTGTAATCCTCTCATTTTAACCCCTTAAGGACCAGGGGTGTTTCCATTTTTTGCTCCCCTTCTTCCCACGCCCATAACTTTTTTATTTTTCCATCACTATGGCCATGTGAGGGCTTGTTTTTTTTGCGGGGCGAGTTATACTTTTGAACGGCACCATTGGCTTTTACCATATCACGTACTGGAAAACGGGGAAACAAAATTTCATATGCGGTGAAAGTGCAATTCCACAATTGTTTTTTTTTTTTGCCATGTTTCTTAAATGCTATAACTGACCTGCAGTTATGATTCTCCAGGTGATTACGAGTTCACAGACACCAAACATGTCTAGGTTCTTTTTTATTTAAGAGTGGAAAAAAAAGCCATTTTCCGAGACCCGGATCTGGGGTTGGGTGAGAACTTATTTTTTTGTGCCACGATCTGACGTTTTTATTGATACCATTTTGGTGTGTATATGATCTTTTGATCGCCCGTTATTGCAATGTTGCAGCGACCAAGAAAATGTAATTCTGGCGTTTCGATTTTTTTTCTCGCTACGCCGTTTACAGATTGGATTAATTCTTTTTATATATTGATAGATTGGGCGATTCTGAACGCAGCGATACCAAATATGTGTAGGTTTGAATTTTTTTTTAATTGTTTTATTTTGAATGCGGCGAAAGGGGGGTGATTTGAACTTTTATATTTTTTTAATATTTAAAAAAAAAAAATTATATTTTTTTTACTTTTTACTTGCTTTAATAGTCTCCATGCGAGACTAGAAGCTGCAATCATCCAATCGCTTGGCTGCAGCCAATCCATCGGCAAACCGGGGTCATGTGACACAGGCGACGATGGGCGGGGTTACTGACGCGCTTCCTGTGTGTGCATGTTAAATGCCGCCGTCAAGAGTTTGACAGCGGCATTTAACATGTTAACAGCCGGGGTAGATCGCGATTCCACAAGCAGCTGTTAGGCTACTTTCACACTTGCGTTTGGAGCCGCTGCGGAGGGCTGTGGACTTCCTCCGTGAAGCCCCGCCCCCCGCCGCTAGCTCCGCCTATTTCTGCATGCGGCCGGCATGCGGCTTGTGTACCTATATTTAACATTAGGTACGCAGGTCGTGCCGCTGTATGCAGATGTTGCCGCATGCGTCGTTTTGACGATGCGGAGACCAGCATAGGACGCAGCTCGTAGCAATTTTTTTTTTTCCGCATCGTCAAAACGACGCATGCGGCAGCATCTGCATACAGCCGCACGACCTGCGTACCTAATGTTAAATATAGGTACACAGGCCGCATGCCGGCCGCATGCAGAAATAGGCGGAGCTAGCGGCAGGGGGCGGGGCTTCACGGAGGAAGTCCACAGCCCTCCGCAGCGGCTCCAACCGCAAGTGTGAAAGTAGCCTTGGGGGCACATGTCAGCTGATTAGATCAGCTGACATGTGCCAGAAAAGCTGTGGGCTCATCGCCGGAGCCCGCACCGAACAGGGGGAGGCGTCCAATGACGGATTTCATCACCAGGTATTATTGTAATCAGTATAACGGCGCCGACCTGACACTGTCTGGAGGTTACTGAGCACAATCCTGCTTACAGGGGCACTTTAACCAGCTAAGAGAAAGACAACAGCTGAGGGTTGTTATAGTCTGGGAAGGGGATAAACATGGAGCTTCCCGGGCTATTAATATCAGCTCACAGATGTCTACTTAGCCTTTACAGATTTAAGGGGGAACGCCCCCCCCCAAAAAAAAAAAAAAAAAAATGACATGGAGCCTCCCCTATTTTAATAACCAGCAAAGGCTAAGCAAACAGCTACAGGTTAATCAACACATCACCCGTATGTAGCAGAGCTGGGGTCCATCGTGGGACATCATCATTAAGGATTACCTGCAGACAGGTGAGGATTACTTTTGTTTTATTTGGATCTTAATAAAGAGGGCTGGGGAGTAGTTTGTTCAAATAAAGGACTTTGCTCTGTGTTTTTTAACTTAAACTTAAGGGGTTAGTTATTGGGGCTTCTTATAGATGCCTCTTCATTACTAACCCCTGGCCTTGATGTCGGCAGACATTGAACAGCTGACATCACCTCCAAAATCATTACCAAACTTGCCAACACACCATTGCAAAGGGAAGAGCCGAGGCCAAGCACCAGGATTGGTGCATCTAATGAATGCGCTATTTCTAGGGTGGCTTAGGCTACTTTCACACTAGCGTCGGGAACAACCCGTCGCTGCGCGTCGGGCCGACGTTCCCGACGCTAGTGTGGTCTCCGCCGCACAACGGGGGCAGCGGATGCATATTTTCCACGCATCCGCTGCCCCATTGTGAGGTGCGGGGATGTGCGGGGAGGTGGGGGCGGAGTTCCGACTGCGCATGCGCAGTCGGAAAAAGCGGACCGTCGGGAGCAAAAAACGTTACATGTAGCGTTTTGTTTTCCCGACGGACCGCTACCATACGCCCAAACGCCGCCAAACGCATTCACCGTTTGGAAATGCGTCGCAAATGCGTCGCAAATGCGTCGCTAATGTTACTCTATGACGAAACAACGTATCCAGCAAAAACTTTTGCTGGATGCGGCGTTTCGCAAAAACGACGCATTTGCGACGTATTGCAGTTAACGCTAGTGTGAAAGTAGCCTGAGGGCTAATGTTATTAGTCTGGGAGGGGGCCCCTTCCCTGCCTATAAGGCCATGTGCACACGTTCAGTATTTTTCGCGTTTTTTCGCTATAAAAACGTGATAAAAATGCGAAAAAAATGCAAAAAACCTGCTTACATATGCCTCACATTATTTTCAGTGTATTCCGCATTTCTTGTGCAAATGTTGCATTTTTTTCCGAGAAAAAATCGCATCGCGGAAAAAAAAAAGCAACATGTTCATTAAATTTGCGGAATTGCGGGGATTCCACACACCTAGGAATGCATTGATCTGCTTACTTTCCGCATGTGGCTGTGCCCACCATGCGGGAAGTAAGCAGATCATGTGCGGTTGGTACCCAGGAGACTCTCCTCCACGGACTGGGCACCATATAATTGGTAAAAAAAAAAAAGAATTAAAATAAAAAATAGCTACAGATCGCTTGGAAAACTTTAGCATTCTGCAAGCTAATTACGCTTGCAAAATGCTAAAAAAACGGGAAAAAAACGCAAAAAAGAAAAAATGCGGATTTCTTGCAGAAAATTTCCGGTTTTCTTCAGGAAATTTCTGCAAGAAATCCTGACGTGTACACATGCCAGCAGCTGTCTGCTTAGCCTTTACTCAATAGGGAGGGGGATGTAATTTGTTTTCTGGGAGTCCCTCTTGGAAATAAACAGTAAAGGCTAAGTAGACAGCTGTGAGCTGATATTAATAGCCTGGGAAGATCCATGTTTATTACCCCCTTCCCAGACTATAAACATCAGCCGCCAGCTATCTGCTTTACCTCAGCTGGTTAAGAAAAATAAGGAGGATCCCATGCCATTTTTTAATTTTAATTATTAGCTAAATATATGTATAGTAAGCTACACATACACTACACTGATTATATTACCTCAATTACATCTTTCTATTTTATCTATATTCTATTTTGACGGTTCATGCTGTGAAATTACAGTACGGGGCTGATGAAATGCCGGGCTTCCCATGAGATGGGTCCGTAAAAATCACACACTGCACTGGCATGGTCTGTGTGCCTTGCGATTTTTTTCCTCGCACCCATGAACTTGCATTGGTGAGTTTTGGCCGTTTTACACGGCTATACGTAGCATTCTGATTTTATTTCTCTCCCCTATTCCAGGGGTGTACGATGGATTAAAGGGATTTTCCGTGACTTTAAAGGGGTTGTCCACTACTTTCAATTAACCCCCCAATGTATCCCCCCGGGGCCCCTGATGATTTGTGTAAATACCTTCTTTAGCCGTTTTCGCCTGTGAGCGGCGCTATGCTGGTGGCTGAGTCCGGGTCACGTGACCCCCAGGCTTCAGCCGCCGCTCATTTCCGCCGACGTCACGTCAATTTCCAGACTCTGGAAATTGACGTGACGTCAGTAGCAGGCGTGACCCCAGGCTCCACAGACAGCAGTCACTCATAAAGAGTGACTGGGCTGTGGGCGGGGCTGAGGCTGACTGCGGGGCTGTGCTGGGGGCGGGCGGGGCTAGGCAGGGATGTGCGGTGCCCAGCGCCGTGCGGTCGGTATGTGCTGGGGGGTGGTGTGTGTGTGTGTGTGTGTGTGTGTGTGTGTGTGTGTGTGTGTGTGTGTGTGTGTGTGTGTCTGCAGGCATCGTCCTATGGGACAACAAGTCCCATCGGGCTCTGCCTGCTACAGTGGCAGTGAGTGACACATTAGCCAATGATGGGACAGTAGTAGTCCCATCATCCGGCTAATGTGTTGAATGTAATAAAAAAAAAAAAAAAATACACATACATATACAGTACCACATAACAACTTCACAAGGCACATGCCCACAATAAAATATAGTATAATAGATATACAAATGTTAGTATTAAATGGTGGGCTAGTATATGGATAATTCTGGGGTGATCGCACTCAAAGTGCCACAAAACTCCCGCAAACAACGATCAAAGAAAAACCCCAAAGAACTAAATTGTTAATGAATATAGAAATATTTTATTAATAACCAGGATCAGGGTAAGAGAAGAAGGAACAAAGCCAGGCAGATGTTATTGCACACATGTTGAGAAACGCTGGGGTGTATGTTATACAGCTGGCTCAAAAATGTACAGAGAAATACAATTTAATCATAATGATGACCTGTAAACACAGTATAGACATCTAGAAGAACCGCCCCACAGGTAACTACATCTTAAGGTATTAGTCAGTATGAATAGTCCGCAGATTACCTGAGAGATGTGAAGATGAGAGCCGCCGCAGCATACACCCGCCCCAACGCGCGTTTCGGCGTGATGGCCTTTTTCAAGGGGATGAAAAAGGCCATCACGCCGAAACGCGCGTTGGGGCGGGTGTATGCTGCGGCGGCTCTCATCTTCACATCTCTCAGGTAATCTGCGGACTATTCATACTGACTAATACCTTAAGATGTAGTTACCTGTGGGGGGGTTCTTCTAGAGGTCTATACTGTGTTTACAGGTCATCATTATGATTAAATTGTATTTCTCTGTACATTTTTGAGCCAGCTGTATAACATACACCCCAGCGTTTCTCAACATGTGTGCAATAACATCTGCCTGGCTTTGTTCCTTCTTCTCTTACCCTGATCCTGGTTATTAATAAAATATTTCTATATTCATTAACAATTTAGTTCTTTGGGGTTTTTCTTTGATCGTTGTTTGCGGGAGTTTTGTGATACATATACAGTACGTACGTACATACATACATACAACACCATGCGACGACACTCACCATGCGACGACATGCGCCATGCGACGACATGCAGCATGTGCCATGCGATGACATGCGCCATGCGACAACATGCGACATGCAGCATGTGATGACATGCGCCATGCGACAACATGCAGCATGCGACAACATGCGCCATGCGACGACATGCACCATGCGACAACATGCGACATGCAGCATGCGACGACATGCACCATGCGACAACATGCGCCATGCGCCGACATGCGCCATGCAGCATGTGACGACATGCAGCATGTGACGACATGCGCCGACATGCGCCATGCAGCATGCGACGACATGCGCCATGCGACGACATGCGCCATGCAGCATGCGACGACATGCGCCATGCGACGACATGCGCCATGCAGCATGCGACGACATGCACCATGCGACGACATGCGCCATGCGACAACATGCGCCATGCGACAACATGCGCCATGCGACGACATGCAGCATGCGACGACATGCGCCATGCAGCATGCAACGACATGCGCCATGCGACGACATGCGCCAACATGCAGCATGCGACAACATGCGACATGCCACATACAGTACAGACATACAACATACATATAGACATACAGTACATATAACAGAGTACATACCATCACTTGTCACTTTGATCCCCGAAGCCATTGTCATCTGTAAAAAATATTAAAATAATAAACAAACACTATACTCCCTGATCCGCAGAAATCCAATTAAAACGAGTGTCCCTCGACGATCTCCCGTGGAGAGCAGGAACATCTGCTGACGCGACTGCTCTCCAGAGGCTCCAGGAACACAATGAGGAGAGGAAGGTATCCTTCCACAATGTATTCCCCACAATGTATTCCTACGCCCCTGTGAGAAAATAGTCCCTAGTCTCACTTTATGGCACTGCTGTTGAGAAATTTTCCCATGCAGCAATTGCCATAAAGTGAGACTTTGAACCTTAGTACACCTCAGTGATGCACTGCAGGAGCCATTGTCTCCTGTCAGTGTGTCACTGAGGGTCCTATAGAGCAGTGACATCACCCGATGTCACTGTTCTATAGGGGAGATCGTCGTGGGACACTCGTTATTAATTGGACTACGGCGGACAGGTAGTATACGGTTTATTATTTTACGTTTTTTGCAGGCGCTGAAGTATGGTAAGTATGGTTAAATGAAGAATAATAAAATACTTTTTTCCTAATGTGTGTGTGTTTTATTAACCCTTTATTAATATTGGATTAGTAATGGATAGGCGTCTTATTGACGCCTCTCCGTTATTAACCCGGCTTAATGTCACCTTACAATAGCAAGGTTACATTAACCCCTTATTACCCCATATCCCACCGCTACACGGGAGTGGGAAGAGAGGGGCTAAGTGCCGGAATTGGCGCTTCTTACAGATGCGCCATTTCCGGGGCGGCTGCGGACTGGTATTTGTAGCCGGGGGGGGGACCAATATCCATGGCCCCTCTCTAGGCTATGAATATCAGCCCGCAGCTGTCTGCGTAGCCTTTCTGGCTATAAAATATAGGGGGACCTCCCGTCATTTTTTGGGGGGGGGTCCCCCTATTTTAATAGCCAGTAAAGGCTACGCAGACAGCTGTGGGCTGATATTCATAGCAGGCTACAAATATTGGCCCCCGGCCGTCGGCTTTCCCCCTCTGGCGCAGAAAATTGCGCGGGAGCCCACGCCGTTTTTTTTAAATTACATAACCATAGTGTTTATTAACCCCTTTCTGCCAGCTAACGGAATAGTACGTCAGCTGGCAGTATCCCCCACTTTGAGGTGGGCTTCGCGGTGAGCCCACTTCAAAGCCGCAACATGTCAGCTGTTTTCAATACAAAAATAAAAAATGTACTTGATCGCTAAACGGCATAGCGAGAAAAAAAAATCAAAAGCCAAAATTATGTTTTTTTGGTCTCCGCGACATTGCATTAAAATGCAATAATCGGTGATCAAAAGAACGTATCTGCACAAAAGTGGTATCATTAAAAACGTCAGCTCGGCGCGCAAAAAATTAGCCCTCACCCGACACGATATCTCAGAACATATAGAGGCTACAGGTATCAGAAAATGGCGCCATTATTTTATTTCTTTTTAGCAAAGTTTTGAAATTTTTTTTACCACTTAGATAAAAAATAACCTAGACGTATTTGGCGTCTATGAACTCGTAATGACCTGGAGAATCATAATGGCAGGTCAGTTTTATGCTCTATGCACACGTTGCAGATTTGGGTGCAGAATTGTCTGCACAAAATCTGCATCTCCTTGCAGAAAACGCAGCTGCGTTTTGGATGCATTTTTTTTCACGTTTTTTTCATGGTTTTGCGCGGTTTTGATGAGGCTTTTGTGTGGTTTTGATGCTGTTCTTGGTGCGGTTTTTGGTGTGGTTTTTGTGCGTTTTTGTATGCGTTTTGTTTTTTGTGCGTTTTTGTATGCGTTTTTGAAAGCTAAAGATGTATTATTGAACATTATAGCGTGATGTCATTTCTGTCCAACCTCCTCTTTTACATTTGTTCAACCCACACTCAATTACACACAGATAGATAGACATATAGATGATAGATAAAATGGATAGACAGAGCTACATATAGATAGATCTATAGATGCATACATCTATCTATTCCTATATCTATCTTTAGATATATGTGGATAGATATATCTATTGATAGATGTATTGATAGTGTAGGGTGCGTGTCCACTGTCAGGATTACATCCGAAATAGCTGCAGATTGGATGCTGCATACTTGTAGTACCATTGGATGATCCCCGCACACACCCGAACAGTCCCGCACAGCGCCACACACATCCAAACAGTTCCCCAGAAACATCCGAACAGCCCGCAGACCCCGCACACACCTGATCAGTTCCGCACAGCGCCGCACACATCCGAACAGCCCGCAGACCCAGCACACACATACACGCACACCGTCACTGCCCACATTCCTCCCACCAGGGCCGGACTGGCCATCGGGCACTTCTGGCAAATGCCAGAAGTGCTGGTGCCAGTCGTGGGCCGCTCGATCCTCCGCCCCCTGCCGCCGCCGACTCACCCCCCTGCCGTCGCATTCAACTATCATAGACGCCGGTACAGTTGAATGCAATGATGGAGGAGAGAGCGTCTACAGACGCTCCCTCTCCCATCATTCCCCGCTCTGCCTCTGACACTGCGGGTGCGCAATGACGTCATATCATCGCGCACCTGCTGTGTCCCGGATAGACTGCTGCCGGCGAGACAGAAGCAGGAAGCAACGCGGGCAAGAGGAAAGGTGAGGAGTGTTTTTTTTTTACTGGACTGTGGGGACATTCTCGGGGGGGGGAGGAGGAGAGATGCGGGCTGTGCTGTATATACCACTGTGCGGGCTGTGCTGTATATACCACTGTGCGGGCTGTGCTGTATATACCACTGTGGGCTGTGCTGGATATACCACTGTGCGTCCTGTGCTGGATATACCACTGTGCGGGCTGTGCTGTATATACCACTGTGGGCTGTGCTGGATATACCACTGTGCGGGCTGTGCTGGATATACCACTGTGCGGGCTGTGCTGTATA
Organism: Ranitomeya variabilis; assembly: GCF_051348905.1. Taxonomy (NCBI): domain Eukaryota; kingdom Metazoa; phylum Chordata; class Amphibia; order Anura; family Dendrobatidae; genus Ranitomeya; species Ranitomeya variabilis. Next base: position 378,280,136 of record NC_135233.1, on the reverse strand, counting down.
TACTACTGTGTGGGCTGTGCTGTATATACTACTGTGTGGGCTGTGCTGTATATACTACTGTGTGGGCTGTGCTGTATATACTACTGTGTGGGCTGTGCTATCTACTATGCGGGCTGTGCTATATACTATGTGGGCTTTGCTATATACTATGGGGAGTATATTATCTTCTATGGGGAGGCCATGTTATGTACTGTGGCTGTGGTATATTCTATTGTGGGGGTATATTATATTCTATGGGGGAGGTTGGGTTATATACCATGGGGGAGGTTGTTATATACTATGGGGGGCTGCATTATATTCTATGGGGGGCTACATTATATATTATGGGGAGGTGGGCTTTATTATATTCTATGGGGTTACATTATACTCTGTGGGGTGGCTGCATTATACTCTGTGGGGTGGCTGCATTATACTGTGGGGTGGTTGCATTATACTGTGGGGTGGCTGCATTATACTCTGTGGTTGCCGCATTATATTTTGTAGGGTGGTGGCTACATTATACTATATGTGGGCTGCATTATACTGTATCGAGGACTATGGGGAATATGTTATACTATATGAAGGACTATGGGGTGCATTATACTATGGGATGTGAAATGTACTACATGGATGACTATGGCGGTGCATTATACTATATGGAGCACTATGAGGAGTGTATTATGCTATATGGAGGACTATGAGGAGTGTATTATGCTATATGGAGGACTGAGCAGTGTATTATAATATATGGAGGACTATAGGGAGTGTATTATACTATATGGAGGACTGTGGTGCACATTAGAATATATGGAGGACTATGGAGTGTATTTTACTAAACAAGTAAAATGCTGCATATTCAGATTGTTTTTGCCGGAACAAAAATCCTTGTTCTCAGCAGCACATCGCCGGTGTAAACTGTAGATGTGCTGCTGATAACATGATACTGTATGGTGATCTGTTAGTGATCTATTAGTGATCGTTCTGTCCCATCATTCTTTCTCAGACGGTGGAAAGAGGCCGGGAAACAAGCGTTGAACAACTTCAGTATTGTCGATCAAACTCATTTAGCGGCCTGAGATCAGCGCATGTAAATACAACCGAAACACTTTTGTGTGATGTGCAATATGTTAGCATTTTGGGCCCCATTTTAAACTTTGCCTAGGCGTAGGGCCCCACTTTGCCTAAAACCGGCCCTGCCTACAAGTGTACAAAGATATTATACAGTCACCATGTGACAAGTGGGCCTGTGTAACTTCAAATGCCAGGGCTGAATTTTAGTCCCAGTCCGGCCCTGCCGCCCACACACTTCCCTCCTCCCGAACTGCAGCGTTTCTTGGACCCACATTCGCATCTAAACTGCAGATCTTTTTTACATCTGCGGTTTTGCTGCGGATGTGCCCGGCTCCATAAAAGTCTATGGGTGCAGAAATGCTGCAGTTCGGCACAAAAGAAGTGACATGCTGCAGAGAAAAAAAAAGCTGCGTTTCGGTGCGGCCTTTTCCGCAGCATGTGCACAACAAGTCTGCGGCTCCCATAGACTTACATTGGTTGTACACTATACTGCGGATTTGATGCAATTCTGTGCGGCAAAAAACCCTGCGGATCTGCAATCAAATCCGCAACGTGTGCACACAGCCTTAGCATTTAGTGACCCTGGCAAAAAAGCCAAGCAAAAAACAAGCGTCGGATTGCACTTTTTTTGCAATTTCATTGCACTTTGCCTTATTTTGCACATTTTCTGTTACACGACATAGTAAAACCAATGGTGTCGTTCAAAAGTAGAACTTGTCCCGCAAAAGATCACATGGCCATATTGATGGAAAAATTATGGCTCTGCAAAGAAGGGGAGCGCTAAACGAAAACAAAAAAGCTCCAGGGGGTGAAGGGGTTTAGAAACATGGATATGGACATATCTATGGAAATAGACATAGATATATCTGTATGTATGTATGTATCTATCTATCTGTGTGTAATGGAGTGTGGGTTGGACAAATGTAAAAGAGGAGGTTGGACAGAAATGACATCACAAATCTTTTTGAAGCTAGAGGAGGGAGAGGTTGGGGTGTGTTTTGGAGTGGGCGTGGTAGGTTCGTGCTTAGTGGCAGTGCAATGCATCATGGAACTTGTAGTATTAGAGCACAATAACTCAGGAGAAAGGAAGTTGTCGATTAACCTCATGAGAGCTGAATCCAGCACTGAAAATGTGCTGCTACAGCATGATAAAAGGTAATATTGCTAAAATAAAGACAATGGATGTTTTCAGTGGCACATAATAGCAAGATTTATGGAAAAAAAAAAAGGTTATTGTAGTGGACAACTTCTTTAATATTAATATTGAATATTAATATAATATTCAGTCTATCTTTAGGATAGGTCCTCCATATTAGATTGGTTGCGGTCCAATTTCCAGAATTGAAACTGATCACCTGATCGCTGAGGCTGCAGTGTATGGAACTGGCACAGCGCCACACACCCTGTGGTGGCTGTGACTGGTACTGCAAGCTTCTTCCTAATAAACAGCACTGGAGAACAATAAATGTCATTGTTGCACTCGTCCATGAATGAGACACAAAACTTGAGTTTTTCATGATTTATTATAAAAAAAAAAAAATCACCTCAACAAAATACAAAGTAAAGATTGCAGCTCCGGAGGATTGGCACGCACTGGGCTGCACGTCCCCCCTCACTCGCATCCTATGTGTCTTCAATAAAAGCAGCCGACTCTATAAACCCCGTATACAATATACAGACAGACAAAGCCCCCATGAGACAGACGAGGGCAAAGAGCAATGCTCAGGGTCCGGGCGCGACGCCCCACCCTTTAGTCCAGATAATTATGAACCAACGGTTTTATATATTCGTTAGACCCCATATAATGGCTTAAAGGGGAAATCCACTGCAATCCTGCAAAATCAAGAGTGATGACAATTAAAGGGGCGCTTCCATCTTAGCCACTCATGGCAACACCTGTCTATATGCTGGAGGTGGCCGGGATCACTGACACCACCGAGCGGGGGGGCAACTCTCATACAAATCAATGGGATTGAGCACAATTCTTCCCGGCTGTTTTGTACTCCTGACCACCCCCAGCATTTGCACAGGTACTCCTCCCATCTCCGCCATGAGTGGATGGGATGGAAATGCCCCTTTAATACAGAATTCTGCTCTCCGCCCTTCCAGGAGCTGTTTGCCCTCACTGTCCTGTTTGGTGGGGCCAGCAGGCAGCGGGGGTCCCCCTATATCTGGCCCTGGTTATGTGCGGGGGTCCGTCTTTACCCTTAATTTCTCTGTACACACAATGTCATATACATAGAACCTGAACATATGTACAGCGGGAGACGAGACCCTACAGAGACTTGTGCACACATACACAGACATCCCCTTATATACAGGCGTCTGATCATCCGGAATTCATTTTTTTTATCTTCATCACCGCAGATGGACTACAACCCCCACATGTCACATTTGCAGACAGTTTATGTCCCGGGTTGGATCCTTCTCCTGTTGGACGGCAGAAGCTTTGTGCGGCCCCCACAACATAAGCTCGGAGGACTGAGCCGGCATTTAGAGGGGTTCACTTTTTTTTTTGCTTTAGGTACAAAATGTCAGCATATAAAAGTTCATCAGTGATTAGTAACAACGACCACATATATTCTGCTCCACCCCATAGTGCGACCATGGAAGAGGCGCCATATTGTGTCCGTGGTCAGCGCCAATGGGAATCTATGGACTCTACCATGTGAGTGGGGGGGATGGGGGTGGATGCACTTCAGTTTATCTTAATGAACTGACTTTCTTTTGGGGGGGGGGGGGGAGGAAATATAATTTAGATTACAAAAAAACACACATAAAAAAACAACTAACAGAATAACAAAAAATAGAAATAGTGCATCGACCTTCATTTTTCCCTTTAGCTTCATGCCGTTAGTAGAACATAAAAACACACTGAATTGTGATTAAAGGAACACTCCGGCTGAGACGCCATGGCGGACCCTTAGGGGGCGGAGAATCCTTGTGTCATGCCCCGCCCCTTAAGGGCTGGTGTAAATTTGGCAGGGGGCCATCATCCGTCACCCCAGAATCCCACCCCATATATATCTGCATTATTACTTACACATCTTATATACATATATCTGTATTTACAGTATAAAACGCTGATCGCTGCCTCCTCAGTTCGGCCCGTCGGCCACTGACGTCTGGTCCTGCAGATAGAGGGACTGGTTCCCGCTTGCGCTCCCTTGCTGTGGAGGGGGCGTCCGGGGTGTGCGTAGTGAGGGGGGCACCGTGGACGACTTGATCTGGATCACCCTGGTGTCCATCACCTCGCAGTCTATCTGCATCATGGTCTCGTACCCCCGCGTGCTGTTATAGACGCTGTCTGCGAGGCACAAGGGTCAGATCGTCAGTAACCAAGCCCTGAGATGATTGCCTTAAAGAAGCTGTCCCCCCGTAATAGACGACCATGGGGCTGACGGAGGTAAACGAGTGCTGAACTTTGCTTTCTCCGACCATCGCTCCAAACACATAGGACACTCATGGTCGGTGGAGGTCCCAGCGGTAGGACCCCCAGCAATTACAATCACTAAGGATGAGAGAAGTAATCCTACAGGAATCAGAGTGGGCGCCCCGGCGAATGAGCGAACAACTGAGGCGGATCGAACCAGCGGTTGAGCGAATGACTGTGGTGGCAGGCAGATGATCGAACCTGCGAGTGAGTGAATGACTGCGGCAGCAGGGAGACAATCGAACCTGCGAGTGAGTGAATGACTGCGGCAGCAAGGAGACAATCGAACCTGCAAGTGAGTGAATGACTGCAGCAGAAAGGAGACAATCGAACCTGCGAGTGAATGACTGCGGCAGCAGGGAGACAATCGAACCTGCGAGTGAGTGAATGGCTGCGGCAGCAAGGAGACAATCGAACCTGCGAGTGAGTGAATGACTGCGGCAGCAGGGAGACAATCGAACCTGCGAGTGAGTGAACGACTGCGGCGGCAGGGAGACAATCAAACCTGCGAGTGAGTGAATGACTGCGGCAGCAGGGAGATAAACAAAACTTGCACAAATGATCAAATGATTTATATTTTCGGTGATCCAAATAACGTCTTATGTTCTGAGGTTTCGGTCATATTCCCTTACCTTCCCCAGATACATGAACTATTGAGGGTCCTGAGATTGGGGATCTGGAATTCAGGAACCAGGCTGTGCAGAACCCCACAAGATGGGACTCTGCAGAATCTGACCCCAGTCTACAGTCTAAGTAGTCAGACCCCCACAGTTTACGTATCTGAGGAAGGTGAGGGAACGTGATGGAAACGTTCTAACACTTTATTTGGATTGCCGAAAGTAAAAATCATTTGATCGTTCATTGTAGTGAAGGGCAGGCGCCACTTGTGAGTCACTGTCCAGGAGAGGAAGGAATGGGGGCAAGTTGAGTATATCTTATTGTTTTTTAACCCCTTCCCTGTTAATTATTTGAGTTCAGGAGTCCTTACAGAATATCGAAATAATTGTGTTATGGTAAATTGGGCTCAAATAAATTCGATATGAAACAAATTTCTCCGCCATATTTTGTCAGATTTGCTCGTCTCGCCTATTCTGTTCTACCCGATTTAGGACACGTATTTTAGGACTCACCATTGACAGACATGGCCGGCATCACCAGGGACATCTTCGGACGTGACGTCTTATTGTGACTTATTGCTGGAAGCAGCAGGTGATCCTGAAAGACAGAGGATGGGAGTGATTGTGCAGCCCATGGGGCAGGACGGCAGCTCGTCCTCGCATCGTGCGAACCACTACACTGACCCTGCGGAACGAGACCACGTAGAACGTATCTTCCCGCCGTTCAATGGCGTCCATTAGAAAGTGATCGCTGGCCTCCTGGGGGCCGAACAGTTGCAGCGGAGAACTCTGTAACCTATGGGAATGATAGAACGATCACTACAAAAATGTAAGTTTCACAACAGAATGGAGCTCATCACAGGGGGTCTTGCATTCAGGACCCTCAGAGATAAGCTATAATCTGAAGAGGAACCTAAAACAAGTGCTCAGGTTTTCTTCAGCGCCCCTACAGGAGTAATGAAGTATTATACTGTGTGCACAGAAATCAATGGGAAGTTCTAGGAATACATGGACCACCAGGTCCCCAGAGACAAACAGCAGCTGTTCTGTGCTCTGATGAATACATGATGGTCCCAAGTAACAGTAACAGAATCCCCTTCCAACAAGATATTCATAAATGGGAGATGTAAAAAAGATCCCTTTAAGGAAATAGGAAAGAAATGCAAAATGCTGAGACATAGGGTGTAATGCAGAATAGACAGCCAGACGGGCGTGACGGCAGCACAGTCGGGGGGGATCGGAGAGGCGGGTGTGCGATGGACAGAACAGGAGACACGAGGAAGAGACAGAGGTGGACAGCGGAGAACGCGCCCAACGGTGACGCCAGAACTAATATCGGAACAATGTGGATAATGGGAAGATGAATGGGAGGAGGAGAATCTGGAGGACAGTGAAGAGCCGGACCTGTGAGGCTGCAGTCTGGACATGTGAGCCGGCACCAGATCTGACAGCGCCATATTGTTCCTGATCAGCGGTTTCTGGAAGAGAAAACAACAGTAAAGTGTCTGACACAAGAGATAATACTAATCACTGATACTGCGCGGAGCTTTACAAGAAGGGAAGAAGCGAACACGGGAAAATGAGCGGTAACATCCATCAGCCGCTCACTCGCACACAAACCTTTATTTTACGCTGTTTTTTCGGGATCTGCTTTCCTGTCTTCCTCTCATTCTGATGCCGGCGAACCCACAGGCTGAGCTCGTCCGCTAACCTGCACGGGAAACAGAAAGAGATGAGGACGACGAGGCTGTGGGAGAGCAACCCGCGAGAACGACGAAGTTGTGGGAGAGCGACCCGCGAGAGCGGCGAGATTGTGGGAGAGCGACCCGCGAGGGCGACGAGGTTGTGGGAGACCGACCCGCGAGGGCGACTAAGGCTGTAGGAGAGCGAGCCGCGACTGCGACGAGGCTGCGGGAGAGAGACCCGCGAGAGGGCGACGAGATTGGGGGAGAGCAACCCGCGAAGACGATAGGTTGTGGGAGACTGACCCACGTAGACAACGAGGATACAGAGACAGACCTGTGAGGACGAGGAGAATATGGAAACCGACCTGTGAAAATGAAGAGGATATGGAGACCAACTGGTAAGAACAAAGAGGATATGGAGACCGACCCGCAAGGACGAGGATGATTTGGAGACCGACCGGTGAGGAAGATATGCAGATCAACATGTGAGGATGAGGAGGATACAGAGAGGACGAGGAGGATACAGAGAGAATGAGGAGGATATGGTGAGGACGAGAAGGTTATAGAGACCGACTGGTGAGGACATGAAAACCAAACAGTGCTACTCATCAAATTACTACACTGTGAAATCAGAACCAAAAATGAGAAAAATGGACTCTTAGAGTGGGGTTGTCTCAAAGAAAGGGTTTGTCCTCGCACATAAAAGCAGCAATAGATCAGGGGCGGTCTTTTCCATTCACTCCATTATTTGGCCCAGTTACTAAACTTTTCCCTTACACCTTACCCTTAAGAGAAGAAAGGAGGAGCTCTCCTGGGGCAGGAATATGATGGCAACAGTCCCCGAATAGTCCTGACCCAAGACCCCAAACTATGGTGAAACTTGACAAAATCCCTCGCTCTGACCTCAGGAGATCCCCATGTACGCAGCCCCACTGCTCTCCGTGTCTTAGACGTGGACTACGAGGTAACGACAGATATAATAATCCACGACGTGGCACCTACCGGAGCGACTCCGTGCGGTTGAAGTGTCTGCAGTCTGAGGAGAGGAAGAGCTGGTCCAGGTCTCGAACCATTAAGTGCTTGACATTTGCCAGCGACCCTGACGAGTTACTGAGAAGACGACACGAATATCTAAGACTGCATAAATATCAACACTAAAGAACAATGAATGATTCTCCCTAATACATCAGCCGACGTAGCTCAGGCCTCCTGGCCTCACGTCTGACCCCGCAGGCCCCACGTCTGACCCCCGCGGCCCCCACGTCTGACCCCCGCGGGCCCCACGTCTCACCCCCGCGGGCCCCACGTCTCACCCCCGCGGGCCCCACGTCTCACCCCCGCGGGCCCCACGTCTCACCCCCGCGGGCCCCACGTCTCACCCCCGCGGGCCCCACGTCTCACCCCCGCGGGCCCCACGTCTCACCCCCGCGGCCCCCACGTCTCAACCCCCGCGGCCCCCTCGTCTGACCCCCCCGGCCCCCTCGTCTGACCCCCCCGGCCCCCTCGTCTGACCCCCCCCGTCTGACCCCCGCGTCCCCACGTCTGACCCCTGCGTCTCCACGTCTGACCCCGCGGCCCCCACGTCTGACCCCTGCGGCCCCCACGTCTGACCCCTGCGGCCCCCACGTCTGACCCCTGCGGCCCCCACGTCTGACCCCCGCGTCCAACCCCGCGGACCCCAGGTCTGACCCCGCAGCTCCCACGTCTGACCCCGCGGCCCCCAGGTCTGACCCCGCGGCTCCCACGTCTGGCCCCGCGGCGTGGACTCACTGTTGCTTCTTACCTGAATGAGCTTTTGCGTTTGGCGGGATGAGGCGCGTAGTATTTTGGTCTTGGGGGATCAGACGAATCCTCTTTATTGTTGAAAGTCAGCAGGTTGCGGCCACTGTAGGAAACCTCCGGATTCTTCATCGTCTCCTCCGCCATATTGTTACGAGTCACACTGGACAGAAAGAATGAGAATGTCCCATCCGTTATACTTCCATTAATGCCTAGAAAATGCACTGGGGGACGCTCTAACCACCCCGAGTCTATGTGCGGTGGACAAGTGACCCGCTTTCTCAGGGGCTGCGCACGCTCACCTGGTGGGCCCGTAATTGAATGCAATGAAGAGTAGGACCACCATGATGCAGACGACCTTCCGATTGTTGGTGGAGCCATGGAGCGACGAGTTCTGCAATAAATCATAAAGTAGGAGGGGTGAGGAGCAGAAACTTATATTAATGATTTCCCCGACACTTCACGGCGTCCGCTCACCTCCCTCATCAGATGCTGCACAGTTTCCCGCAGCTCTCGGTTCTCTCGGCGGGCGATCTCAAGGTGTCTTTCCGTCTCCTGCAATTTCGCCTCCAGACTCTGGACGTATTCCTTCTTCTTCCTCCGTGACTGACATGCAGATTCACGGTTTTTAATCATGCGCTGCTGTCTCTTTAAGAGCTTTGGCTTAAAAAGGAGGGGGGGAATATTGTGGATTATAATTGAGAAGGAAGAGGGAGGGGGTGACATAAATGAAAGATAACTCGGTATATAAATATAAAGAGATAAAGACGTGCTATAGTCATTTGTATACAGGGAGCTCCCCCTAATGGTGGCTGCAGACAGGATCTTATTTATCTCTGTATACAGGGAGCTCCACCTAGTGGTGACTGCAGACAGGATCTTATCATGTATCTCTGTATACAGGGAGCTCCCCCTAGTGGTGACTGCAGACAGGATCTTATCATGTATCTCTGTATACAGGGAGCTCCCCCTAATGGTGGCTGCAGACAGGATCTTATTTATCTCTGTATACAGGGAGCTCCACCTAGTGGTGACTGCAGACAGGATCTTATCATGTATCTCTGTATACAGGGAGCTCCCCCTAGTGGTGACTGCAGACAGGATCTTATCATGTATCTCTGTATACAGGGAGCTCCCCCTAATGGTGGCTGCAGACAGGATCTTATGTATCTCTGTATACAGGGAGCTCCACCTAGTGGTGACTGCAGACAGGATCTTATCATGTATCTCTGTACACAGGGAGCTCCCCCTAGTGGTGACTGCAGACAGGATCTTATCATGTATCTCTATATACAGGGAGCTCCCCCTAGTGGTGACTGCAGACAGGATCTTATCATGTATCTCTGTATACAGCGAGCTCCCGCTAGTGGTGACTGCAGACAGGATCTTATCATGTATCTCTGTATGCAGGGAGCTCCCCCTAGTGGTGGCTGCAGACAGGATCTTATCATGTATCTCTGTATACAGGGAGCTCCCCCTAGTGGTGACTGCAGACAGAATCTTATGTATCTCTGTATACAGGGAGCTCCCCCTAGTGGTGACTGCAGACAGGATCTTATGTATCTCTGTATACAGGGAGCTCCCCCTAGTGGTGGCTGCAGACAGAATCTTATCATGTATCTCTGTATACAGGGAGCTCCCCCTAGTGGTGGCTGCAAACAGGATCTTATGTATTTCTGTATACAGGGAGCTCCACCTAGTGGTGACTGCAGACAGAATCTTGTCATGTATCTCTGTACACAGGGAGCTCCCCCTAGTGGTGACTGCAGACAGGATCTTATCATGTATCTCTGTATGCAGGGAGCTCCCCCTAGTGGTGGCTGCAGACAGGATCTTATCATGTATCTCTGTATACAGCGAGCTCCCGCTAGTGGTGACTGCAGACAGGATCTTATCATGTATCTCTGTATGCAGGGAGCTCCCCCTAGTGGTGGCTGCAGACAGGATCTTATCATGTATCTCTGTATACAGGGAGCTCCCCCTAGTGGTGACTGCAGACAGAATCTTATGTATCTCTGTATACAGGGAGCTCCCCCTAGTGGTGACTGCAGACAGGATCTTATGTATCTCTGTATACAGGGAGCTCCCCCTAGTGGTGGCTGCAGACAGAATCTTATCATGTATCTCTGTATACAGGGAGCTCCCCCTAGTGGTGGCTGCAAACAGGATCTTATGTATCTCTGTATACAGGGAGGTCCCCCTAGTGGTGGCTGCAGACAAGATCTTATGTATCTCTGTTAACAGGGAGCTCCCCCTAGTGGCGGCTGCAGACAGGATCTTATCATATATCTCTGTATACAGGGAGCTCCCCCTAGTGGTGGCTGCAGACAGGATCTTATGTATCTCGGTTAACAGGGAGCTCCCCCTAGTGGTGACTGCATAGGGGATCTTATGTATCTCTGTACACAGAGAGCTCCCCCTAGTGGTGACTGCAGACAGAATCTTATCATGTATCTCTGTATACAGGGAGCTCCCCCTAGTGGTGGCTGCTGACAGATTAATTTAATGAAAAAAAAATATTTTTAATGATTTTACAAGGTTTAACCCTGAAAGACTCACATCCACCTCAGCCGGGCTGCTTTTGCCAGTAGTCGGGGCAGGCACAATGGTCTTGGCTTCATGTTTAACAGGTGATGTCACGGTCCCCCCGCTCTGCACTGTCATGAGCTGAGACACCATCACTGGTGTGGAGGCTGAAGAGATGAAGGAGAAGGGTGATACAGATCAACAGACGGCGTTATATACCGGAGACATTGGTCATCACAGAGCAAGAAGGTGACCGGTTAAGAAATGGTTAAGAACGGGCTGCAAAGCCACATTCCGTGACAATAGAGGAGACTACGACTCTCCGCCTGCTATACCTTCCCATTTCCAGGAGGAGTAACAGAGGCACAGCATAATGCAGCACTGTACGATACATGGTGTGATCCCACGAGGATACAGGAGAGAATCGGGGGAACCGAGCCCATGACTTATGATCCGCAGGTGACGATCCTGGCCGGGAAGTGAGGATGTGACACGAGGCCTGGACGCCATTAGGGGATTAGAGGGGCGGCAGGAGGGGAGGGAGTCAGGATGGGGGCCAGGGTATCTGCAGGAAACAGTAATTATAGGAAGTCTATGAGGAGGCTTATAATCACAGGGGGAGGCTCGTTACCAAACTCTTCTAATCAAGCATGAAATTACCGAGCCATGTAATAACCAGGAACATCTGTGGCCGATCCCCGGACTATGCTGCATTGTGGACGGTGCGCCCTCAGAGAGGACGATCCCCCGCGGGGGGCGAGAGGCCGCACATAATGAGACTATACAGGAATCTGCGGCCATGGATAGTGGCGTATTCCTGAGCAGCCACGGGATAGCGACAGGACCGGCCCACCACGCTCTGCCCCACCTCACGGCGAGAACAGGGCCTGGATGATTCTAGCTCAAAGGGAGGGCTATTTCCATCTTGTACGTTCATGGTATATTTGCCCTAAAGATGGGAATTAAATGAGGCTCTTAAAGGGATTGTCAGGGATCAAGAAACATCGATTCGCCAGGGAAGGATAACATAATAAATCAGCTGCAAGCGACTGGTTGCAGCGGTCACATGAGCAGTGTTCTGGAGGTGCTGCAGCTCTTAGTAAAGTGAATGTGATCTTCCGTACTGAGAACAGCCACTACACAGCTCAGTATACTGTGCACATCCAGCCTGCTAACAGCTGATTGGCAGACCTTAAAATAGCTGTACAACTGCTCTAAGGATTGATCACGTTTTCTATTGATAAAGACCGTTTCATTGAGGGAGCTTAGGTGACATTTACATTCAGCAATAATGTCACCTAAGTTCCCTCAATGAACTGCTCTGTAAAATGAAAACCTATGTTTTAGCTGAAAATAGCTGATCAGCGGAGGTGTCGGGGGCTGGACCGTCATATGTAAGTCCTGAACAGCTACTCTCACACTTAGAGAGGATTTTAAAGGATCCGTTCAGATTTTTAACTGTTAAAGGGGCTGTTCAGGACCAAGGTCCAACACCCGACACTTCTGCTGATCATCTGTTTGCAGCTTTTCTATTGACAGTAGTTCATTGAGGGAGCTTAGGTGACATTATAGCTATCTGTAAATGTCACCTAAGCTCCCTCTTTGCACTGCTGTCATTAGGAAACCTGTTTTTTAGCTTTAGACATGATGAGAGCAGAAAGCCACTGTGTGACTGGGGGAGCGAGGCGACAAAAGATATAGCAGCGTCGTCAGGCCACTCGCCTGTACGGCCCACTGTATCTCAGAAGAGCATTTTCACAATGATGGAGGTGAGCCATGGATCCTGTCCTGAGTAGCCAGGAGACGAGCGCAGCTCTGGAGCCGCCAATCAGTGAAGTAAGTGTCTTGGTAGGAAGAAATAATGATGTCCTGCCAACAATGAAATCATTGTATAGCGAGCAGATCCGGACACACTGGAGGTTATTTGTTAGTAGCTGGAATGTAGGGGCCTCCGCACACAATCCAGGAGAAGGGGGCCTCCGCCAGAACGCAGCGCAGGCGCTACCGAGGAGCAGCGCCGGGACCCCCGACAGGAGCAATAAACCTAAGTGCTAGGAGCTCCTAGGAGGCGCCGCCGCCCAGCAACGCACGTGGCAGGTCGCCCTCTGGTGGCAGCTGCTAGAAACACAGCTCACTTTTCATTTCTTTTTACTTTTTGTTCTTTTATGCAGTTTGCCGTCTTGGACAAGTAATTTTATATGTTTAAAAATCAGACTTTTATTTTTTTTTGCAGATGTGATAACATCGAATATGTTAGATTGGGAAAAGGGGGTGAATGCAAATGTGTATAACTTTTTTTTTTTTTTTACTAATTTTCACTTTATTTCTCCCCAGGGGACTGCGACCTTCAATTGTTCGATCGCTGGGGCTATAAACTGCGAAACAATAAGATTAGAGTTGGCTATTAGGGGAGTACAAAGATGGCGGTGACTGGGGTCTCATAAGTCCCTGGCTGTGATGGTTACATAGCTTACCCATCCCATGGGCCCCAATCTCAGCCATTTGTTGTCAGAGATGGAGAGCGGCATCAGAATGGTTAAACAATTTCCGATTTTGCGTCCTCGTTTTTCCTCCCCAGAGCCATGGCTGTAGTTTTTCTGTCTCTATAGCCGTATGAGGCTTGTTTTTTTTTGCGGGATGAGTTGCACTTTTGAACGACACCTTTCAATTTACCCCACAGTGCACTGAAAAACGGGAAAAAAATTCCAAATGGGGAGAAATTGTGAAAAAACCCCAGCAATTCTGACATTGTATTTCAGGAATTGTTTTTACAGTGTACAGTTATTGGTCGGAGTGACCATACAACACGATTCTGCTCATCAGTATGATTACGGCGATACCAAACATGTCCAGAGATTTTATTATTTCAGTGGGGAAAAAAAATCCCCCCTCCCCCCCAATTTTTTTTTAGGGGGTCGTGTAGCCATGTTCCAAGACCTACAACGTTTTAATTTTTCGGGCAATGGAGCCGTGTGATGGTGCATTTGCTTCAGGATGAGACGACGGTTCTATTGATACCGGTTTGGTATCAGCATTTTTTGTGGAATTACAGCGACCCCAAAAAATGTAATTTTGTCATTCTAGATATTTTTCCATCTACGGAGTTTACCGATGGGGTAAATTATTTTTATAAACTGCTCAAAAAAATAAAGGGAACACTAAAATCCCACATCCTAGATATCACTGAATGAAATATTCCAACTGTAAATCTTTATTCATTACATAGTGGAATGTGTTGAGAACAATAAAACCTAAAAATTATCAATGTAAATCACAACTAATATCCCACGGAGGTCTGGAGTTGGAATGATGCTCAAAATCAAAGTGGAAAATGAAGTTACAGGCTGAGCCAACTTCAGTGGAAATGCCTCAAGACAAGGAAATGATGCTCAGTAGTGTGTGTGGCCTCCACGTGCCTGTATGAGCTCCCTACAATGCCTGGGCATGCTCCTGATGAGGCCGGGGTTGGTCTCCTGAGGGATCTCCTCACAGACCTGGACTAAAGCATCCGCCAACTCCTGCACAGTGTGGTGCAACATGACGTTGGTGGATGGAGCGAAACATGATGTCCCAGATGTGCTCAATCGGATTCAGGTCTGGGGAACGGGTGGGCCAGTCCATAGCTTCAATGCCTTCATCTTGCAGGAACTGCTGACACACTCCAGCCACATGAGGTTTGGCATTGTCCTGAATTACGAGGAACCCAGGGCCAACCGCACCAGTATATGGTCTCACAAGGGGTCTAAGGATCTCATCTCGGTACCCAATGGCAGTCAGGCTACCTCTGGTGAGCACATGGAGGGCTGTGCGGCCCTCCAAAGATATGCCACCCCACACCATTACTGACCCACTGCCAAACCGATCATGCTGAAGGATGTTGCAGGCAGCAGATCGCTCTCCACGGCGTCTCCAGACTCTGTCACTGGAATTTGCCAATCCTGGTGTTCTGTGGCAAATGCCAAGCATCCTGCACGGTGTTGGGCTGTCAGCACAACCCCCATCTGTGGATGTCGGGCACTCAGACCATCCTCATGGAGTTGGTTTCTAACCGTTTGTGCAGACACATGCACATTTGTGGCCGGCTGGAGGTAATTTTGCAGGGCTCTGGCAGTGTTCCTCCTTGCACAAAGGCTGAGGTAGCGGTCCTGCTGCTGGGTTGTTGCCCTACTACGGCCCCCTCCATGTCTCCTGGTGTACTGGCCTATCTCCTGGTAGAGCCTTCAGTCTCTGGACACTACGCTGACAGACACAGCAAACCTTCTTGTCACAGCTCACATTGATGTGCCATCCTGGATGAGCTGCACTACCTGAGCCACTTGTGTGAGTTGTAGAGTCCGTCTCATGCTACCACGAGTGTGAAAGCACAACCAACATTTAAAAGTGACCAAAACATCAGCCAGAAAGCATTGGTACTGAGATGTGGTCTGTGGTCCCCACCTGCAGACCCACTCCTATATTGAGGGTGTCTTGATAATTGCCAATAATTTCCATCTGTTGTCTATTCCATTTGCACAACAGCATGTGAAATTGATTGTCAATCAGTGTTGCTTCCTAAGTGGACAGTTTGATTTCACAGAAGTTTGATTTACTTGGAGTTATATTCTGTTGTTTAAGTGTTCCCTTTATTTTTTTGAGCAGAGTATTTTTCCCCATCGGACTTTTCCAAACGCGATAATGCCCCTATAACCTGACATCGTCTGATCCCTTGTGCTACACACACATCACTTCCTTTTGGGTTTTTGGATACACTAAATCCCATACTACCCCCTTAAAACCCCGGCCATGTATTCTCTGCTGCTCTCTGGTGTCAGCCTCCTTCTGATGACCTCATAGTCACATTTTATATTTCTCACCCAGACAATGAAGCTTCCTTTCTTGCTAATCCAGATTGACAACTACCGTATTTTTGCCGGTTGTACCGGCAGGCAGATTTCTGGCATTATGTGCCACGTCCGGTGTCCTGCTCTCTGCACTGGCCTGTATACCGCCGCATTCTGCTTTACGGCCTCTCCTGTGCATTTCTGAAAATGGTTCAATGCCAATATCAGGGGGAAAAAACCAGCATGGCTCTCCTCCTTTGAAAGCGGCGCCACCTCTGTCTGCAGGTTGTGTTCAACTTTGCAGCCGAGATGGACAACCCCATTACTGGGAATGGCACCGATAAAAGGAAAAAAGGCATTTCTGTAAGTAGCGCTGGGAATAAAAAGCTGGGCTCATACGGTCGGAGGTATTCAGCCCTTCAGTCTTTCATCAGTGAAAAATGGCTGATAAAGAATATCATCATGCATTAAACGGATTTAGAAGCTGCAGTACTGCCCCCTCCTGGTTTCCAAGAGCTACTGCAGGTTACAAATGATTAATGTAATGCATTAGATCCAGCCAGTCAATTGGCTCCAGATGTAATGCAGTACTACAGATGGCTGACCATGGGCTCCAGCAGAACACGCACTCCTCATAGAGGGTCCCTAGCAGGGCAGCCCCCGGGATGATGTCCTAATAGCACATATGACCTCACTGAGGACCGGCGAATCTCAGATGCAATCCCCAGTGATCCAGCATCTGCCCCCCGTCCTGGGGATGTGGGGGTCCCTGCACCGTGAGAACAGCCGGGTGAGCTTTTACCTGTGAGAGTGGGCACTATAGCGGGCGGAGGCGTGCTGGTCACCGGCTGCAGGATGATGGTGTGTGGGGCGCTGCTGGGAGCTGCGGCTTGTTTGGCCCCTGGTGCAGGTCTCGGTTGTAAGGCCGGTTTCTTGGAAATAGAGATGCTGGACTTGGGGAGACATCCGGGCTGAGCTACAAGAAAGCAATGACAGGAAGCAATGTCAGTCCTGAGAATATATTGAAAAAAAATCACTGGCGCAGCAGCGCCATTACTAGATCCACAGCGCCATAGCCAGAGTGCCGTCACCAGTTCGCCAGAGACCAGTACCCAGAGCCGCAGCCACAGCGTCGTACTAGAGCTGCACCGCCATCGTCAAAGCGCCATCGCCACAGCACCATAACCTGAGCCAGAGCGGCAGCCACAGCGTCATACTAGAGTGTCGTCACCAGTGACACAGTGTTTTAGCCAGAGCAGCAGCGCCATCATAAGAGCGCCATCGCCAAAGCACCATCACCTGAGTCTGAGATCCGCAGCTCCATCGCCAGTCGTACCCAGAGCCCCAGCGCTGTCACCAGAGAGCCTACCCAGAGCCACAGCGCCGTCACGAGAGCCGTACCCAGAGCCACAGTGCAGTCACCAGAGAGCCGTACCTAGAGCCACAGTGCAGTCACCAGAGAGCCGTACCTAGAGCCACAGTGCAGTCACCAGAGAGCTGTACCCAGAGCCACAGCGCAGTCACCAGAGAGCCGTAACCAGAGCCACAGTGCAGTCACCAGAGAGCCGTAATCAGAGCCACAGCGCCGTCACCAGAGAGCCGTACCCAGAGCCACAGCGCCGTCACCAGAGAGCCGTAACCAGAGCCACAGCGCCGTCACCAGAGAGCCGTACCCAGAGCCGCAGCGCTGTCACCAGAGAGCCGTAACCAGAGCCACAGTGCAGTCACCAGAGAGCCGTAATCAGAGCCACAGCGCCGTCACCAGAGAGCCGTACCCAGAGCCACAGCGCCGTCACCAGAGAGCCGTACCCAGAGCCACAGCGCCGTCACCAGAGAGCCGTACCCAGAGCCACAGTGCAGTCACCAGAGAGCCGTAACCAGAGCCACAGCGCCGTCACCAGAGAGCTGTACCCAGAGCCACAGCGCCGTCACCAGAGAGCCGTAACCAGAGCCACAGCGCCGTCAGAGAGCTGTACCCAGAGCCACAGCGCCGTCACCAGAGAGCCGTAACCAGAGCCACAGCGCCGTCACCAGAGAGCTGTACCCAGAGCCACAGTGCAGTCACCAGAGAGCCGTACCCAGAGCCACAGTGCAGTCACCAGAGAGTCGTAACCAGAGCCACAGCGCAGTCACCAGAGAGCTGTACCCAGAGCCGCAGCGCTGTCACCAGAGAGCCGTACCCAGAGCCACACGAACTCCTGGATAATGCTGAACACTGTCTTTCTCTTTCTCCGGGGTGTACTGATTACTGGCTGAGGACGTGTCCCTGCACCCTTTATAAAATAACCCCGCAGCCTCTGCTCATCTCATGCCATTCCTCCGTTTCTCCACCTGGAAACACACGCACAAATCCACTAGCTGGAGCGGTGTCCCTACACTGCCAATCACTGATTACAAGGTCAGCAACGGAGGAGTGACACCAATAAAGACCCCAAATTGGTATTTCACAGGGAACATAAATCTGTACTAAAACTGACAAAATCAGGAGGGGTGATGGGTCCTATAAAGAGACAGCGCAAGATTATTATTAGAAGCAGCGCCACTGTTGTCTACAGGCTATTTCTGGTACTGCAGACCAGTCTCATGTAAGTTAATGCAGTATCATACCCATGCCCAAGTGTGGCGCTGTACCCCTCCATCTCGGCACAGCGGGACATATGACGATCTCGTAGATACAATGCCCTCACCTGTGGACGTCACTGGCAGCAGAGTTATTTGCAGGGCGCTGCACGGAGCAGGAGGCACCTCCAGGCTTGTACATGGGGGTGATGGCGGCAGCTCCACTTTCACGGAGGTCCTGGAGTCTCCTAGAGAGGACTGTGCACAAAGACATTCACAATATCCGGAGCAGAAACTAAAACATGCAGGGAGTTATGGGGGAGATAAGCGGCGCACAGCCACCGCCGGAGACATGGCAGGACATAAGCGCCACCACTGCAGGCAGGAGATCTACAGATCTACGGCCCTAGTAATAATGTACTCACCATGTAGAGGCCATCACAGGAGGAGGAGGAATCACAGGAGGATGACGAGAAGGGGGACACCGGCTCGGTCTTCACTAAGAGATCTAAAGGGAAACATGAATTCCTTGTAAGCAAGGGACCACCAATGCCACAGAGCGGGGTCCCTAATATTCAGCTATACACAGGTCATAAGGACCACATTTATCCTAGGTCATAAGGACCACATTTATCCTAGTGGCACTGTCCCTTTAAATATCAATTCCAGATGGGGTTCATTTCAGCAAGGCATCGTAGTCCTTATCTTTAACAATATTCATTTTCCCCTCAAAGACCCCATTAAAGTGGACTTTTCCCCTCAAGGAAAACGAATACAAAATTCTCAAATAAATATAAAATTAGGAAAACTGAAAAAAACTCATGTGTAATTTAGTGATGAAAGCTCTGATGAAGGAGGAAGAAGAAGGGTCTCTTTTTACTGTCTCACTATTCTGACAGCCATGTGAGGCTTCTCATTTTCTGTCAAATTAACCATTTTGAAGTAGCCACATCCTGTTCTGTCAGATTAACTCTTTAGAAGCAGCCATGTCCTGTTCTGTCAGATTAACCCTTTAAAAGCAGCCATGTCCTGCTCTATCAAATTAACCCTTTAGAAGCAGCTATGTCCTTTTCTGTCAGATTAAACCTTTAGATGAAGCTGTATCTTTCTTCTTTATCGGGGCTGTATAATACACAGAGACATCATATTACATAGCTGATTAATAATAATTTTGCATTAAGCAAAGTTTCTCCTCCTGGTAGGAGGTGAGGCAAGTTTCCACCCGATTTTGCATTTTTGCCTGGTCACAGAACAACGGGATGCATAGATGATCTTTGTCAGATTATCTCTTGCGGAAATTTAGGGGAAAAGTAGGTGAATTAATTCTTCCATTGTATTCTATGGAGAAGAAAGTTGAAAAATGGTGAAGAAGGCCGAATCCTGCCAGATCTGAGCAGAGGATGCTTTATAAACAGCTCCCCCTCACACTTGATAAACTTTGTAACAAAAAAAAAATTTAGATCCATAAGACATCTCCAAGGAGGGCACATTCACCTCCCCACACAGAACATCAGGGAGAAAGTGCTTACACTTATTTGACGAAGAACCATATTGAACATATACAGTGAGGAAAACTAATCAAATCATAGTAAGCTCCAGCTTCAAACATCTTTTCAAGCAGGGAATGCCGGTGGTGACCAAATGGATAAAGCAGGATATCTATTGTAGGGAAAAGTCAGAAAGTCTGAGGTTTGTAGATTCAAGAGGCTGAGAAGTGGGATATCTAACACCTTTAGAAGTAACCGGACATCTGCGATTAGACAGTTAGGTGCCAGTGGTCAGATAATCACGATAAAAAATATGACGACAACATTGAATGCTTGCGATCTTCAGGGGCGGAGATATCCTGGAAGTTAGGAATCTCATAATTTTCTGAAACTGAAGCCACATCACATAATGTGACCCACTTAGGATGTGTGGGTGGAACTTAGGTGCTGATAAAAAGACAACGCAAATTATGATCTGTGTTTAATGTCGGAAGATACATTGCCGTGTAGGCATGCTTTACCCAACCAAAGTGCGCCCCTTCTCTAAGCCATCTCTGTGATCAGTGTTTAAGAAGTTTCTTTCGTTAATCCTTTTTTTATTTTATGTAATTGTATGTGCGGTATTATCTCCTCCCCTTTATAAAAAATATACAAAAGATTTTACAAAACACTGCCTATCTTTCTGGATTAAATATACAATTTAATAGCGGTTCCTTTTGTTCTGTAAACCGCACCCTGAAACTGTAATGGGTGTACAATCGGCAGGTATAAACGATGGGTGGTGGAAGCTACTAATCTTTCTTGGGTTATTGTGGAGTTGGCAGGGACCCTACCGAGGTATATATATACACTGCGTGCAGAATTATTAGGCAAGTTGTATTTCAGAGGACTATTTTTATTATTGATCAACAACTATGTTCTCAATCAACCCAAAAGACTCATAAATATCAAAGCTTAATGTTTTTGGAAGTTGGACTGGGTTTTTTTTTTTTTATTTGGCTACCTTAGGAGGATATCTGTTTGTGCAGGTAACTTACTGTGCAGAATTATTAGGCAACTTAATAAAAACCAAATATAGTCCCATCTCACTTGTTTATTTTCACCAGGTAAACCAATATCACTGCACAATATTTAGAAATAAACATTTCTGACATGCAAAAACAGAACCCCAAAAAATGAGTGCCCAATATAGCCACCTTTATGATGGCACTCAGCAGCCTTCTATCCATAGATTCTGTCAGTTGCTTGATCTGTTTAGGACCAACATTGCGTGCAGAAGCCACCACAGCCTCCCAGACACTGTTCCGAGAGGTGTACTGTTTTCCCTCCCTGTAGATCTCACATTTTATGAGGGACCACAGGTTCTCTATGGGGTTCAGATCAGGTGAACAAGGGGGTCATGTCATTATTTTTTCTTCTCTGAGACCTTTACTGGCCAGTCACGCTGTAGAGTAGTTGGAGGCATGCGATGGAGCATTGTCCTGCATGAAAATCATGTTTTTCTTGAACGATACCGACTTCTTTCTGTACCACTGCTTGAAGAAGTTGTCTTCCAGAAACTGGCAGTAGGTCTGGGAGTTGAGCTTCACTCCATCCTCAACCCGAAAAGGTCCCACAAGTTCATCTTTGATGATACCAGCCCATACCAGTACCCTACCTCCACCTTGCTGGCATCTGAGTCGGAGTGGAGCTCTCTGCCCTTTACTGATCCAGCCTCTGGGCCATTCATCTGGCCCATCAAGAGTCACTCTCATTTCATCAGTCCATAAAACCTTTGAAAAGTCAGTCTTAAGATATTTCTTGGCCCAGACTTGACGTTTTATCTTATGTTTCTTGTTGAAAGGTGGTCGTTTTTTAGCCCTCCTTACCTTGGCCATGTCCCTGAGTATCGCGCACCTTGTGCTTTTTGTTACTCCAGTAACATTGCTGCTCTGCAATATGGCAAAACTGGTGGCAAATGGCATCTTGGCAGCTTCACGCTTGATTTTCCTCAATTCATGGGCAGTTATTTTGTCCCTTTTTTGCCCAACACGCTTCTTGTGACCCTGTTGGCTATTTGCCATGAAACACTTGATTATTCGGAGATCACGCTTCAAAAGTTTGGCAATTTCAAGACTGCTGCATCCCTCTGCAAGACATCTCACAATTTTGGACTTTTCAGAGCCCGTCAAATCTCTTTTCTGACCCATTTTGCCAAAGGAAAGGAAGTTGCCTAATAATTAAGCATACCTTATATAGGGTGTTGATGTCATTAGACAACAACCCTCCTCATTACAGAGATGCACATCACCTGATTTACTTAACCCCTTAAGCCCCGAGGGTGGTTTGCACGTTAATGACCGGGCCAATTTTTACAATTCTGACCACAGTCCCTTTATGAGGTTATAACTCTGGAACGCTTCAACAGTTCTTGGCTATTCTGAGACTGTTTTCTCGTGACATATTGTACTTCATGATAGTGGTAAAATTTATTTGATATAACTTGCGTTTATTTGTGAAAAAAATGGAAATTTGGCGAAAATTTTGAAAATTTTGCAATTTTCCAACTTTGAATTTTTATGCCCTTAAATCACAGAGATATGTCACACAAAATACTTAATAAGTAACATTTTCCCACATGTCTACTTTACATCAGCACAATTTTGGAACCAAAATTTTTTTTTTGTTAGGGAGTTATAAGGGTTAAAAGTTGACCAGCAATTTCTCATTTTTACAACACCATTTTTTTTAGGGACCACATCTCATTTGAAGTCATTTTGAGGGGTCTATATGATAGAAAATACCCATGTGTGACACCATTCTAAAAACTGCACCCCTCAAGGTGCTCAAAACCACATTCAAGAAGTTTATTAACCCTTCAGGTGTTTCACAGGAATTTTTGGAATGTTTAAATAAAAATGAATATTTAACTTTTTTTCACACAAAATTTATTTCAGCTCCAATTTGTCTTATTTTACCAAGGGTAACAGGAGAAAATGAACCCCAAAAGTTGTTGTACAATTTGTCCTGAGTACGCTGATACCCCATATGTGGGGGTAAACCACTGTTTGGGCGCATGGGAGAGCTTGGAAGGGAAGGAGCGCCATTTTAGTTTTCAATGCAAAATTTACTGGAATTGAGATGGGACGCCATGTTGCGTTTGGAGAGCCCCTGATGTGCGTAAACATTGAAACCCCCCACAAGTGACACCGTTTTGGAAAGTAGACCCCCTAAAGAACGTATCTAGATGTGTGGTGAGCACTTTGACCCACCAAGTGCTTCACAGAAGTTTATAATGCAGAGCCGTAAAAATAAAAAATCATATTTTTTCACAAAGATGATCTTTTCGCCCCCAATTTTTTATTTTCCCAAGGGTAAGAGAAGAAATTGGACCCCAAAAATTGTTGTGCAATGTGTGTTTGGGCGCACGGGAGAGCTCGGAAGGGAAGGAGCACTGTTTTACTTTTTCAACGCAGAATTGGCTGGAATTGAGATCGGACGCCATGTCGCGTTTGGAGAGCCCCTGATGTGCCTGAACAGTGGAAACTCCCCAATTCTACCTGAAACCCTAATCCAAACACACCCCTAACCCTAATCCCAATGGTAACCCTAACCACACCCCTAACCCTGACACACCCCTAACCCTAATCCCAACCGTAAATGTAATCCAAACCCTAACCCTAACTTTAGCCCCAACCTTAACTTTAGCCCCAACCCTAACCCTAACTTTAGCTCCAACCCTAGCCCTAACCCTAGTGGGAAAATGGAAATAAATACATTTTTTAAATTTTATTATTTTTCCCTAACTAAGGGGGTGATGAAGGGGGGTTTGATTTACTTTTATAGCGTTTTTTTATATCGGATTTTTATGGTTGGCAGCAGTCACACACTAAAAGACGCTTTTTATAGCAAAAAAGTTTTTGCGTCTCCACATTTTGAGACCTATAATTTTTCCATATTTTGGTCCACAGAGTCATATGAGGTCTTGTTTTTTGCGGGACGAGTTGACGTTTTTATTGATAACATTTTCGGGCACATGACATTTTTTGATCGCTTTTTATTCCGATTTTTGTGAGGCAGAATGACCAAAAACCAGCTATTCATGAATTTCTTTTGGGGGAGGAGGCGTTTATACCGTTCCACGTTTGGTAAAATTGATAAAGCAGTTTTATTCTTCGGGTCAGTACGATTACAGCGATACCTCATTTATATCATTTTTTTTATGTTTTGGCGCTTTTATACGATAAAAGCTATTTTATAGAAAAAATAATTATTTTGGCATCGCTTTATTCTGAGGACTATAACATTTTTATTTTTTTGCTTATGATGCTGTATGGCGGCTTGTTTTTTGTGGGACAATATGACGTTTTCAGCGGTACCATGGATATTTATATCCGTCTTTTTGATCGCGTGTTATTCCACTTTTTGTTCAGCGGTATGATAATAAAGCGTTGTTTTTTGGCTCTTTTTTTTTTTTTTTCTTACGGAGTTCACTGAAGGGGTTAACTAGTGGGACAGTTTTATAGGTTGGGTCGTTACGGACGCGGCGATACTAAATATGTGTACTTTTATTGCTTCTTTTTTTATTTAGATAAAGAAATGTATTTATGGGAATAATATATATTTTTTTTCTTTATTTAGGAATTTTTTTTTTTTTTTTTTTTTACACATGTGGAATTTTTTTTTTTAACTTTGTCCCAGGGGGGGACATCACAGATCGCTGTTCTGACAGTTTGCACAGCACTCTGTCAGATCAGCGATCTGACTTACAGCGCTGCAGGCTTACCAGCGCCTGCTGTGGACCCAGAAGTCCTCCCTGCAGGACCCGGATGCAGCCCCGCAGCCATTTTGGATCCGGGGACTGCAGGGAGGAGACGCTCGGTACAAGGTGAGTACATCGCCTTTTACCGATCGTCTCAGGGAAGCACGCAGGGAGCCCCCTCCCTGCGCGATGCTTCCCTGTACCGCCGGTACACTGCGATCATGTTTGATCGCAGTGTGCCAGGGGTTAATGTGCCGGGGGCTGTCCGTGACCACTCCTGGCACATAGTGCCGGATGTCAGCTGCGATAGTCCGCTGACACCCGGCCGCGATCGGCCGCGCTCCCTCCGTGAGCGCGGCCGAACGCATATGACGTACTATCCCGTCACTGGGAATTAAGTCCCAGGTCACCTTGACGGGATAGTACGTCATATGGGATTAAGGTGTTAATTGGTAGTTGGCTCTCAAGCCTGAACAGCTTGGAGTAGGACAACAAGTATAAAAAGTATCATGTGATCAAAATACAACTTGCCCAATAATTCTGCACGCAGTGTGTGTATATATGTATATATGTGTGTGTGTGTGTGTGTTACATGTGTTGGAATAGGTTGTATATATACACTACACTCACTGTGAGCTCCCTGATAATCAGCCTGGTAGTGGTAACAGCATGCAGACTCCACCATTAAGCGTCGTTCAATGGCGTAATTGTCCTGACGATAGGGGGCAGCAAAGGGTGTTCGTGACAAAAAGGCAACAGCGGGGTGGTTCAACATGACTCCCCGGCTGTGATCTTTGACAAGATTATATATATATTTATTACTCTCACCAGATAAGTTGATGCTGTGGATTTCATCCAGAGATGAGGACACGGAGCACGACTCTACGTCCATCTGGTTGTCATACTGGGGAGAGGAGAAAAGTGATGTAGAAGATGCAAGGGGACAAAAGGAAACAGCAGGGGGTCACTTACCAGATGTAGAGGATAAGATCCGAACCCGGATGGAAACAGGTCGCCATAGTCGTCTGACACGTCGGCGTAACCGTACAGGCCTGTATCTGAGACACAACGAAGACGTAAGAGGCCTCATCGACCACAACGGTCTACAAGTAATCAACATAACAAATGGCGCCACCATAAGCAGATAGATGGATGGACCACGTGGTGAAAGTGGGGGACTTCATTGCCAGATTCTCATTCCCACATGGGACAACCCCTTTAAAGGGAACCTGTCACCCCCAAAATCGCTGGTGAGGTCAGCTCACCGGCATCAGGGGCTTATCTACAGCATTCTGTAATGCTGTAGATAAGCCGCCGATGTTACCTGAGAGAGGAGAAAAAGACGTTAGATTATACTCACCCAGGGGCGGTCCCGGTCCGGTCGGATGGGTGTCTCCGGTCCGCTCCGGCGCCACCCATCTTCGTTCCATGACGTCCTCTTCGGGTCTTTACGCCACGGCTCCGGCGCAGGCGTACTTTGTCTGCCCTGTTGAGGGCAGAGCAAAGTACTGCAGTGCGCAGGCGCCGGGCCTCTCTGACCTTTCCGCGGCGTAAAGACCCGAAGAGGACGTCATGGAACGAAGATGGGAGGCGCCGGAGCGGACCGGAGACACCCATCCGACCGGACCGCAGCGGGACCGCCCCTGGGTGAGTATAATCTAACGTCTTTTTCTCCTCTTTCAGGTAACATCGGCAGCTTATCTACAACATTACAGAATGCTGTAGATAAGCCCCTGATGCCGGTGAGCTTACCTCAACAGCGATTTTGGGGGTGACAGGTTCCCTTTAAGAGGGCCACCCACACCAAGACGGCTTAAACACAGGTGCTTCTACCAGCAAGGCTTCACTGACCAAATTGCTACTATAAGCAAATTAGGGACGGGCGGTCAATTTACCAAAGCCGGGCGGGGAGAAGTGAGAGGGAAGCCCCGCAGACCTCTCCCTGAAGTACAATATGCGTCACCGGGACAACGCCTCCACAGCGGGACAACGCCTCCACAGCGAGAGAACGCCTCCACAACGAGAGAACGCCTCCACAACGAGAGAACGCCTCCACAACGAGAGAACGCCTCCACAACGAGAGAACGCCTCCACAACGAGAGAACGCCTCCACAACGAGAGAACGCCTCCACAGCGGGAGAACGCCTCCACAACGGGAGAACGCCTGCACAACGGGAGAACGCCTGCACAACGGGAGAACGCCTCCACAACGAGAGAACGCCTCCACAGCGAGAGAACGCCTCCACAACGAGAGAACGCCTCCACAACGAGAGAACGCCTCCACAACGAGAGAACGCCTCCACAACGGGAGAACGCCTGCACAACGGGAGAACGCCTCCACAGCGGGAGAACGCCTCCACAGCGGGAGAACGCCTCCACAATGAGAGAACGCCTCCACAACGAGAGAACGCCTCCACAACGAGAGAACGCCTCCACAACGGGAGAACGCCTCCACAGCGGGAGAACGCCTCCACAGCGGGAGAACGCCTCCACAGCGGGAGAACGCCTCCACAGCGGGAGAACGCCTCCACAGCGGGAGAACGCCTCCACAGCGGGAGAACGCCTCCACAACGGGAGAACGCCTGCACAACGGGAGAACGCCTGCACAACGGGAGAACGCCTCCACAATGAGAGAACGCCTCCACAGCGGGAGAACGCCTCCACAATGAGAGAACGCCTCCACAACGAGAGAACGCCTCCACAACGAGAGAACGCCTCCACAACGGGAGAACGCCTCCACAATGCGAGAACGCCGCCACAACGCGAGAACGCCTCCATACACGGAGCGCCAGTGTGCAGCATTGTCCTTGAGGTTAATATAAACTAAAGTCACCCAGAAATGATTCAGAGATTGAGTGGAGCGGCTTTAAAGGGGTCGTCCATCGGCAGTCAGATCATGCTATTTTCACAGGTCGGACACCTGCAGCTGCACAGAACGTGATTGTCGGTAACATCCATTACAGTAAGAAAACCGCACACCGGTCACTGCAATAACCTGCCTAAGCCGTCAGAGTCCTGAGGTTTCATTGTCCCCCTCACACAGATACAAGACCCCCCTGTGCCAGATGCAGTAAATCTCCTGAGACACGGCTCGCGTCGGCTTTCTTTCCTCCACACTCCGTGTGGTACACACCATGATCACAAACAGCACAGTGACTACTTTTCACCCTATAAATAGGCGACTGATTACAAGTCTGCAGACTCCCGTGATGCTGATTACAGGATGCACCGATCCTTATCTAGGGGCGCCATTACTTTTGTCCAGGACATCTTTTTTTCCTCTGAGCCGGCGATCGCTTCATCGCTCGTACTATACACGGTAACACCCCAGCACCGCAGTATATATCCTGTCCCTCTATGGAGGAACAGAAGTGATGGGGGCTTCCAATAGACCCCAAACTGCCATGAGAACCCTTTGGCGCCCTGGAGATTGTGATAAGTCGCTGGAGATCTGACCGCCGGGACCCCCTGATTCCGAGAACGGGGGCTGCACATGCGGTACGGGACTGATAGAAGAGGCGGAGCGCTGTTCGGCCTGATCTCCGGCCCCACGGACAGTACCGCCACACACTGCTGGGATAACGCCTCCGCTCAGGTCTACACTGGAGGGCGCCGTGCTGTAGCCCCCGTGTCGTCCCCTTCTGGCGGCTCTGTGGCCATGTCCCCGATATGTTCCGCCACGTGGCGCTGCGCACAGGTATACGGCGTATATACCCCAGTCCTCGCTGGTCAGCAGGTTGTCGGCACAGAACTTGGAGTCCAGGTCGTTGAGCAGCAGGTCCGTCGCCATGGTGACCATCTCTCGCGGCGACCTCGGCGCCTGCAGGGAGAAACACAAGGCGTGAGGGCAACAGGAAACAAACATGGCAGCCTGTCACACATTACTATAGGGGCGAGAAGACTAAAATCACGTGACTGGAGAACTACAAGTCGCCCACACACAGGGTCACTGGGATTGTACAGCATGGCCAATCTGTGAGGGGTCTGCTCGGCCTGGGTGACGTCACTTCCCATGAAACTCCACGTTATGACGTCAGTATGTAAAAAAAATGATGCAGTCCACATGGCGGCGGTACCGCAGGACGCAGGAAAGCGTCACATCATTACCCGGTGCTCACCGATGCTAGGAACACCCCGCAGCCACAGCCAGGAAGTGTAAGGTCACAGACACACGTTTCCACCAATCACTGCTCAAGACCGTAAGGGTTCAACCAATCAGTGTAGGAAAAAGCAATTGTGCCGCCTCCTCCAGGTATTAACCGGTTATCCATAAAGGAAGACAGTGAGGAGATGCTGGCCAATCAGCTGCTACAAACGACTTGAGTGTCGTGCAGGTAAGCCAATAAGATACAGGAAGGGAGTGGCCCAATAGAAAGTGGGAAGAACCTTCCCGTCGTTATCCGATTGGATAGAAAGGAAGAGTCATCATTTGACAGGAGACCCAAGATGCATTCCTGTTTGGCGCATGCGCTGTAATGTGAGCTCAGGGGTGTCGGGAGTTGTAGTTTACTGAAAATAGAGAACTGCTGCTGATCAAACCGTCACTTTAACTGTATATTTTTTTCCTACATACATCAATAGTGCACGTGACAATAAGCAACTTTATAATACACTCCCCGGCCACTTTATTAGGTACACCATGCTAGTAACGGGTTGGACCCCTTTTGCCTTCAGAACTGCCTCAATTCTTCGTGGCATAGATTCAACAAGGTGCTGGAAGCATTCCTCAGAGATTTTGGTCCATATTGACATGATGGCATCACACAGTTGCCGCAGATTTGTCGGCTGCACATCCCAAAGATGCTCCATACAAGGCAGGATGGATCCATGCTTTCATGTTGTTTACGCCAAATTCTGACCCTACCATCCGAATGTCGCAGCAGAAATCGCGACTCATCAGACCAAGCAACGTTTTTCCAATCTTCTACTGTCCAATTTCGATGAGCTTGTACAAATTGTAGCCTCAGTTTCCTGTTCTTAGCTGAAAGGAGTGGTACCCGGTGTGGTCTTCTGCTGCTGTAGCCCATCTGCCTCAAAGTTCGACGCACTGTGCGTTCAGAGATGCTCTTAGGCCTACCTTGGTTGTAACGGGTGGCGATTTGAGTCACTGTTGCCTTTCTATCAGCTCGAACCAGTCTGCCCATTCTCCTCTGACCTCTGGCATCAACAAGGCATTTCCGCCCACAGAACTGCCGCTCACTGGATTTTTTTTCTTTTTCGGACCATTCTCTGTAAACCCTAGAGATGGTTGTGCGTGAAAATCCCAGTAGATCAGCAGTTTCTGAAATACTCAGACCAGCCCTTCTGGCACCAACAACCATGCCACGTTCAAAGGCACTCAAATCACCTTTCTTCCCCATACTGATGCTCGGTTTGAACTGCAGGAGATTGTCTTGACCATGTCTACATGCCTAAATGCACTGAGTTGCCGCCATGTGATTGGCTGATTAGAAATTAAGTGTTAACAAGAAGTTGGACAGGTGTACCTAATAAAGTGGCCAGTGAGTGTATATCTTATTACAGAAATCTGCTTGTTTCTCTCCAGATTGCTGAGCTAGGAGATGACAGTTGGTGCTCGTAAGGTTGTATGGCACCTGCTGCAGAATGTCTGTGCCAAGCGCCACAATTTACCCTGAATTCTGCAATACTATGGCATCACAGCATGAGCCTGGACGATCGCAGGGTCAATTCTCCAAAGGGGACTAATAAAATAAATAACTCCTCCAATTAAAAAAGAGAAATGTAAAAAATACACATATGTTGTATCAACTCGTTTATAAAGCTCCGATCTATTAAATTGAAAAATTAATTAACCCGATAAAGAAAAAAAAACACCCACTCAGTCACAGCTCCTCTCTAAAATATATATGTGTGTGTATATATATATATATATACTGTATACACTGCTCAAATAAATAAAGGGAACACTTATCACTTAAACAACAGAATCTAACTCCAAGTAAATCAAACTTCTGTGAAATCAAACTGTCCACTTAGGAAGCAACACTGTTTGACAATCAATTTCACATGCTGTTGTGCAAATGGAATAGACAACAGATGGAAATTATTGGCAATTATCAAGACACTCTCAATAAAGGAGTGGTTCTGCAGGTGGGGACCACAGACCACATCTCAGTACCAATGCTTTCTGGCTGATGTTTTGGTCACTTTTGAATGTTGGTTGTGCTTTCACACTCGTGGTAGCATGAGACGGACGCTACAACCCACACAAGTGGCTCAGGTAGTGCAGCTCATCCAGGATGGCACATCAATGCGAGCTGTGGCAAGAAGGTTTACTGTGTCTGTCAGCGTAGTGTCCAGAGGCTGGAGGCACTACCAGGAGACAGGCCAGTAGACATGGAAGGGGCCGTAGGAGGGCAACAACCCAGCAGCAGGACCGCTACCTCAGCCTTTGTGCAAGGAGGAACAGGAGGAGCACTGCCAGAGCCCTGCAAAATGACCTCCAGCAGGCCACAAATGTGCATGTGTCTGCACAAGCGGTTAGAAACCGACTCCATGAGGATGGTCTGAGTGCCCGATGTCCACAGATGGGGGTTGTGCTCACAGCCCAACACCGTGCAGGACGCTTGGCATTTGCCAGAGAACACCAGGATGGCAAATTTGCCACTGGCACCCTGTACTCTTCACAGATGAAAGCAGGTTCACACTGAGCACATGTGACAGACGTGGCAGAGTCTGGAGACGCCGTGGAGAGCGATCTGCTGCCTGCAACATCCTTCAGCATGACCGGGTTGGCAGTGGGTCAGTAATGGTGTGGGGTGGCATTTCTTTGGAGGGCCGCACAGCCCTCCATGTGCTCGCCAGAGGTAGCCTGACTGCCATTAGGTACCGAGATGAGCTCCTCAGACCCCTGGTGAGACCATATGCTGGTGCAGTTGGCCCTGGGTTCCTAATGCAGGACAATGCCAGACCTCATGTGGCTGGAGTGTGTCAGCAGTTCCTGCAAGATGAAGGCATTGAAGCTATGGACTGGCCCGCCCGTTCCCCAGACCTGAATCCGATTGAACACATCTGGGACATCATGTCTCGCTCCATCCACCAACGTCACATTGCACCACAGACTGTGCAGGAGTTGGCAGATGCTTTAGTCCAGGTCTGGGAGGAGATCCCTCAGGAGACCTTCCGCCGCCTCATCAGGAGCATGCCCAGGCATTGTAGGGAGGTCATACAGGCACGTGGAGGCCACACACACTACTGAGCATTAGGGTTGAGCGACCTTAGCTTTTTTAGGATCGAGGTGGGTTTTGTGAAACCCGACCTTCTCGGATGTCGGATCGTATGGAATCGGCCGATTCTACTGTAAAGTCGGGGTCCGGACCCGGAACACGAAACCCAATGTATGTCAATGAAATTATTTTTTTTATTCTCTCTCTCTCTCTCTCTCCTCCGTGCAAGGCATATGTTATTTTTTTGACTCCGGAAATTACTACGTCCGAAAACGTAACATAGCACTATGATGCCGCAGGAGCCGGAACCTATGTCATCACGCTGCCCACAATTAATTGGCTCAAAAAAATGGCGGGGAAGGCGTCATTCGAAACGCGACTTTGGCGCCAAGTTCGCGTTCCACGTGGCCGACCCACACTGGGATCGGATCGGGTTTCATGAGACGCCGACTTTGCCAAAAGTCGGCGACTTATGAAAATGAACGACCCGTTTCGCTCAACCCTACTGAGCATCAGTTCCTTGTCATGAGGCATTTCCACTGAAGTCGGATCAGCCTGTAATTTGATTTTCCACTTTGATTTTGAGCATCATTCCAACTCCAGACCTCCGTGGGATATTAGTTGTGATTTACATTGATCATTTTTAGGTTTTATTGTTCTGAACACATTCCACTATGTAATGAATAAAGATTTACAGTTGGAATATTTCATTCAGTGATATCTAGGACGTGGGATTTTAGTGTTCCCTTTATTTGTTTGAGCAGTGTATATATAAAAAAAAAAATCAATAAAAACATCACATAAGACCGTCAGCTCGCCACGCAAAAATAATAAAACCTCTCACAGGTCAATAGACGGAAAATAAGAAGGTTACGTTACAGGTCCTGGAAAACGGTGACACAAATTGAAAGTTTTATTTTACAAACTTTAGCTTTTTTTTTCTCCACTTAAAAGAAAAGAAACAATTCTGGCCGTAATCGCACCGAGCGGGAGAATTAGGATTCTGAATAATTTTTACGGTAGAGTGTGCAACGTAAAACCAAAACCCAAGAATCCGTGATGGGAATATTTAAGTGGTGAAAAAAAAATCCAAAGTTTGTAAAAAAAAAAAAAAAAAAAAAAGTTTTCCAAGACTCATAGCGCCTCCATTTTTCGGGATCTGGGGTTGGGTGAGGGCTTATTTTCTACGCGCCGATCTGATGTTTTTATTAACATCATTTTGATGCAGATACGATCTTTTGATCGCCGTTATTGCATGTTAATGCAATGTTGCGGCAACAAAAAAAACGTAATTCTGGTGTTTTGATTTTTTTTTGGCTACGACGTTTACCAATCAGGGTCATTATTTTTATATATTGATAGATCGGGCGATTCTGAACACGGCGATACCAAATATGTGTATTTTTTTAAATTTTTTTATTTTGTATGGGGCGAATGGGGGGTTGATTTTAACTTTATTTTTTAATATTTTTAAAAACATTTTTTTTTTACTTTTGGCATGCTTCAATGCTTCAATAGTCTTCATGGGAGTCTAGAAGCTGCGATCATCTGATCACCTCTGCTACACACCGGTGATCAGATCGCCTCTGTGTAGCAGAAATGATCACTTACTATGAGTGCCGACCATGGGGCGGCGCTCATAGTTATCTGGCTGTGTCGACCATAGAGGTCTCCTGCAGACCTCGGGTTGTCATGCCAACCCATCGGCGACCCGCGGTCATGTGGCACGGGCGCCGATGGTCGTGGTTTGCGACGCACTTCTGGGAAATGCATGCTAAATGCCGCCGTCAGAGATTGACAGCCACATTTAACATGTTAACAGTTGCTGGTGAATGGCGATTCCACCCGCGACTCTTAGGGGCACATGTCAGCTGTTCAGATCACCAAACAGGGGGTGGCACCCTATGACAGACACTGCACATCGTTGGGTGTTAAGGGGTTAAAGAGGACCTGTCACTTGTCAAAAATATGAGTCAAGTAGGTTCTGGGGAGGCATTGCTGCATTTGGCACAGGGGGTCTTGAATTTGTGTAGGGTACAAAGAAATCCCAAGACTATCAAGGCACTCCGGAGTGGGAATGAGTCTGAGTCGCAGGTCATCGGTCCTCCAACAGGATAATGACTCAAAACACAGATAAAAAATATCCAAGAATGACTGAGAGCAAAGAATCGGACTCTTCTGACGTGGCTTCTATGAGCCATAATCTAGATCCTACAGAACATCTGTGGAAGGAGCTGCAGTATGGAGAAGGCGCCTTCACACCTGAGACATAAGGAGCAGTTTGCTCACCAGGAGCGGAAGTTAGGGTGCAGTCAGACGGCCGTATAAATCGGGACGCAGTGCACGGACTGGCTGGCTGCTCTTCCGACCCAAGAGTGAAGGTCTTCATGTATTTCAGTCATGCTTGAGTCGGGAGAGCGGCCGGCCAGTCCATGCACTGTGGTCCGATCGCAGTCTAATATATACGACTGTCTGACTGCGCCCTTACAAAAATTGTTTCTTTGCTGTGATTGTCTCAAAAGGTTGTGCAACAAAATAGTTCGGAATATATGCAAATATTTGTATTTATGTGTTGATCTGTAGCACAGACTGTAGCATGTCCTTCTGACCCACTTAGGTTTCGTTTTTGCATCTTTTGCTGCCTAAACTGCATATTATGACTCATTTTTTGTTTTGTTTTCGCCCCCTATCTGTCGGAGTCCCACAAGGTTCAGTTCTCGGGCCCCTGCTCTTCTCCATTTACACCTTTGGCCTGGGACAGCTCATAGAATCTCACGG
The DNA here is from genome assembly GCF_051348905.1 of Ranitomeya variabilis. Lineage (NCBI taxonomy): Eukaryota > Metazoa > Chordata > Amphibia > Anura > Dendrobatidae > Ranitomeya > Ranitomeya variabilis. The sequence continues at coordinate 378,245,474 of NC_135233.1, read as the reverse complement.
TTTTCAGTATCATCTCTATGCTGATGACACACAGATCTACATCTCTGGACCAGATATCACCTCCCTACTAACCAGAATCCCTCAATGTCTGTCCACTATTTCTTCCTTCTTCTCCGCTAGATTTCTGAAACTTAACATGGACAAAACAGAACTCATCATCTTTCCCCCATCTCACGCGACCCCCCCAACGAACCTAACCATTACAGTAAATGGCTGCCCACTCTCCCCAGTCCCACAAGCTCGCTGCCTCGGGGTAATCCTTGACGCTGATCTCTCCTTCAAACCACATATCCAAGCCCTTTCCACTTCCTGCCGACTTCAACTCAAAAATATTTCACGAATCCGTTCATTCCTCAACCAAGAATCTGCAAAAACCCTAGTCCATGCCCTCATCATCTCTCGCCTTGACTACTGCAACCTCCTGCTCTGTGGCCTCCCCTCGAACACTCTCGCACCCCTCCAATCTATTCTAAACTCTGCTGCCAGACTAATCCACCTGTCCCCCCGCTATTCCCCTGCCTCTCCCCTCTGTCAATCCCTTCACTGGCTCCCCCATTGCCCAGAGACTGCAGTACAAAAGCCTAACCATGAAGTACAAAGCCATCCACAACCTGTCTCCTCCATACATCTGTGACCTCGTCTCACGGTATTTACCTACACGCAACCTCCGATCCTCACAAGATCTCCTTCTCTACTCCCCTCTTATCTCCTCTTCCCACAATCGCATACAAGATTTCTCTCGCGTATCACCCCTACTCTGGAACCCTCTACCACAACACATCAGACTCTCGCCTACCATCGAAATCTTCAAAAAGAACCTGAAGACCCACCTCTTCCGACAAGCCTACAACCTGCAGTAACCACCGATCAACCAAACCGCTGTATGACCAGCTCTATCCTCACCTACTGTATCCTCACCCATCCCTTGTAGATTGTGAGCCCTCGCGGGCAGGGTCCTCTCTCCTCCTGTACCAGTTATGACTTGTACTGTTTAAGATTATTGTACTTGTTTTTATTATGTATACCCCTCCTCACATGTAAAGCGCCATGGAATAAATGGCGCTATAACAATAAATAATAATAATAATATTAATACTCTATATATGTCTCTACACAGATATTCTGCTTGGAAAAGGCTTTTTTGGAAGTTGTTCTGAGATCTTTGGTTACCATCGTATTGTCATTCTCTTCACATTTGTCATCACTTTTCCCTGGTAACGTCTAGGGAGGTGGGCTACAGTGCCATGGACCTTAAGCTTGTGAATAACATGTGCAATTGTAGTAACAGGAACATCGAGCTGTGTGGAGATGTCTCATAACCTTAAACATGTTAGTTTATAATTGTATTTCTAATGTCCTGAGACTTCTTTCCTGGGATGTATTTGGTCCATGCTCAGTGTGGTACACACCATGATAACAAACAGCACAGTGATTACTTTTCACCCCTTCAATAGGCAGACTGACTGCTTACAAGTCTGTAGACTCCTGTGATGCTAATTACTGTACCGTCAATCTGAATGAAATGTGAATTAGAGTGCGCTGAAGCCTCACCAGTGGCCATTCTCTGGAACTGCAGCTTTCGCTCATTACGTAGCTCAGTTTCGATCGAAATGAACAAGAGCTGCAGTACCAGAGAACGACCACTGGGGAGGCTCCAGCACACAATAATTCACAATTCATTCAGATTGAATACATTTTAAAGGGAACCTGTCACCACGTTTTTGGAAGATGGGATAAAAATAGCGTTAAATAGGGGCAGAGGTGGGCATTACATTAGTGTGTGTGTTATGCGTTTATTACCCACCTAAGTTGCCGAAATAACTTTGCAAAGTCTCCGTTTTCGCCTGTCAATCAGGCTGGTCAGGTCACATGGGCGTGGTGTCTTCACCCAGATTTGGCGTAGTTTTCCGTTGGTGGCGTAGTGGTGTGCGCATGCCCAAAGTCCGGAATCCTCTTCCAGGGGATTTAAAATAGCGCGGTGTTCGTTATTGCATTGGTGATCGGTGGGCGCGGCCATCTTCCTTTGGCCGCGCGTGCGCAGAAGCGGCGCTCTGCTGGCCGCGGCTTCAGGAAAATGGCCGCGGGATGCCGCGCGTGCGCAGATGGATATCGCGGCGGCCATTTTCCTGAAGCCGCGGCCAGCAGAGCGCCGCTTCTGCGCACGCGCGGCCAAAGGAAGATGGCCGCGCCCACCGATCACCAATGCAATAACGAACACCGCGCTATTTTAAATCCCCTGGAAGAGGATTCCGGACTTTGGGCATGCGCACACCACTACGCCACCAACGGAAAACTACGCCAAATCTGGGGGAAGACAACGCCCATGCGACCTGACCAGCCTGATTGACAGGCGAAAACGGAGACTTTGCAAAGTTATTTCGGCAACTTAGGTGGGTAATAAACGCATAACACACACACTAATGTAACGCCCACCTCTGCCCCTATTTAACGCTATTTTTATCCCATCTTCCAAAAACGTGGTGACAGGTTCCCTTTAAGTTTCCTGGTCAAATTCACGAGAACTGAAGAATTTGAACTGTGTCAGATTTGCTCATCACTACTCGGATACCTTTCCTGGCTCTGTATAATTCTTCTCGTCCTGACCTATGACTGAACCATAGCTTTGTTTCTGGATTCATCCTTTGATGACCTCCTCATCCTCTTTCCCAGTTATGACCTTCAGCTTGTACATGACCTCTCTTAACATCATAGTCACCAATTCGAGACTATTCTGGAAGTTGGAAACTGGGAATTTCCTACAATGTTGTCCAGATTCCAAGGGTCTAAATACGAATACCACGAAATCCACTGGCCTATCTAAATCAGACTGAGGCTTTGAGTGTCACCGCTCCATGAAGTGATCCAAGGGCATCATTACCTTCTGCTCTCCTACTATGAACCTCCTGTCCATTTGTCTGGATCACACTGGTTGTGCTCATCAGTGCTGGTACTGACTGATCCTCATGGGAAAAGATCCGTTTATGGTCGAAATCCATATTTGGTTGAGCAGTCTAAGGAGTGCTTACAATTTTAGTTTCATACTGATAAGCATGCTTTAGATTTCAAGAAGGGTGAACTAATTAAGAAACAACTCAAGATAATCTTCACACAATATATTTTTATATCATTCAAAAGAATTTGTCTAATGAATATTTTAAACATTTTGAGGCTCTTTAAGGAAGAGAATTGTCCCATGCGTGTACTGCCCACAATCAGGACGTGAATACAGCTTCTCCCCAGCGTGAATTCTATGATGTCTGATAAGGTCCCACTTCATGCTAAACCATTGTCCAAACTCTGAACATGAAAATTGGCACTCCCCTGTGTGAACCTTCTGATGTCTGACAACATCTGACTTTTGTCTAAAACCTTTACCACATTAAGAACATGAGAATGGCTTCTCCCCGGGGATGTAGATGCTTTGATGCATCACAAGGCGTGACTTAAACATAAATGCTGTCCCAAAATCAAAACGTGATTACAGCTTCTCCCCCATGTGAATTCTATAATGACTGATAAGGTGCCACTTCTGGGTAAAACATTGCCCACACTGCGAACATGAAAATGGGCGTTCCCCCGTATGAACTATCTGATGTCTAATAAAGCTTGACTTTCGCCTAAACCCTTTACCACATTCAGAACATGAGAACAGCTTCTCCCTTGAGTGGATCCTCTGATGCATCACAAGGCGATACTTGTGGTCAAATCCTGTCCCGCACTCAGAACATGAAAACGGCTGCTCCCCGGTGTGGGATTTTTGATGTTCTACAAGAACTGATTTATGGGTAAAACGTCTCCCACAATCTGCACATGAGAATGGCTTCTCCCCGTTGTGGATCCTCTGATGCATCACAAGACGCGACCTATGCATAAATCCTTTCCCACAATCAGAACAAGAGAATGGCTTCTCCTTGATATGGATTCTTTCATGGGAAACAAGACTTGTTTTCCAAGCGAAACATTTCCCACATGTAGCACATGAGAATGGCTTCTCCCCCGTGTGGATTCTCTCATGGGAAACAAGACTTGCTTTCCTAGTGAAACATCTCCCACATTCAGAACAAGAAATTGCCCTGTTGTCATTGTGAGTCCTAATATGTGCCATAAGGTTAAACTTCTGTTTAAAACATTTTTTACACTCAAAACATTGGAAAGATTTGCCTTTCTCGGAATGATCATAAAAAGTTTCCTTGGAATCAAATGGCTGATCTGTGCATATATATGAAGGATGTGGAAGAAAGGAATGTTCTCCAGATGTATCTGAAAGTTCTACTTTAACCTCTCCATATGTAGGGATGTGTCCGTCTACATTGTCGGCGTAGAAATAATCTGCTGGAAATTGACAAGAGATTTTAATTATTGGCTAATTCCAAAAGACAACAGGTAAAATCTCAGAAACCACCCGGGCGACTTCCTAGAAGCGTGCTGCTAGCAACAAATCGTTTGGGGTTGACACGTGCCACAATATGAACTATTTTATGGAACAATTTGAGTTGGCCATCGGTCATGCACTTCTTACACGTCGCAGTATTTCACCAACTCCTCTATCTACATATTCTAAAATTTGATGCCCACATGTCTGGCCCTTTTTCTTTCCTCTGTCTGAGATATCACCCACTTCCAAACATTAGAGTGTTGTGAACAAAACCACATACAACATCTTCCATCTTTTCTGAAATGTCCTCTGTTACAATCATCCTGACCCAAACTCGTCAGACCGATATATGCCCATGACGCTGTCAAGTTTGGGTCATGAGATATGTGTCCACTTCAGTGGATCTGCATCCCTGTGAATCCAGATGTATCAAGAACTATTGCCTGTCTTGTCTGAGAAGTATTCAGGAGAGTTTTGTAGATAACATTAAGGGAAGAGTCAGGCCATATAATTTGGACGAGGATAGCAATGCAATGCTCAGACTGGCTGGAGGCTCTTCTGCCCCGAAAGTATCAGCATGTATTTCGGGAGACCTGCCGGCCAGTCTGAGCATTGCATTACGATACTCATATGAGTTATACAGCCATCTGGTTTGGTCCCCACCATTGCCCTTGACGTTAGATGTGTCCTCACCTGCGCTGAAATCTTCAGTATCTTCTCCATAGGTCGTCATACATAGGTCGTCCTCTTCTTTTACTATCAATTCAGCTGTACTATTAATCAGATCTTCACCCTGAAATAATATATGGAAGACAGAACGTCGGGTTACATGTTAGACCCCATTCAGACGTCCCTGATTTTTCTTTTATATGAAAGCACAGACTGTTTCTCATTGGAGTTTGAGATCCGATTCTGATCATTGTTTGGTCCGTGTCAGAGTTTTTCATCAGTGAAGTCTCTGAAGCACTGAGTAGTAGTGGGCGCTGTAATTCCGCCTTATCCTTCATGTATTCTGCGTATTACACTATGTGCACTCGTAGTGTTAATATGTCAGCTTATCCTACCTGATCATCATCTGCGACATCGTGAATGTCCTCTGAACCGTGCGGAGAATCAGAAAGCCTGGCGTAATCCTCTGGAGAATCATCTCTGCTGTGCTCATCTGCAAGAAATATGCCAATATGAAGTAATATAAAGAGTATTAAAGGGCTCGTCTCACGATTCCTCTGATACAAAGATCACGTCAACACCGTCTACATTATCTTCTAGCAGTGACAATAAGTGACCACCAAACTGGACCCATTTTGAAATAGACCCCCCCTTTAAATAGGATGTTAAAGCACCTCCTTGAAATAGAGGGGTAATTCTTATCTCCCACATGATTTTCCATGAATGCCGGATAGATAAGGGGCCTCACTTTAGGACCCCTGCCTATTGGCATGGTGAGGGTCCGGTATTCCCCATTCTTGGTCGCTGCACTATTTCTTTCTGTAGATCCCATAGACTTTATTGAATTGTGTACGGCCATCGCTCCATGCAGAGACCAGTGACTGGGGAGGGGGGACCAGCACCATTGTCTTCTTATAGCTGGTCACGTGAGTAAGCTACCGATGACAATGGGCAAAACATGGACCTTCTAAAAATCAGCTGATCGTCACCAGTCCAGGAGCTGACATGTCGGATGTAAACTGTTATTTCCAGAAAATCAGTGCGGGGTCAGGTATTTATCCTGCAGTTGATTGCAAGTAGTGGTCTCATTTGTCAGAAATCTCCTCTTACCCGGTGGTGTGAGGGGCCGGGGGTCCTCCATCAGGACGTCCTTGTACTGGTCCTTGTGTCCTTCCATATACTCCCACTCCTCCATGGAGAGATAGACGGTGACGTCCTGACACCTCACAGGGACCTGACAACACAACGGTCCAGTCATCACCCAGACATTACCCGCATGGTGCTGCATTATGTCCCAGCAGCGCTCACCTCTCCGCTCAGCAGCTCAGTGATCTTGTTGCTCAGTTGTATTATCTTCTGTGCGTTCCCGTTCTCATATATAAGTGACTGATGAGGAGGGGACACGACTGTGTCCTGGGTTGTGCTCCGTCCTCCTGACACACAGGGAGGGACACCGGGGGTCACATGTTTATCCGACTTCTTCACTACGGTGTAATCCTGTGTATGGAGAGAAAAGTGGTTAATATAACGTCAATCCACCCTGCATCCTGTCACGGCCTTAGTAATACAGATAAGTGATGTCATGTGACACATTTCCCAGAATCCCTCACCTCTGCAGTCATGTCACTGCCTTAGGCCGGCGTCACACTCAGCGTATGAAAATACGGTCCATTTTACGGCCGTAATACGCAGAAATGTTCCCAAAATAGTGATCCGTATGTCATCCGTAGGCAGGGTGTGTCAGCGTATTTTGCACATGGCATCCTCCGTATGTAATCCGTATGGCATCCGTACTGCGAGATTTTCGCGCAGGCTTGCAAAACCGACATCTAATGGATTTATGTGCTCAAATGTTCGTTAAAACATATATACAGTCTATATATATCTATATATATGAGGCACCGTGATTACTCGCTAATCCCGCCCCCTGCACAGTAGCTCTGCCCCCCCCACATCACCACACACAGTCCCGCCCCCCACCACATTACCGCACACAATCGCGCCCCCCACCGCATTACCACACCCAATCCCGCCCCATTACCACACACAATCCCGCCCCCCACCACATTACCGCACACAATCCCGCCCCCCCACATTACCACACACAATCCCGCCCCCCCACATTACCACACACAATCCCGCCCCCCCACCACATTACCACACACAATCCCACCCCCCACCACATTACCACACACAATCCCGCCCCCCACCACATTACCACACACAATCCCGCCCCCCACCACAATACCGCCCCCCCACCACATTACCACACACAATCCCGCCCCCCACCACAATCCCGCCCCCCCACCACATTACCACACACAATCCCGCGCCCCCACCACATTACCACACAATCCGGCGCCCACCACATTACCACACACAATCCCGCCCCCCACCACATTACCACACACAATTCCGCCCCCCCACCACATTACCACACACAATCCCGCCCCCCCACATTACCACACGAGGCTCCGTCCCCACACATTACCACACAAGGCTCCGTCCCCACACATTACCACACGAGGCTCCGTCCCTCCACATTACCACACAAGGCTCCGTCCCCACACATTACCACACGAATCCAGTTTCCTTTTGATTTTACACTGTGAATAAAATGTAGTAGTATTATTCTGATTTTTAACTATTATTATTGTTATTAATTTCATTTTAAGTTAATTTACCACCTGCGTAAGCGCTATTGAATGTTGTCATTATTTACTTTAGTTTAATCACTAGCAGCGTTAATTAGATAGCAATGAGCATGCCAAGCGTTAGCTGGCTGGAAACAGCTAGTACATATATATATATATATATATATGTCATTGAGACATTATATATATATATATATATATATATATATATATATATATATATATATATATATATATATATATATATATATATATATATATATATATATATATATATATATACTGTGTATATATATATATATACTGTATTTATATTTAATTCAGCGCGAGATATCAGAGAAGCCGGTAATTCAATTGCCGGCTTTTCCTCTCTCCTTCACAAACCCGACATGATATGAGACATGGTTTACATACAGTAAACCATCTCATATCCCTTTTCTTTTTGCATATTCCACACTACTAATGTTAGTAGTGTGTATGTGCAAAATTTGGGCGCGCTAGCTTGTAAAATAAAGGGTTAAATTGCAGGAAAAATTGGCGTGGGCTCCAGCGCAATTTTCTCTGCCAGAGTGGTAAAGCCAGTGACTGAGGGCAGATATTAATAGCCTAGAGAGGGTCCATGGTTATTGGCCCCCCCGCTACAAAAATCTGCCCCCAGTCACCCCAAAAAAGGCACATCTGGAAGATGCGCCTATTCTGGCACTTGGCCACTCTCTTCACACTCCCGTGTAGCGGTGGGATATGGGGTAATGAAGGGTTAATGTCACCTTGCCCTTGCTATTGTAAGGTGACATTAAGCCAGGTTAATAATGGAGAGGCGTCAATTATGACACCTATCCATTATTAATCCAATAGTACAAAATGGTTAATAAAACACACACACATTATTAAAAAGTATTTTCATGAAATAAAGACACAGGGTGTTTTAATATTTTATTATACTCTTATACTCTTAATCCACCTGAAGACCCTCGTTCTGTAACACAGGAAAAATAAAAAATCAACAATATCCCATACCTTCCGTCGTTCAGTCACATCCCACGATGTAAATCCATCTGAAGGGGTTAAATCATTTTACACCCTGGAGCTCTGCTAATGCAGCTGTGCTCCTGTCTGTAAAATTTTGTGAATGAATGGAATGCAGGGGAATGTCCTGTAGTTACCTTGAGTCGTGGTAATGCGCCCTCTGCTGGATGTCCTCATATGAACTCGAGCGTGGGAAAAGTTCTTCCAGATGTGCCTTTTCTGGGGTGGCTGGGGGCAGATATTTGTAGCCAGGGGGGCCAATAACCATGGTCCCTCTCTGGGCTATTAATATCTGCCCTCAGTCACTGGCTTTACCACTCTGGCGGAGAAAATTGCGCGGGAGCCCACGCCAATTTTTTCCGCGATTTAACCCTTTATTTTACAAGTTAGAGCGCCCAAATTTTGCACATACACACTACTAACATTAGTAGTGTGGAATGTGCAAAAAACAAAACAAACGGGATTTGAGATGGTTTAGGCCGGTTTCACACTTGCATATGGAGCAGCTGCGGACTTCCTCCGTGAAGCCCCGCCCTCCGTCGCTAGCTCCGCCTACTTCTGCATGCGGCCGGCATGCGGCCTGTGTATTAGGTATGCAGGTCGTGCGGCTGTATGCGGAGGCTGCCGCATGCGGCGTTTTGACGCTGCAGCTACCAGCGTAGGACGCAGCCTGTAGAATTTTTTTTTTTATCTGCAGCGTCAAAACGCCGCATGCGGCACCATCCGCATACTGCGGCAGGACCTGCGTACCTAATGTTAAAATATAGGTACACGGGCAGCATGCAGAAGTAGGCGGAGCTAGCGGCGGAGGTGCAGCGGGGGCGGGACTTCACGGAGGAAGTCCGCAGCCCGCCGCAGATCAGGTAAACGCTAGTGTGAAACAAGCCTTACTGTATGTAAACCATGTCTCATATCCTGTCGGGTTTGGGAAGGAGAAAGAAAAAGCCGGCAATTGAATTACCGGCTTTTCACATATCTCGCGCTGAATTAAATATATATATATATATGTGTCTCACTGACATATACATATATATATATATATATATATACACTATGTGTACACATTTATTCTACCTATTCTATTCTATTCGATTTTACTGTACACCGCACTGAATTTCCGGCTTTTCTAGAGAACACCGCTGCGTATTTCTCGCAAGTCACTTCAAATGGTCCGTGTGTAATCCGTAATTTTCTCGCCCTCATAGACTTTCATTGGCGATTTTTTTTGCGCAATATGATGACAAAAGCAGCATGCTGCGATTTTCTACGGCCGTACAAGACCGTATAATACGGATCAGTAAAATACGACAGATAGGAGCTGGGACATAGAGAATCATTTTACCGTATGCAATCCGTATTTTCTGCACTTCTCATACGTCCGTAAAACTCGCTAGTGTGAAGCCGGCCTTAGTAATACAGATAGGTGACGTCATGTGACACATTTCCCAGAATCCCTCACCTCTGCAGTCATGTCACGGCCTTAGTAATACAGATAGGTGACGTCATGTGACACATTTCCCAGAATCCCTCACCTCTGCATCCTGTCACGGCCTTAGTAATACAGATAGGTGACGTCATGTGACACATTTCCCAGAATCCCTCACCTCTGCAGTCATGTCACGGCCTTAGTAATACAGATAGGTAACGTCATGTGACACATTTCCCAGAATCCCTCACCTCTGCAGTCATGTCACTGCCTTAGTAATACAGATAGGTAACGTCATGTGACACATTTCCCAGAATCCCTCACCTCTGCAGTCATGTCACTGCCTTAGTAATACAGATAGGTAACGTCATGTGACACATTTCCCAGAATCCCTCACCTCTGCAGTCATGTCACTGCCTTAGTAATACAGATAGGTGACGTCATGTGACACATTTCCCAGAATCCCTCACCTCTGCATCCTGTCACGGCCTTAGTAATACAGATAGGTGACGTCATGTGACACATTTCCCAGAATCCCTCACCTCTGCAGTTATGTCACGGCCTTAGTAATACAGATAGGTGACGTCATGTGACACATTTCCCAGAATCCCTCACTTCTGCAGTCATGTCACGGCCTTAGTAATACAGATAAGTGACGTCATGTGACACATTTCCCAGAATCCCTCACCTCTGCAGTCATGTCACGGCCTTAGTAATACAGATAGGTGACGTCATGTGACACATTTCCCAGAATCCCTCACCTCTGCATCCTGTCACTGCCTTAGTAATACAGATAAGTGACGTCATGTGACACATTTCCCAGAATCCCTCACCTCCGCAGTCATGTCACGGCCTTAGTAATACAGATAGGTGACGTCATGTGACACATTTCCCAGAATCCCTCACCTCTGCAGTTATGTCACGGCCTTAGTAATACAGATAGGTGACGTCATGTGACACATTTCCCAGAATCCCTCACTTCTGCAGTCATGTCACGGCCTTAGTAATACAGATAAGTGACATCATGTGACACATTTCCCAGAATCCCTCACCTCTACAGTCATGTCACGGCCTTAGTAATACAGATAGGTGACGTCATGTGACACATTTCCCAGAATCCCTCACTTCTGCAGTCATGTCACGGCCTTAGTAATACAGATAAGTGACATCATGTGACACATTTCCCAGAATCCCTCACCTCTACAGTCATGTCACGGCCTTAGTAATACAGATAGGAGACATCATGTGACACATTTCCCAGAATCCCTCACCTCTGCAGTCATGTCACGGCCTTAGTAATACAGATAGGTGACGTCATGTGACACATTTCCCAGAATCCCTCACCTCTGCAGTCATGTCACGGCCTTAGTAATACAGATAGGTGACGTCATGTGACATTTCCCAGAATCCCTCACCTCTGCATCCTGTCACTGCCTTAGTAATACAGATAGGAGACATCATGTGACACATTTCCCAGAATCCCTCACCTCTGCATCCTGTCACGGCCTTAGTAATACAGATAGGTGACGTCATGTGACACATTTCCCAGAATCCCTCACCTCTGCATCCTGTCACGGCCTTAGTAATACAGATAGGTGACGTCATGTGACACATTTCCCAGAATCCCTCACCTCTGCATCCTGTCACGGCCTTAGTAATACAGATAAGTGACGTCATGTGACACATTTCCCAGAATCCCTCACCTCTGCAGTCATGTCACGGCCTTAGTAATACAGATAGGAGACGTCATGTGACACATTTCCCAGAATCCCTCACCTCTGCAGTCATGTCACTGCCTTAGTAATACAGATAAGTGACGTCATGTGACACATTTCCCAGAATCCCTCACCTCTGCAGTCATGTCACTGCCTTAGTAATACAGATAGGAGACGTCATGTGACACATTTCCCAGAATCCCTCACCTCTGCATCCTGTCACGGCCTTAGTAATACAGATAGGTGACGTCATGTGACACATTTCCCAGAATCCCTCACCTCTGCAGTTATGTCACGGCCTTAGTAATACAGATAAGTGACGTCATGTGACACATTTCCCAGAATCCCTCACCTCTGCAGTCATGTCACTGCCTTAGTAATACAGATAGGTGACGTCATGTGACACATTTCCCAGAATCCCTCACCTCTGCAGTTATGTCACGGCCTTAGTAATACAGATAGGAGACATCATGTGACACTTCCCAGAATCCCTCACCTCTGCATCCTGTCACGGCCTTAGTAATACAGATAGGTGACGTCATGTGACACATTTCCCAGAATCCCTCACCTCTGCATCCTGTCACTGCCTTAGTAATACAGATAGGAGACATCATGTGACACATTTCCCAGAATCCCTCACCTCTGCATCCTGTCACGGCCTTAGTAATACAGATAAGTGACGTCATGTGACACATTTCCCAGAATCCCTCACCTCTGCATCCTGTCACGGCCTTAGTAATACAGATAGGTAACGTCATGTGACACATTTCCCAGAATCCCTCACCTCTGCAGTCATGTCACGGCCTTAGTAATACAGATAAGTGACGTCATGTGACACATTTCCCAGAATCCCTCACCTCTGCAGTCATGTCACGGCCTTAGTAATACAGATAAGTGACGTCATGTGACACATTTCCCAGAATCCCTCACCTCTGCATCCTGTCACGGCCTTAGTAATACAGATAAGTGACGTCATGTGACACATTTCCCAGAATCCCTCACCTCTGCATCCTGTCACGGCCTTAGTAATACAGATAAGTGACGTCATGTGACACATTTCCCAGAATCCCTCACCTCTGCAGTCATGTCACTGCCTTAGTAATACAGATAGGTAACGTCATGTGACACATTTCCCAGAATCCCTCACCTCTGCAGTTATGTCACGGCCTTAGTAATACAGATAGGTGACGTCATGTGACACATTTCCCAGAATCCCTCACCTCTGCAGTCATGTCACGGCCTTAGTAATACAGATAGGTGACGTCATGTGACACATTTCCCAGAATCCCTCACCTCTGCAGTTATGTCACGGCCTTAGTAATACAGATAGGAGACATCATGTGACACATTTCCCAGAATCCCTCACCTCTGCATCCTGTCACGGCCTTAGTAATACAGATAGGTGACGTCATGTGACACATTTCCCAGAATCCCTCACCTCTGCAGTCATGTCACGGCCTTAGTAATACAGATAAGTGACGTCATGTGACACATTTCCCAGAATCCCTCACCTCTGCAGTCATGTCACGGCCTTAGTAATACAGATAGGTGACGTCATGTGACACATTTCCCAGAATCCCTCACTTCTGCAGTCATGTCACTGCCTTAGTAATACAGATAGGTAACGTCATGTGACACATTTCCCAGAATCCCTCACCTCTGCAGACATGTCACTGCCTTAGTAATACAGATAAGTGACGTCATGTGACACATTTCCCAGAATCCCTCACCTCTGCAGTCATGTCACGGCCTTAGTAATACAGATAAGTGACGTCATGTGACACATTTCCCAGAATGCCTCACCTCTGCATCCTGTCACGGCCTTAGTAATACAGATAAGTGACGTCATGTGACACATTTCCCAGAATCCCTCACCTCTGCAGTCATGTCACGGCCTTAGTAATACAGATAAGTGACGTCATGTGACACATTTCCCAGAATCCCTCACCTCTGCAGTTATGTCACTGCCTTAGTAATACAGATAAGTGACATCATGTGACACATTTCCCAGAATCCCTCACCTCTGCAGTCATGTCACTGCCTTAGTAATACAGATAAGTGACGTCATGTGACATTTCCCAGAATCCCTCACCTCTGCAGTCATGTCACGGCCTTAGTAATACAGATAGGAGACGTCATGTGACATTTCCCAGAATCCCTCACCTCTGCAGTCATGTCACGGCCTTAGTAATACAGATAGGAGACATCATGTGACACATTTCCCAGAATCCCTCACCTCTACAGTCATGTCACTGCCTTAGTAATACAGATAAGTGACGTCATGTGACACATTTCCCAGAATCCCTCACCTCTGCAGTCATGTCACGGCCTTAGTAATACAGATAGGTGACGTCATGTGACACATTTCCCAGAATCCCTCACCTCTGCATCCTGTCACGGCCTTAGTAATACAGATAGGTGACGTCATGTGACACATTTCCCAGAATCCCTCACCTCTACAGTCATGTCACTGCCTTAGTAATACAGATAGGTGACGTCATGTGACACATTTCCCAGAATCCCTCATCTCTGCATCCTGTCACTGCCTTAGTAATACAGATAGGAGACGTCATGTGACACATTTCCCAGAATCCCTCACCTCTGCATCCTGTCACTGCCTTAGTAATACAGATAAGTGACGTCATGTGACACATTTCCCAGAATCCCTCACCTCTGCATCCTGTCACTGCCTTAGTAATACAGATAAGTGACGTCATGTGACACATTTCCCAGAATCCCTCACCTCTGCATCCTGTCACGGCCTTAGTAATACAGATAAGTGATGTCATGTGACACATTTCCCAGAATCCCTCACCTCTGCATCCTGTCACTGCCTTAGTAATACAGATAGGTGACGTCATGTGACACATTTCCCAGAATGCCTCACCTCTGCAGTCATGTCACGGCCTTAGTAATACAGATAGGTAACGTCATGTGACACATTTCCCAGAATCCCTCACCTCTGCAGTCATGTCACGGCCTTAGTAATACAGATAAGTGACGTCATGTGACACATTTCCCAGAATCCCTCACCTCTGCAGTCATGTCACTGCCTTAGTAATATAGATAGGAGACATCATGTGACACATTTCCCAGAATCCCTCACCTCTGCATCCTGTCACTGCCTTAGTAATACAGATAAGTGACGTCATGTGACACATTTCCCAGAATCCCTCACCTCTGCAGTCATGTCACGGCCTTAGTAATACAGATAAGTGACGTCATGTGACACATTTCCCAGAATCCCTCACCTCTGCAGTCATGTCACGGCCTTAGTAATACAGATAGGAGACATCATGTGACACATTTCCCAGAATCCCTCACCTCTGCAGTCATGTCACGGCCTTAGTAATACAGATAAGTGACGTCATGTGACACATTTCCCAGAATCCCTCACCTCTGCAGTCATGTCACTGCCTTAGTAATACAGATAGGAGACATCATGTGACACATTTCCCAGAATCCCTCACCTCTGCAGTCATGTCACTGCCTTAGTAATACAGATAGGAGACATCATGTGACACATTTCCCAGAATCCCTCACCTCTGCATCCTGTCACTGCCTTAGTAATACAGATAGGAGACATCATGTGACACTTCCCAGAATCCCTCACCTCTGCAGTCATGTCACGGCCTTAGTAATACAGATAAGTGACGTCATGTGACACATTTCCCAGAATCCCTCACCTCTGCAGTCATGTCACTGCCTTAGTAATACAGATAAGTGACGTCATGTGACATTTCCCAGAATCCCTCACCTCTGCAGTCATGTCACGGCCTTAGTAATACAGATAGGAGACGTCATGTGACATTTCCCAGAATCCCTCACCTCTGCAGTCATGTCACGGCCTTAGTAATACAGATAGGAGACATCATGTGACACATTTCCCAGAATCCCTCACCTCTACAGTCATGTCACTGCCTTAGTAATACAGATAAGTGACGTCATGTGACACATTTCCCAGAATCCCTCACCTCTGCAGTCATGTCACGGCCTTAGTAATACAGATAGGTGACGTCATGTGACACATTTCCCAGAATCCCTCACCTCTGCAGTCATGTCACTGCCTTAGTAATACAGATAGGTGACGTCATGTGACACATTTCCCAGAATCCCTCATCTCTGCATCCTGTCACTGCCTTAGTAATACAGATAGGAGACGTCATGTGACACATTTCCCAGAATCCCTCACCTCTGCATCCTGTCACTGCCTTAGTAATACAGATAAGTGACGTCATGTGACACATTTCCCAGAATCCCTCACCTCTGCAGTTATGTCACGGCCTTAGTAATACAGATAGGAGACATCATGTGACACATTTCCCAGAATCCCTCACCTCTGCATCCTGTCACTGCCTTAGTAATACAGATAAGTGACGTCATGTGACACATTTCCCAGAATCCCTCACCTCTGCATCCTGTCACTGCCTTAGTAATACAGATAGGTGACGTCATGTGACACATTTCCCAGAATGCCTCACCTCTGCAGTCATGTCACGGCCTTAGTAATACAGATAGGTAACGTCATGTGACACATTTCCCAGAATCCCTCACCTCTGCAGTCATGTCACGGCCTTAGTAATACAGATAAGTGACGTCATGTGACACATTTCCCAGAATCCCTCACCTCTGCAGTCATGTCACTGCCTTAGTAATATAGATAGGAGACATCATGTGACACATTTCCCAGAATCCCTCACCTCTGCATCCTGTCACTGCCTTAGTAATACAGATAAGTGACGTCATGTGACACATTTCCCAGAATCCCTCACCTCTGCAGTCATGTCACGGCCTTAGTAATACAGATAAGTGACGTCATGTGACACATTTCCCAGAATCCCTCACCTCTGCAGTCATGTCACGGCCTTAGTAATACAGATAAGTGACGTCATGTGACACATTTCCCAGAATGCCTCACCTCTGCATCCTGTCACGGCCTTAGTAATACAGATAAGTGACGTCATGTGACACATTTCCCAGAATCCCTCACCTCTGCAGTCATGTCACGGCCTTAGTAATACAGATAAGTGACGTCATGTGACACATTTCCCAGAATCCCTCACCTCTGCAGTTATGTCACTGCCTTAGTAATACAGATAAGTGACATCATGTGACACATTTCCCAGAATCCCTCACCTCTGCAGTCATGTCACTGCCTTAGTAATACAGATAAGTGACGTCATGTGACATTTCCCAGAATCCCTCACCTCTGCAGTCATGTCACGGCCTTAGTAATACAGATAGGAGACGTCATGTGACATTTCCCAGAATCCCTCACCTCTGCAGTCATGTCACGGCCTTAGTAATACAGATAGGAGACATCATGTGACACATTTCCCAGAATCCCTCACCTCTACAGTCATGTCACTGCCTTAGTAATACAGATAAGTGACGTCATGTGACACATTTCCCAGAATCCCTCACCTCTGCAGTCATGTCACGGCCTTAGTAATACAGATAGGTGACGTCATGTGACACATTTCCCAGAATCCCTCACCTCTGCATCCTGTCACGGCCTTAGTAATACAGATAGGTGACGTCATGTGACACATTTCCCAGAATCCCTCACCTCTACAGTCATGTCACTGCCTTAGTAATACAGATAGGTGACGTCATGTGACACATTTCCCAGAATCCCTCATCTCTGCATCCTGTCACTGCCTTAGTAATACAGATAGGAGACGTCATGTGACACATTTCCCAGAATCCCTCACCTCTGCATCCTGTCACTGCCTTAGTAATACAGATAAGTGACGTCATGTGACACATTTCCCAGAATCCCTCACCTCTGCATCCTGTCACTGCCTTAGTAATACAGATAAGTGACGTCATGTGACACATTTCCCAGAATCCCTCACCTCTGCATCCTGTCACGGCCTTAGTAATACAGATAAGTGATGTCATGTGACACATTTCCCAGAATCCCTCACCTCTGCATCCTGTCACTGCCTTAGTAATACAGATAGGTGACGTCATGTGACACATTTCCCAGAATGCCTCACCTCTGCAGTCATGTCACGGCCTTAGTAATACAGATAGGTAACGTCATGTGACACATTTCCCAGAATCCCTCACCTCTGCAGTCATGTCACGGCCTTAGTAATACAGATAAGTGACGTCATGTGACACATTTCCCAGAATCCCTCACCTCTGCAGTCATGTCACTGCCTTAGTAATATAGATAGGAGACATCATGTGACACATTTCCCAGAATCCCTCACCTCTGCATCCTGTCACTGCCTTAGTAATACAGATAAGTGACGTCATGTGACACATTTCCCAGAATCCCTCACCTCTGCAGTCATGTCACGGCCTTAGTAATACAGATAAGTGACGTCATGTGACACATTTCCCAGAATCCCTCACCTCTGCAGTCATGTCACGGCCTTAGTAATACAGATAGGAGACATCATGTGACACATTTCCCAGAATCCCTCACCTCTGCAGTCATGTCACGGCCTTAGTAATACAGATAAGTGACGTCATGTGACACATTTCCCAGAATCCCTCACCTCTGCAGTCATGTCACTGCCTTAGTAATACAGATAGGAGACATCATGTGACACATTTCCCAGAATCCCTCACCTCTGCAGTCATGTCACTGCCTTAGTAATACAGATAGGAGACATCATGTGACACATTTCCCAGAATCCCTCACCTCTGCATCCTGTCACTGCCTTAGTAATACAGATAGGAGACATCATGTGACACTTCCCAGAATCCCTCACCTCTGCAGTCATGTCACGGCCTTAGTAATACAGATAAGTGACGTCATGTGACACATTTCCCAGAATCCCTCACCTCTGCAGTCATGTCACTGCCTTAGTAATACAGATAAGTGACGTCATGTGACATTTCCCAGAATCCCTCACCTCTGCAGTCATGTCACGGCCTTAGTAATACAGATAGGAGACGTCATGTGACATTTCCCAGAATCCCTCACCTCTGCAGTCATGTCACGGCCTTAGTAATACAGATAGGAGACATCATGTGACACATTTCCCAGAATCCCTCACCTCTACAGTCATGTCACTGCCTTAGTAATACAGATAAGTGACGTCATGTGACACATTTCCCAGAATCCCTCACCTCTGCAGTCATGTCACGGCCTTAGTAATACAGATAGGTGACGTCATGTGACACATTTCCCAGAATCCCTCACCTCTGCAGTCATGTCACTGCCTTAGTAATACAGATAGGTGACGTCATGTGACACATTTCCCAGAATCCCTCATCTCTGCATCCTGTCACTGCCTTAGTAATACAGATAGGAGACGTCATGTGACACATTTCCCAGAATCCCTCACCTCTGCATCCTGTCACTGCCTTAGTAATACAGATAAGTGACGTCATGTGACACATTTCCCAGAATCCCTCACCTCTGCAGTTATGTCACGGCCTTAGTAATACAGATAGGAGACATCATGTGACACATTTCCCAGAATCCCTCACCTCTGCATCCTGTCACTGCCTTAGTAATACAGATAAGTGACGTCATGTGACACATTTCCCAGAATCCCTCACCTCTGCATCCTGTCACTGCCTTAGTAATACAGATAGGTGACGTCATGTGACACATTTCCCAGAATGCCTCACCTCTGCAGTCATGTCACGGCCTTAGTAATACAGATAGGTAACGTCATGTGACACATTTCCCAGAATCCCTCACCTCTGCAGTCATGTCACGGCCTTAGTAATACAGATAAGTGACGTCATGTGACACATTTCCCAGAATCCCTCACCTCTGCAGTCATGTCACTGCCTTAGTAATATAGATAGGAGACATCATGTGACACATTTCCCAGAATCCCTCACCTCTGCATCCTGTCACTGCCTTAGTAATACAGATAAGTGACGTCATGTGACACATTTCCCAGAATCCCTCACCTCTGCAGTCATGTCACGGCCTTAGTAATACAGATAAGTGACGTCATGTGACACATTTCCCAGAATCCCTCACCTCTGCAGTCATGTCACGGCCTTAGTAATACAGATAAGTGACGTCATGTGACACATTTCCCAGAATCCCTCACCTCTGCAGTCATGTCACGGCCTTAGTAATACAGATAGGAGACATCATGTGACACATTTCCCAGAATCCCTCACCTCTGCAGTCATGTCACGGCCTTAGTAATACAGATAAGTGACGTCATGTGACACATTTCCCAGAATCCCTCACCTCTGCAGTCATGTCACTGCCTTAGTAATACAGATAGGAGACATCATGTGACACATTTCCCAGAATCCCTCACCTCTGCATCCTGTCACTGCCTTAGTAATACAGATAGGAGACATCATGTGACACTTCCCAGAATCCCTCACCTCTGCAGTCATGTCACGGCCTTAGTAATACAGATAAGTGACGTCATGTGACACATTTCCCAGAATCCCTCACCTCTGCAGTCATGTCACGGCCTTAGTAATACAGATAAGTGACGTCATGTGACACATTTCCCAGAATCCCTCACCTCTGCATCCTGTCACGGCCTTAGTAATACAGATAAGTGACGTCATGTGACACATTTCCCAGAATCCCTCACCTCTGCAGTCATGTCACGGCCTTAGTAATACAGATAGGAGACATCATGTGACACATTTCCCAGAATCCCTCACCTCTGCATCCTGTCACTGCCTTAGTAATACAGATAAGTGACGTCATGTGACACATTTCCCAGAATCCCTCACCTCTGCAGTCATGTCACTGCCTTAGTAATACAGATAGGTGACGTCATGTGACACATTTCCCAGAATCCCTCACCTCTGCAGTCATGTCACTGCCTTAGTAATACAGATAGGAGACATCATGTGACACATTTCCCAGAATCCCTCACCTCTGCAGTCATGTCACGGCCTTAGTAATACAGATAGGTGACGTCATGTGACACATTTCCCAGAATCCCTCACCTCTGCAGTCATGTCTCGGCCTTAGTAATACAGATAGGTGACGTCATGTGACACATTTCCCAGAATCCCTCACCTCTGCAGTCATGTCACGGCCTTAGTAATACAGATAGGTGACGTCATGTGACACATTTCCCAGAATCCCTCACCTCTGCAGTCATGTCACGGCCTTAGTAATACAGATAGGTGACGTCATGTGACACATTTCCCAGAATCCCTCACCTCTGCAGTCATGTCACGGCCTTAGTAATACAGATAGGTGACGTCATGTGACACATTTCCCAGAATCCCTCACCTCTGCAGTTATGTCACGGCCTTAGTAATACAGATAGGAGACATCATGTGACACATTTCCCAGAATCCCTCACCTCTGCATCCTGTCACTGCCTTAGTAATACGGATAGGAGACGTCATGTGACACATTTCCCAGAATCCCTCACCTCTGCAGTTATGTCACGGCCTTAGTAATACAGATAGGAGACATCATGTGACACATTTCCCAGAATCCCTCACCTCTGCATCCTGTCACTGCCTTAGTAATACGGATAGGAGACGTCATGTGACACATTTCCCAGAATCCCTCACCTCTGCAGTCATGTCACGGCCTTAGTAATACAGATAAGTGACGTCATGTGACACATTTCCCAGAATCCCTCACCTCTGCATCCTGTCACGGCCTTAGTAATACAGATAGGAGACATCATGTGACACATTTCCCAGAATCCCTCACCTCTGCAGTCATGTCACGGCCTTAGTAATACAGATAAGTGACGTCATGTGACACATTTCCCAGAATCCCTCACCTCTGCATCCTGTCACGGCCTTAGTAATACAGATAGGTGACGTCATGTGACACATTTCCCAGAATCCCTCACCTCTACAGTCATGTCACTGCCTTAGTAATACAGATAGGTGACGTCATGTGACACATTTCCCAGAATCCCTCACCTCTACAGTCATGTCACTGCCTTAGTAATACAGATAGGAGACATCATGTGACACATTTCCCAGAATCCCTCACCTCTGCAGTTATGTCACGGCCTTAGTAATACAGATAGGAGACATCATGTGACACATTTCCCAGAATCCCTCACCTCTACAGTCATGTCACGGCCTTAGTAATACAGATAGGAGACATCATGTGACACATTTCCCAGAATCCCTCACCTCTACAGTCATGTCACGGCCTTAGTAATACAGATAGGAGACATCATGTGATACATTTCCCAGAATCCCTCACCTCTACAGTCATGTCACGGCCTTAGTAATACAGATAGGTGACGTCATGTGACACATTTCCCAGAATCCCTCACCTCTGCAGTCATGTCACGGCCTTAGTAATACAGATAGGAGACATCATGTGACACATTTCCCAGAATCCCTCACCTCTGCAGTTATGTCACGGCCTTAGTAATACAGATAGGAGACATCATGTGACACATTTCCCAGAATCCCTCACCTCTACAGTCATGTCACGGCCTTAGTAATACAGATAAGTGACGTCATGTGACACATTTCCCAGAATCCCTCACCTCTGCATCCTGTCACGGCCTTAGTAATACAGATAGGTGACGTCATGTGACACATTTCCCAGAATCCCTCACCTCTACAGTCATGTCACGGCCTTAGTAATACAGATAAGTGACGTCATGTGACACATTTCCCAGAATCCCTCACCTCTACAGTCATGTCACGGCCTTAGTAATACAGATAGGAGACATCATGTGACACATTTCCCAGAATCCCTCACCTCTACAGTCATGTCACTGCCTTAGTAATACAGATAGGTGACGTCATGTGACACATTTCCCAGAATCCCTCACCTCTGCATCCTGTCACGGCCTTAGTAATACAGATAGGTGACGTCATGTGACACATTTCCCAGAATCCCTCACCTCTACAGTCATGTCACTGCCTTAGTAATACAGATAGGAGACGTCATGTGACACATTTCCCAGAATCCCTCACCTCTGCAGTTATGTCACGGCCTTAGTAATACAGATAGGAGACATCATGTGACACATTTCCCAGAATCCCTCACCTCTACAGTCATGTCACGGCCTTAGTAATACAGATAGGTGACGTCATGTGACACATTTCCCAGAATCCCTCACCTCTGCATCCTGTCACGGCCTTAGTAATACAGATAGGTGACGTCATGTGACACATTTCCCAGAATCCCTCACCTCTGCAGTCATGTCACGGCCTTAGTAATACAGATAGGAGACATCATGTGACACATTTCCCAGAATCCCTCACCTCTGCAGTCATGTCACGGCCTTAGTAATACAGATAGGTGACGTCATGTGACACATTTCCCAGAATCCCTCACCTCTACAGTCATGTCACGGCCTTAGTAATACAGATAGGAGACATCATGTGACACATTTCCCAGAATCCCTCACCTCTACAGTCATGTCACGGCCTTAGTAATACAGATAGGAGACATCATGTGACACATTTCCCAGAATCCCTCACCTCTACAGTCATGTCACGGCCTTAGTAATACAGATAGGAGACATCATGTGACACATTTCCCAGAATCCCTCACCTCTACAGTCATGTCACGGCCTTAGTAATACAGATAGGAGACATCATGTGACACATTTCCCAGAATCCCTCACCTCTACAGTCATGTCACTGCCTTAGTAATACAGATAGGTGACGTCATGTGACACATTTCCCAGAATCCCTCACCTCTGCAGTCATGTCACTGCCTTAGTAATACAGATAGGTGACGTCATGTGACACATTTCCCAGAATCCCTCACCTCTGCATCCTGTCACGGCCTTAGTAATACAGATAGGTGACGTCATGTGACACATTTCCCAGAATCCCTCACCTCTGCAGTCATGTCACTGCCTTAGTAATACAGATAGGAGACGTCATGTGACACATTTCCCAGAATCCCTCACCTCTGCATCCTGTCACTGCCTTAGTAATACAGATAAGTGACATCATGTGACACATTTCCCAGAATCCCTCACCTCTGCAGTCATGTCACGGCCTTAGTAATACAGATAGGTAACGTCATGTGACACATTTCCCAGAATCCCTCACCTCTGCAGTCATGTCACTGCCTTAGTAATACAGATAGGAGACATCATGTGACACATTTCCCAGAATCCCTCACCTCTACAGTCATGTCACTGCCTTAGTAATACAGATAGGTGACGTCATGTGACACATTTCCCAGAATCCCTCACCTCTGCAGTCATGTCACTGCCTTAGTAATACAGATAGGTGACGTCATGTGACACATTTCCCAGAATCCCTCACCTCTGCATCCTGTCACGGCCTTAGTAATACAGATAGGTGACGTCATGTGACACATTTCCCAGAATCCCTCACCTCTGCAGTCATGTCACTGCCTTAGTAATACAGATAGGAGACGTCATGTGACACATTTCCCAGAATCCCTCACCTCTGCATCCTGTCACTGCCTTAGTAATACAGATAAGTGACGTCATGTGACACATTTCCCAGAATCCCTCACCTCTGCAGTCATGTCACTGCCTTAGTAATATAGATAGGAGACATCATGTGACACATTTCCCAGAATCCCTCACCTCTGCATCCTGTCACGGCCTTAGTAATACAGATAGGAGACATCATGTGACACATTTCCCAGAATCCCTCACCTCTGCATCCTGTCACTGCCTTAGTAATACGGATAGGAGACGTCATGTGACACATTTCCCAGAATCCCTCACCTCTGCATCCTGTCACGGCCTTAGTAATACAGATAGGTGACGTCATGTGACACATTTCCCAGAATCCCTCACCTCTGCAGTCATGTCACTGCCTTAGTAATACAGATAGGAGACGTCATGTGACACATTTCCCAGAATCCCTCACCTCTGCATCCTGTCACTGCCTTAGTAATACAGATAAGTGACGTCATGTGACACATTTCCCAGAATCCCTCACCTCTGCAGTCATGTCACTGCCTTAGTAATATAGATAGGAGACATCATGTGACACATTTCCCAGAATCCCTCACCTCTGCATCCTGTCACGGCCTTAGTAATACAGATAGGAGACATCATGTGACACATTTCCCAGAATCCCTCACCTCTGCATCCTGTCACTGCCTTAGTAATACGGATAGGAGACGTCATGTGACACATTTCCCAGAATCCCTCACCTCTGCAGTCATGTCACGGCCTTAGTAATACAGATAAGTGACGTCATGTGACACATTTCCCAGAATCCCTCACCTCTGCATCCTGTCACGGCCTTAGTAATACAGATAGGTGACGTCATGTGACACATTTCCCAGAATCCCTCACCTCTACAGTCATGTCACTGCCTTAGTAATACAGATAGGAGACATCATGTGACACATTTACCAGAATCCCTCACCTCTGCAGTTATGTCACGGCCTTAGTAATACAGATAGGAGACATCATGTGACACATTTCCCAGAATCCCTCACCTCTACAGTCATGTCACGGCCTTAGTAATACAGATAGGAGACATCATGTGACACATTTCCCAGAATCCCTCACCTCTACAGTCATGTCACTGCCTTAGTAATACAGATAGGAGACATCATGTGACACATTTCCCAGAATCCCTCACCTCTACAGTCATGTCACGGCCTTAGTAATACAGATAGGTGACGTCATGTGACACATTTCCCAGAATCCCTCACCTCTGCATCCTGTCACGGCCTTAGTAATACAGATAGGTGACGTCATGTGACACATTTCCCAGAATCCCTCACCTCTACAGTCATGTCACTGCCTTAGTAATACAGATAGGTGACGTCATGTGACACATTTCCCAGAATCCCTCACCTCTACAGTCATGTCACTGCCTTAGTAATACAGATAGGAGACATCATGTGACACATTTCCCAGAATCCCTCACCTCTGCAGTCATGTCACTGCCTTAGTAATACAGATAGGAGACATCATGTGACACATTTCCCAGAATCCCTCACCTCTACAGTCATGTCACGGCCTTAGTAATACAGATAGGTGACGTCATGTGACACATTTCCCAGAATCCCTCACCTCTGCAGTCATGTCACTGCCTTAGTAATACAGATAGGAGACATCATGTGACACATTTCCCAGAATCCCTCACCTCTGCAGTTATGTCACTGCCTTAGTAATACAGATAGGTAACGTCATGTGACACATTTCCCAGAATCCCTCACCTCTACAGTCATGTCACTGCCTTAGTAATACAGATAGGAGACGTCATGTGACACATTTCCCAGAATCCCTCACCTCTGCAGTTATGTCACGGCCTTAGTAATACAGATAAGTGACGTCATGTGACACATTTCCCAGAATCCCTCACCTCTACAGTCATGTCACGGCCTTAGTAATACAGATAGGAGACATCATGTGACACATTTCCCAGAATCCCTCACCTCTACAGTCATGTCACGGCCTTAGTAATACAGATAGGAGACATCATGTGACACATTTCCCAGAATCCCTCACCTCTGCAGTCATGTCACTGCCTTAGTAATACAGATAAGTGACATCATGTGACACATTTCCCAGAATCCCTCACCTCTGCAGTCATGTCACGGCCTTAGTAATACAGATAGGTGACGTCATGTGACACATTTCCCAGAATCCCTCACCTCTGCAGTTATGTCACGGCCTTAGTAATACAGATAAGTGACGTCATGTGACACATTTCCCAGAATCCCTCACCTCTACAGTCATGTCACGGCCTTAGTAATACAGATAGGAGACATCATGTGACACATTTCCCAGAATCCCTCACCTCTACAGTCATGTCACGGCCTTAGTAATACAGATAGGAGACATCATGTGACACATTTCCCAGAATCCCTCACCTCTGCAGTCATGTCACTGCCTTAGTAATACAGATAGGAGACATCATGTGACACATTTCCCAGAATCCCTCACCTCTGCAGTCATGTCACGGCCTTAGTAATACAGATAGGTGACGTCATGTGACACATTTCCCAGAATCCCTCACCTCTACAGTCATGTCACTGCCTTAGTAATACAGATAGGAGACATCATGTGACACATTTCCCAGAATCCCTCACCTCTACAGTCATGTCACGGCCTTAGTAATACAGATAGGAGACATCATGTGACACATTTCCCAGAATCCCTCACCTCTACAGTCATGTCACGGCCTTAGTAATACAGATAGGAGACATCATGTGACACATTTCCCAGAATCCCTCACCTCTACAGTCATGTCACTGCCTTAGTAATACAGATAGGTGACGTCATGTGACACATTTCCCAGAATCCCTCACCTCTGCAGTCATGTCACTGCCTTAGTAATACAGATAGGAGACGTCATGTGACACATTTCCCAGAATCCCTCACCTCTGCATCCTGTCACTGCCTTAGTAATACAGATAAGTGACGTCATGTGACACATTTCCCAGAATCCCTCACCTCTGCAGTCATGTCACTGCCTTAGTAATACAGATAGGTGACGTCATGTGACACATTTCCCAGAATCCCTCATCTCTGCATCCTGTCACTGCCTTAGTAATACAGATAGGAGACGTCATGTGACACATTTCCCAGAATCCCTCACCTCTGCATCCTGTCACTGCCTTAGTAATACAGATAAGTGACGTCATGTGACACATTTCCCAGAATCCCTCACCTCTGCAGTTATGTCACGGCCTTAGTAATACAGATAGGAGACATCATGTGACACATTTCCCAGAATCCCTCACCTCTGCATCCTGTCACTGCCTTAGTAATACAGATAAGTGACGTCATGTGACACATTTCCCAGAATCCCTCACCTCTGCATCCTGTCACTGCCTTAGTAATACAGATAGGTGACGTCATGTGACACATTTCCCAGAATGCCTCACCTCTGCAGTCATGTCACGGCCTTAGTAATACAGATAGGTAACGTCATGTGACACATTTCCCAGAATCCCTCACCTCTGCAGTCATGTCACGGCCTTAGTAATACAGATAAGTGACGTCATGTGACACATTTCCCAGAATCCCTCACCTCTGCAGTCATGTCACTGCCTTAGTAATATAGATAGGAGACATCATGTGACACATTTCCCAGAATCCCTCACCTCTGCATCCTGTCACTGCCTTAGTAATACAGATAAGTGACGTCATGTGACACATTTCCCAGAATCCCTCACCTCTGCAGTCATGTCACGGCCTTAGTAATACAGATAAGTGACGTCATGTGACACATTTCCCAGAATCCCTCACCTCTGCAGTCATGTCACGGCCTTAGTAATACAGATAAGTGACGTCATGTGACACATTTCCCAGAATCCCTCACCTCTGCAGTCATGTCACGGCCTTAGTAATACAGATAGGAGACATCATGTGACACATTTCCCAGAATCCCTCACCTCTGCAGTCATGTCACGGCCTTAGTAATACAGATAATTGACGTCATGTGACACATTTCCCAGAATCCCTCACCTCTGCAGTCATGTCACTGCCTTAGTAATACAGATAGGAGACATCATGTGACACATTTCCCAGAATCCCTCACCTCTGCATCCTGTCACTGCCTTAGTAATACAGATAGGAGACATCATGTGACACTTCCCAGAATCCCTCACCTCTGCAGTCATGTCACTGCCTTAGTAATACAGATAGGAGACGTCATGTGACACATTTCCCAGAATCCCTCACCTCTGCATCCTGTCACGGCCTTAGTAATACAGATAAGTGACGTCATGTGACACATTTCCCAGAATCCCTCACCTCTGCAGTCATGTCACGGCCTTAGTAATACAGATAGGAGACATCATGTGACACATTTCCCAGAATCCCTCACCTCTGCATCCTGTCACTGCCTTAGTAATACAGATAAGTGACGTCATGTGACACATTTCCCAGAATCCCTCACCTCTGCAGTCATGTCACTGCCTTAGTAATACAGATAGGTGACGTCATGTGACACATTTCCCAGAATCCCTCACCTCTGCAGTCATGTCACTGCCTTAGTAATACAGATAGGAGACATCATGTGACACATTTCCCAGAATCCCTCACCTCTGCAGTCATGTCACGGCCTTAGTAATACAGATAGGTGACGTCATGTGACACATTTCCCAGAATCCCTCACCTCTGCAGTCATGTCACGGCCTTAGTAATACAGATAGGTGACGTCATGTGACACATTTCCCAGAATCCCTCACCTCTGCAGTCATGTCACGGCCTTAGTAATACAGATAGGTGACGTCATGTGACACATTTCCCAGAATCCCTCACCTCTGCAGTCATGTCACGGCCTTAGTAATACAGATAGGTGACGTCATGTGACACATTTCCCAGAATCCCTCACCTCTGCAGTCATGTCACGGCCTTAGTAATACAGATAGGTGACGTCATGTGACACATTTCCCAGAATCCCTCACCTCTGCAGTTATGTCACGGCCTTAGTAATACAGATAGGAGACATCATGTGACACATTTCCCAGAATCCCTCACCTCTGCATCCTGTCACTGCCTTAGTAATACGGATAGGAGACGTCATGTGACACATTTCCCAGAATCCCTCACCTCTGCAGTTATGTCACGGCCTTAGTAATACAGATAGGAGACATCATGTGACACATTTCCCAGAATCCCTCACCTCTGCATCCTGTCACTGCCTTAGTAATACGGATAGGAGACGTCATGTGACACATTTCCCAGAATCCCTCACCTCTGCAGTCATGTCACGGCCTTAGTAATACAGATAAGTGACGTCATGTGACACATTTCCCAGAATCCCTCACCTCTGCATCCTGTCACGGCCTTAGTAATACAGATAGGAGACATCATGTGACACATTTCCCAGAATCCCTCACCTCTGCAGTCATGTCACGGCCTTAGTAATACAGATAAGTGACGTCATGTGACACATTTCCCAGAATCCCTCACCTCTGCATCCTGTCACGGCCTTAGTAATACAGATAGGTGACGTCATGTGACACATTTCCCAGAATCCCTCACCTCTACAGTCATGTCACTGCCTTAGTAATACAGATAGGTGACGTCATGTGACACATTTCCCAGAATCCCTCACCTCTACAGTCATGTCACTGCCTTAGTAATACAGATAGGAGACATCATGTGACACATTTCCCAGAATCCCTCACCTCTGCAGTTATGTCACGGCCTTAGTAATACAGATAGGAGACATCATGTGACACATTTCCCAGAATCCCTCACCTCTACAGTCATGTCACGGCCTTAGTAATACAGATAGGAGACATCATGTGACACATTTCCCAGAATCCCTCACCTCTACAGTCATGTCACGGCCTTAGTAATACAGATAGGAGACATCATGTGATACATTTCCCAGAATCCCTCACCTCTACAGTCATGTCACGGCCTTAGTAATACAGATAGGTGACGTCATGTGACACATTTCCCAGAATCCCTCACCTCTGCAGTCATGTCACGGCCTTAGTAATACAGATAGGAGACATCATGTGACACATTTCCCAGAATCCCTCACCTCTACAGTCATGTCACTGCCTTAGTAATACAGATAGGTGACGTCATGTGACACATTTCCCAGAATCCCTCACCTCTGCATCCTGTCACGGCCTTAGTAATACAGATAGGTGACGTCATGTGACACATTTCCCAGAATCCCTCACCTCTACAGTCATGTCACTGCCTTAGTAATACAGATAGGTGACGTCATGTGACACATTTCCCAGAATCCCTCACCTCTACAGTCATGTCACTGCCTTAGTAATACAGATAGGAGACATCATGTGACACATTTCCCAGAATCCCTCACCTCTGCAGTTATGTCACGGCCTTAGTAATACAGATAGGAGACATCATGTGACACATTTCCCAGAATCCCTCACCTCTACAGTCATGTCACGGCCTTAGTAATACAGATAAGTGACGTCATGTGACACATTTCCCAGAATCCCTCACCTCTGCATCCTGTCACGGCCTTAGTAATACAGATAGGTGACGTCATGTGACACATTTCCCAGAATCCCTCACCTCTACAGTCATGTCACGGCCTTAGTAATACAGATAAGTGACGTCATGTGACACATTTCCCAGAATCCCTCACCTCTACAGTCATGTCACGGCCTTAGTAATACAGATAGGAGACATCATGTGACACATTTCCCAGAATCCCTCACCTCTACAGTCATGTCACGGCCTTAGTAATACAGATAGGAGACATCATGTGACACATTTCCCAGAATCCCTCACCTCTACAGTCATGTCACTGCCTTAGTAATACAGATAGGTGACGTCATGTGACACATTTCCCAGAATCCCTCACCTCTGCATCCTGTCACGGCCTTAGTAATACAGATAGGTGACGTCATGTGACACATTTCCCAGAATCCCTCACCTCTACAGTCATGTCACTGCCTTAGTAATACAGATAGGAGACGTCATGTGACACATTTCCCAGAATCCCTCACCTCTGCAGTTATGTCACGGCCTTAGTAATACAGATAGGAGACATCATGTGACACATTTCCCAGAATCCCTCACCTCTACAGTCATGTCACTGCCTTAGTAATACAGATAGGTGACGTCATGTGACACATTTCCCAGAATCCCTCACCTCTGCAGTTATGTCACGGCCTTAGTAATACAGATAGGTGACGTCATGTGACACATTTCCCAGAATCCCTCACCTCTGCATCCTGTCACGGCCTTAGTAATACAGATAGGTGACGTCATGTGACACATTTCCCAGAATCCCTCACCTCTGCAGTCATGTCACGGCCTTAGTAATACAGATAGGAGACATCATGTGACACATTTCCCAGAATCCCTCACCTCTGCAGTCATGTCACGGCCTTAGTAATACAGATAGGTGACGTCATGTGACACATTTCCCAGAATCCCTCACCTCTACAGTCATGTCACGGCCTTAGTAATACAGATAGGAGACATCATGTGACACATTTCCCAGAATCCCTCACCTCTACAGTCATGTCACGGCCTTAGTAATACAGATAGGAGACATCATGTGACACATTTCCCAGAATCCCTCACCTCTACAGTCATGTCACGGCCTTAGTAATACAGATAGGAGACATCATGTGACACATTTCCCAGAATCCCTCACCTCTACAGTCATGTCACTGCCTTAGTAATACAGATAGGTGACGTCATGTGACACATTTCCCAGAATCCCTCACCTCTGCAGTCATGTCACTGCCTTAGTAATACAGATAGGTGACGTCATGTGACACATTTCCCAGAATCCCTCACCTCTGCATCCTGTCACGGCCTTAGTAATACAGATAGGTGACGTCATGTGACACATTTCCCAGAATCCCTCACCTCTGCAGTCATGTCACTGCCTTAGTAATACAGATAGGAGACGTCATGTGACACATTTCCCAGAATCCCTCACCTCTGCATCCTGTCACTGCCTTAGTAATACAGATAAGTGACATCATGTGACACATTTCCCAGAATCCCTCACCTCTGCAGTCATGTCACGGCCTTAGTAATACAGATAGGTAACGTCATGTGACACATTTCCCAGAATCCCTCACCTCTGCAGTCATGTCACTGCCTTAGTAATACAGATAGGAGACATCATGTGACACATTTCCCAGAATCCCTCACCTCTACAGTCATGTCACTGCCTTAGTAATACAGATAGGTGACGTCATGTGACACATTTCCCAGAATCCCTCACCTCTGCAGTCATGTCACTGCCTTAGTAATACAGATAGGTGACGTCATGTGACACATTTCCCAGAATCCCTCACCTCTGCATCCTGTCACGGCCTTAGTAATACAGATAGGTGACGTCATGTGACACATTTCCCAGAATCCCTCACCTCTGCAGTCATGTCACTGCCTTAGTAATACAGATAGGAGACGTCATGTGACACATTTCCCAGAATCCCTCACCTCTGCATCCTGTCACTGCCTTAGTAATACAGATAAGTGACGTCATGTGACACATTTCCCAGAATCCCTCACCTCTGCAGTCATGTCACTGCCTTAGTAATATAGATAGGAGACATCATGTGACACATTTCCCAGAATCCCTCACCTCTGCATCCTGTCACGGCCTTAGTAATACAGATAGGAGACATCATGTGACACATTTCCCAGAATCCCTCACCTCTGCATCCTGTCACTGCCTTAGTAATACGGATAGGAGACGTCATGTGACACATTTCCCAGAATCCCTCACCTCTGCATCCTGTCACGGCCTTAGTAATACAGATAGGTGACGTCATGTGACACATTTCCCAGAATCCCTCACCTCTGCAGTCATGTCACTGCCTTAGTAATACAGATAGGAGACGTCATGTGACACATTTCCCAGAATCCCTCACCTCTGCATCCTGTCACTGCCTTAGTAATACAGATAAGTGACGTCATGTGACACATTTCCCAGAATCCCTCACCTCTGCAGTCATGTCACTGCCTTAGTAATATAGATAGGAGACATCATGTGACACAT
Source organism: Ranitomeya variabilis (assembly GCF_051348905.1). Classification (NCBI taxonomy): domain Eukaryota; kingdom Metazoa; phylum Chordata; class Amphibia; order Anura; family Dendrobatidae; genus Ranitomeya; species Ranitomeya variabilis. The sequence goes on along the minus strand of NC_135233.1, from coordinate 378,212,285 downwards.
TTCCCAGAATCCCTCACCTCTGCATCCTGTCACGGCCTTAGTAATACAGATAGGAGACATCATGTGACACATTTCCCAGAATCCCTCACCTCTGCATCCTGTCACTGCCTTAGTAATACGGATAGGAGACGTCATGTGACACATTTCCCAGAATCCCTCACCTCTGCAGTCATGTCACGGCCTTAGTAATACAGATAAGTGACGTCATGTGACACATTTCCCAGAATCCCTCACCTCTGCATCCTGTCACGGCCTTAGTAATACAGATAGGTGACGTCATGTGACACATTTCCCAGAATCCCTCACCTCTACAGTCATGTCACTGCCTTAGTAATACAGATAGGAGACATCATGTGACACATTTCCCAGAATCCCTCACCTCTGCAGTTATGTCACGGCCTTAGTAATACAGATAGGAGACATCATGTGACACATTTCCCAGAATCCCTCACCTCTACAGTCATGTCACGGCCTTAGTAATACAGATAGGAGACATCATGTGACACATTTCCCAGAATCCCTCACCTCTACAGTCATGTCACGGCCTTAGTAATACAGATAGGAGACATCATGTGACACATTTCCCAGAATCCCTCACCTCTACAGTCATGTCACGGCCTTAGTAATACAGATAGGTGACGTCATGTGACACATTTCCCAGAATCCCTCACCTCTGCATCCTGTCACGGCCTTAGTAATACAGATAGGTGACGTCATGTGACACATTTCCCAGAATCCCTCACCTCTACAGTCATGTCACTGCCTTAGTAATACAGATAGGTGACGTCATGTGACACATTTCCCAGAATCCCTCACCTCTACAGTCATGTCACTGCCTTAGTAATACAGATAGGAGACATCATGTGACACATTTCCCAGAATCCCTCACCTCTGCAGTCATGTCACTGCCTTAGTAATACAGATAGGAGACATCATGTGACACATTTCCCAGAATCCCTCACCTCTACAGTCATGTCACGGCCTTAGTAATACAGATAGGTGACGTCATGTGACACATTTCCCAGAATCCCTCACCTCTGCAGTCATGTCACTGCCTTAGTAATACAGATAGGAGACATCATGTGACACATTTCCCAGAATCCCTCACCTCTGCAGTTATGTCACTGCCTTAGTAATACAGATAGGTAACGTCATGTGACACATTTCCCAGAATCCCTCACCTCTACAGTCATGTCACTGCCTTAGTAATACAGATAGGAGACGTCATGTGACACATTTCCCAGAATCCCTCACCTCTGCAGTTATGTCACGGCCTTAGTAATACAGATAAGTGACGTCATGTGACACATTTCCCAGAATCCCTCACCTCTACAGTCATGTCACGGCCTTAGTAATACAGATAGGAGACATCATGTGACACATTTCCCAGAATCCCTCACCTCTACAGTCATGTCACGGCCTTAGTAATACAGATAGGAGACATCATGTGACACATTTCCCAGAATCCCTCACCTCTGCAGTCATGTCACTGCCTTAGTAATACAGATAAGTGACATCATGTGACACATTTCCCAGAATCCCTCACCTCTGCAGTCATGTCACGGCCTTAGTAATACAGATAGGTGACGTCATGTGACACATTTCCCAGAATCCCTCACCTCTGCAGTTATGTCACGGCCTTAGTAATACAGATAAGTGACGTCATGTGACACATTTCCCAGAATCCCTCACCTCTACAGTCATGTCACGGCCTTAGTAATACAGATAGGAGACATCATGTGACACATTTCCCAGAATCCCTCACCTCTGCAGTCATGTCACTGCCTTAGTAATACAGATAGGAGACATCATGTGACACATTTCCCAGAATCCCTCACCTCTGCAGTCATGTCACGGCCTTAGTAATACAGATAGGTGACGTCATGTGACACATTTCCCAGAATCCCTCACCTCTACAGTCATGTCACTGCCTTAGTAATACAGATAGGAGACATCATGTGACACATTTCCCAGAATCCCTCACCTCTACAGTCATGTCACGGCCTTAGTAATACAGATAGGAGACATCATGTGACACATTTCCCAGAATCCCTCACCTCTACAGTCATGTCACGGCCTTAGTAATACAGATAGGAGACATCATGTGACACATTTCCCAGAATCCCTCACCTCTACAGTCATGTCACTGCCTTAGTAATACAGATAGGTGACGTCATGTGACACATTTCCCAGAATCCCTCACCTCTGCAGTCATGTCACTGCCTTAGTAATACAGATAGGAGACGTCATGTGACACATTTCCCAGAATCCCTCACCTCTGCATCCTGTCACTGCCTTAGTAATACAGATAAGTGACGTCATGTGACACATTTCCCAGAATCCCTCACCTCTGCAGTCATGTCACTGCCTTAGTAATATAGATAGGAGACATCATGTGACACATTTCCCAGAATCCCTCACCTCTGCAGTAAGCAGGTAAATGATCTCCAAGGTGAGATTTATTATCGTCTCGGTCATTTTGTTTTTCTCCTTTTCCATTGTGGATGGATCATTCCTGAAAAAAAGCATCTTGTTGAGGAGACGTGAAAAGGAATCAGGCAGTAATGTGAATTACCCAGCATGTTGGAGATGAAGTCACATTCTGTCATTTGGAAAACCCCTTTAACCCTCCACCATTAACAGTGCAGCAGTGCGGACAGGCGGGTGGCTGCATTGTAGCAAGCAGCTCAGTAAGTGATCTATCCCTGGAATCAGGGTCTCTGCCCCTACATCATGCTGCTCTCAGATTACATAGCACAAATCTGGTGACAGATAAGGGGTTAAGTCATGGGCGTTTAGCTCCAGTCACTGCTGTTACAGGCAGGTGCCGGCTGTAGAATACCGCCGTGGGAGGAGAGGGCTGTAGAATGCTGCCGTGGGAGGAGAGGGCTGTAGAATGCCGCTGTGGGAGGAGAGTGCTGTATAATACCGCCGTGGGAGGAGAGGGCTGTAGAATGCCGCCGTGGGAGGAGAGGGCTGTAGAATGCTGCCGTGGGAGGAGAGTGCTGTATAATACCACCGTGGGAGGAGAGGGCTATAGAATACCGCCGTGGGAGGAGAGGGCTGTATAATACCGCCGTGGGAGGAGAGTGCTGTATAATACCGCCGTGGGAGGAGAGGGCTGTAGAATGCCTCCGTGGGAGGAGAGGGCTGTAGAATGCAGCCGTGGGAGGAGAGGGCTGTAGAATGCCTCCGTGGGAGGAGAGGGCTGTAGAATGCAGCCGTGGGAGGAGAGGGCTGTATAATGCTGCCGTGGGAGGAGAGGGCTGTATAATGCTGCCGTGGGAGGAGAGGGCTGTATAATGCTGCCGTGGGAGGAGACTGCTGTATAATACCGCCGTGGGAGGAGAGGGCTGTAGAATGCCGCCATGGGAGGAGAGTGCTGTATAATACCGCCATGGGAGGAGAGTGCTGTATAACACCGCCGTGGGAGGAGAGGGCTGTAGAACGCCGCCGTGGGAGGAGAGGGCTGTAGAATACCGCCGTGGGAGAAGAGGACTGTAGAATACCGCCGTGGGAGGAGAGGGCTGTAGAATGCCACCGTGGGAGGAGAGGGCTGTAGAATACCGCCGTGGGAGGAGAGGGCTGTAGAATACCGCCGTGGGAGGAGAGGGCTGTAGAATACCGCCGTGGGAGGAGAGGGCTGTATAATACCGCCGTGGGAGGAGAGGGCTGTCGAACCCCGCCGTGGGAGGAGAAGGCTGTAGAACGCCGCCGTGGGAGGAGAGGGCTGCAGAATGCCGCCGTGGGAGGAGAGGGCTGCAGAATGCCGCCGTGGGAGGAGAGGGCTGTAGAATGCCGCCGTGGGAGGAGAGGGCTGCAGAATGCCGCCGTGGGAGGAGAGGGCTGTAGAATGCCGCCGTGGGAGGAGAGGGCTGTAGAATGCCGCCGTGGGAGGAGAGGGCTGTAGAATGCCGCCGTGGGAGGAGAGGGCTGTAGAACGCCGCCGTGGGAGGAGAGGGCTGCAGAACGCCACCGTGGGAGGAGAGGGCTGTATAATGCCGCCGTGGGAGGAGAAGGCTGTAGAATACCGCCGTGGGAGGAGAGGGCTGTAGAATGCCGCCGTGGGAGGAGAGGGCTGTAGAATGCTGCCGTGGGAGGAGAGGGCTGCAGAATGCCGCCGTGGGAGGAGAGGGCTGCAGAATGGCGCCGTGGGAGGAGAGGGCTGTAGAATACCGCCGTGGGAGGAGAGGGCTGTAGAATGCCGCCGTGGGAGGAGAGGGCTGTAGAATGCCGCCGTGGGAGGAGAGGGCTGTAGAATACCGCCGTGGGAGGAGAGGGCTGTAGAATACCTCCGTGGGAGGAGAGGGCTGTAGAATGCCGCCGTGGGAGGAGAGGGCTGTAGAATAATGTCGTGGGAGGAGAGGGCTGTAGAATGCCGCTGTGGGAGGAGAGGGCTGTAGAATGCCGCCGTGGGAGGAGAGGGCTGTAGAATGCCGCCGTGGGAGGAGAGGGCTGTAGAATGCCGCCGTGGGAGGAGAGGGCTGTAGAATACCGCCGTGGGAGGAGAGGGCTGTAGAATGCCGCCGTGGGAGGAGAGGGCTGCAGAATGCCGCCGTGGGAGGAGAGGGCTGTATAATGCCGCCGTGGGAGGAGAGGGCTGTAGAATGCTGCCGTGGGAGGAGAGGGCTGTAGAATGCTGCCGTGGGAGGAGAGGAGAGGGCTGTATAATGCCGCCGTGGGAGGAGAGGGCTGCAGAATGCCGCCGTGGGAGGAGAGGGCTGTAGAATACCGCCGTGGGAGGAGAGGGCTGTAGAACGCCGCCGTGGGAGGAGAGGGCTGTAGAATGCCGCCGTGGGAGGAGAGGGCTGCAGAATGCCGCCGTGGGAGGAGAGGGCTGTATAATGCCGCCGTGGGAGGAGAGGGCTGTAGAATGCTGCCGTGGGAGGAGAGGGCTGTAGAATGCTGCCGTGGGAGGAGAGGGCTGTAGAATGCTGCCGTGGGAGGAGAGGAGAGGGCTGTATAATGCCGCCGTGGGAGGAGAGGGCTGCAGAATGCCGCCGTGGGAGGAGAGGGCTGTAGAATGCCGCCGTGGGAGGAGAGGGCTGTAGAATGCTGCCGTGGGAGGAGAGGGCTGTAGAATGCTGCCGTGGGAGGAGAGGGCTGTAGAATGCTGCCGTGGGAGGAGAGGGCTGTAGAATGCTGCCGTGGGAGGAGAGGAGAGGGCTGTATAATGCCGCCGTGGGAGGAGAGGGCTGTAGAATGCCGCCGTGGGAGGAGAGGGCTGTAGAATGCCGCCGTGGGAGGAGAGGGCTGTAGAATAATGCCGTGGGAGGAGAGGGCTGTAGAATGCCGCCGTGGGAGGAGAGGGCTGTAGAATACTGCCGTGGGAGGAGAGGGCTGTAGAATATGCCGTGGGAGGAGAGGGCTGTAGAATATGCCGTGGGAGGAGAGGGCTGCACACGCCCACACCCGACATACATGTACGTCACATGTCAGGAAGAGGTTAATATTGGATTGTGACGGGTGATGACGTCTGTACAGCGCTGCAGAACATGGCGGTGCTATATACACAAGCATGATAATAATGCAGCCAAGCACCACATGTGTCACGTACCGGGATCAGTTACGTACCTGGCAGTGCTCTGTGTATATAGGGGATGGAGGACCTTTGGTGACGTCATGTTGAGGGAGGAGTCACATGTCAGGGGGTTGGGGTGGGTTGCCATGGTAACGGGAGCTCTTCAATGTTTGACTGTGGGCTGCAGGACCTTTGGGATGTCATGAGCTGGTCCTCCGCCCACGAGAGATCACATGACGGTGACAGCAGCGCAGGTCCTAGAGCCCCTGTGATCAGTGCTGGACGCGGTGTACGTATTCCTGGGGTGGTCGTGCGCGGCGTCATCACATTCCGGCACCGTTATATGTCAGGGGCTTCACCAGGATGTGTGGAGGGAGCAGGAGGCGTGCACATCATGGTGTGTGACATCCCTGCGGCTTTACATTTCTCACTGATTTTCCCCATTCAGTCTAATGGCTCAATGGGCTGAAATGAGGAAATGTGCAGGTAGTTGTCACTAGTCACAGTGAGGCTCCATGTGGTGGCCGAGTCTTTCTCGCACCCATAGACTCGGGCGATGTACGGTGACAGTCGCAGCATGCTGCCATTTTATACACATGTAGGATATGGCTGAGAAAATACAGTGATGTGATCCCACCATAGATTAACACTGGGCCGAGTGCTGGGATGTTTCTCTGTATTCTACGCTAGTGTGACCCCGGCCTTATAATAATAATCTTTATTTATATAGCGCCAACATATTCCGCAGCGCTTTACAGTTTAACAGCTTCAAACACAACAGTCATAGGTAACAATGTTAACAATACAGTAATAAAGCAAAATAAGACGACCCTGCTCGTGAGAGCTTACAATCTACAATGAGGTGGGGGAGATACAAAGCACAGGTGTGTATTTACAATGATGTATTTACAATGATGGTCCAGCCATCGTCAGGGGGTGGGGGATAGATGGAAGTAGTGAATGGGCTACACACACACAAACATAAAATGACTTTGATTAGGGAACATGATAGGCAGCTCTGAACAAATGTGTTTTGAGGGAGCGCCTAAAACTATGCAAGTTGTGGATGGTCCTAATATCTTGGGGTAGAGCATTCCAGAGGATTGGTGCAGCACGGGAGAAGTCTTGGAGTCGGGAGTGGGAGGTACAGATTAGTGCAGAAGTTAGTCGAAAGTCGTTTGCAGAGCGCAGCGGTCGGCTAGGCCGATAGACTGAAATGAGGGAGATGTAAGGGGGTGCCGCACTGTGGAGAGCTTTGTGGGTGAGAACAAGTACTTTGAATTGTATCCTGTAATGAATGGGCAGCCAGTGTAACGACTGGCGAAGAGCGGACATGTCCGAGTAACGATTAGCCAGATGGACGACCCTGGCTGCTGCATTAAGGATAGACTGGAGAGGGGAAAGTCGACTGGAGGAGGAGAGAGTCTGGCAGCTGCTCTGTCACACAGGAGCGGTACGCTGAGCTGAGTGTTACGGAGTTTTGGGAGTTGAGCGAGATAGCGGTCAGATGAATTATTTTTTGACTAATAGATGTCTAATGTGTATGGCAGCTTAAAAGGCTATTCCGTCTTCACAGATGGATATTGTCGGATAGCACTTATGAAAACAAGCACTTTTGCAATTTACTGCTTGTTAAAATTTACAGCCGTTCTTCAGATAATACTTTACACTTTTGTTTCCATCTCATTGCCTAGGAGACCGACCACCGCTGCTGTCTACTTGAAGCTTCAAAACAAGTCCTTACAATATCAATAGAAATGTGCTTGTAAGCACTGTGCATTTTCTGCCGTCTAGCAGCGGTGGTCGGTCTCCTAGGCAACGAGCTGTAAACTAACAAAAAGTGTTAAAAGAACGGCTGAAAATTGTAGCAATGAAAAATTACAAAATGGCTTATACCTACAAGCACCATCCGACAATAGCCGTCCAAGAAGATAGGAATTACTCTAAGTTGTCAGATCTCATGGGCAGTGAAGAAACTGTCCAGAACTACATTCCTAGAAGTCTCCTCTGCCATACTGCTTTACAGAGGAAAGTTCTGCATACATCCAGCAATGGCACTCCCTAGGTGCTGCCATTATTGAGGGAAGAGGAGGCAGAGGCTGTATTTATGGGGCTGCACAGCTGTACAGGCATTATAGGGTGAGCAGGTCCCGATAGCGCCACTCGTATCCATGGTTGTGTCTGGTATTACAGCTCGGATTATATTCTCGGGATTTAGATTGTCTAGGTTTTTTTCTAGGTTCGTCATCCTCAAGCATCTTGTCATTTTCCTGACGGAGGATGGACAAGGACAGGAACAAGAAGGTGGAGGAGATATTGGACCTGACCCTGGAGATCATCTACCTGCTGACCGGAGAGGTGAGGGCTTCTGACATTATTCTTACCTGTATTCATAAAGCCAGGACCGGAGGTGATTGTGCCTCTCCGTACACAGGGTTACACGCTAGTGAGGAAAGCTGGCAAGAGTCTGACTCCAAGCTCCGATCCACGTGTGTCAGGAGGGTGGAGCGAGAGTCGAAGCCCACCGCCATCACCGATACATGAGATGAGCAGCGAGCAGAGGATCCTGGAGATCACCAATAAGATCCTGCAGGTGGTGACCGGAGAGGTGAGCGCTGCCGGGGACGCCGGGACCTTATATAATGTGTCTGGGTGATGACGGGACCGTTGTGTTGTCAGGTCCCTGTAAGGTGTCAGGACGTCACCGTCTATCTCTCCATGGAGGAGTGGGAGTATATGGAAGGACACAAGGACCAGTACAAGGACGTCCTGATGGAGGACCCCCGGCCTCTCACATCACCGGGTAAGAGGAAATATTGGATGGAGAGGATCTTAGGGTCTTTGTGTTATTACAGGGCAGCATTCAGCATTCATAGTACTCCCCGTCCTGGTCATCTCAGTAAATGAGCACCAGGCTCTGGCTGTCTGGAGTAAGAGACCATCTAGGGAGATATGGGGTCTTCACAGGTTACTTGTTTTAGTCTGCATTGTATACATCTTCAGATTTAAGGTATGTGCACATGGCATCTTCATTAGGTGTATTCTGTTTCAATCCCCCTGAAAAAGCGCTAAAAAATGTAAAAAAGAATTACCGTATGCTAAACAATGTAAAAACGACTTGCCGTTCATTTTACCATTTAACATTTTTTTAAAAACTTTTTTAATTTTATTTATTTATTTTTTTACTAAAACTACGGTCTCCTATGGACTTGGGCTTTCTATGAGTAGCACGCCACAACAACCCATGATATTAAGTGTTCAAATTTCCTGCAGCGCCACCATAGGAGAAAGGAAACATTACATCAGGTCTGTTTGTTGTTGAGGGGTGGCCATAGAAAATAATGGTCTCGATTTTTTTCCTCAACAGATGTCATCCTGAGCCAAGAGTGCTGCTATCTCTCTCCACCTCCAAATTGTAAAGAAGAATGTGACATCACTCAGGAATGTTATGAGGAATTCACTCTTGCCCCCGATCTGCCTTCATTAATCTACGGCAAAAATCTCCCATCTGATCTCGCTTCCCTAGAAGAACCTTCCTCTGATCATTCACCATTTTCATGGTCTGACGTTGGAAATGATTTCACAATGAAGTCTCATGTGTCCATGCAGAAGACGAGCCACAAAAATGATAGAAAATATTCCTGTTCGGTATGTGGGAAGTGTTTTACAAATAAGCCGAATTTTGTGGAACATCAGAGAATTCACACTGGGGTGAAGCCGTACTCATGTCTCGAATGTGGGAAATGTTTTACCTGGAGATCAAATCTCGGGGAACATCAGAAGGTGCACACAGGAGTGAAGCCACATTCCTGCCTTGTTTGTGGAAAATGTTTTTCCTCTAAATCACATCTTGTGGAACATCAGAGAATCCACACCGGGGAGAAGCCATATTCATGTACAGAATGTGGGAAAAGTTTTGCGATTAGATCCAATCTTGTGGAGCATCAGAAAACTCACAGAGGGGAAAGGCCATTTTCTTGTTTGCAGTGTGGCAAAAGTTTTACACGGAAGCCAGACCTGGTGAGACATCAGAAAATTCACACCGGGGAGAAGCCGTATTCATGTTTGGAATGTGGGAAGTGCTTTTCCTTAAAATCCAATCTTGCAGAACATCAAAAAGTTCACACGGGGGAGCGGCCGTATTCGTGTTCAGAATGTGGGAGAAGTTTTTCTAAGAAATCAAATTTAGTAGAACATCAAAAAATTTACACTGGGAGAAACCATTTTATTCTTCATACTTTATGAAATAAGGTATCGCATTAATGGATGCTACAGCATTCACATTAAAATGGCTATAGACTTAAAATTCAATGTGAGATTGGCCGGTTATCTAATGGACGGTTCCCTGTCGGCACGGAGGATCGGGCTTTTTGGATTCCATCATTCCCAATCCTTCGCTGCCTTGTGAGATGAGACGCTGCCACAGGTGTCTGGCAGCAACATATTGTAATATTTATGGAGACGTCAAGGGTGGAAGGTTTTTCTAAAACTCAGGAGATGCTATTGGTTGGGTTCATGTCAAGTGACCCCCACAATTAGTAGTAAAAAGCGGCTCCTTCATCCGACTGCCGGGACCTAAACCTATCTGACCAATGGAGTGGCAATATGAACGCTTGACCACTGCCACAATCATTCCCTACGTGGCGTCCAAGCGCTGCACTCAGCCTTTTACAGCAGCCATAAAGAAGATGAATGGAGCGGCGATCACTCATCCAACTTGTCGCTCCATTTTATCTGGGATAAAAGTTCCCCGATCGGTGAGAGTTTGCGAGTTCAGATATCTAATGATCAGTAACTTTTTACTGGACAAGCCCTTTACGGTACTTACCAATATGTTAGAAGGCACCAAAAGTGCTCTGCGTTTTTACAGAAAATTACCGCGGTCGTATTTGCACTTTTTCTTCACACAATAGTTACAGGTAAAATGCATTTTAATGAGTTTTACCAATAATTTCTTATAAAAAAGGAAAAGTAACGACAAAATCAACATGTCAGGATACACTGCGATAGGGCATGACGGTAATTATGTCAGCAAGGTTCCTCGTGGGATAAGGAAGTTCTGGTTGACACAGTCGCACTATGAAATAATCTTCAGATGATACAAGTTGATGGCGAAGCCGGCAGTAGTGCTAATGGCCGAATTATTTAACTTATTGACTATTAGGAAACAGCAAATGGTGGCGAAAGAGTAGGATGGTGGAGGGGCAGAGTCTCCTTGGTTTCCGACCATTGATGAGGGCAGAGACCAAGTGTAACAGCAGCTCAACCCATAAGGACTGACCACCCGTCTCCTGCCCTGAACTCAACAGCCTCGTATCCAGACATCCCTATGAGGACGAGGTCACTCCTGAAATCACGGTCCATGCACGGACGTCTGAATTTTGGCCCAGCTCCCATATTTGGAGGGATCGTCATAAATCCAACTTTTTGTTGTTGAATTGTTCTAGTTTTGTATTAATAAATTAACTCTGCTGTCGCACTTTATCTGCTTTTTATCTATGTACATAGGGCTGTGGAGTCGGTAAGCCAAACCTCCGAATCCCTCATACATGGCTCATGTTTAAGTGATAGGTTTACTGTAGTTAAATAGTAACATCAGGCTTTTAGTCACCATTACAATACAACAATCAAGCTGTTTAGATATATTTTATGTTCTATTTATTGGAATACAACTTTGGAGCACAAAAAAGTTTAATAAACTGTAAACATTCAATACACTGTGCAGTAAGGCTTCTTTCACACTTCCGTCTTTCAGCTCCCGTCACAATCCGTCGATTTTTGAGAATGCAGGATCCTGCATCTTCCCATAGACTTGTATTAGCGACGGATTGTGACGGATGGCCATCCGTTTCATCTGTCGTGCACTGGATCCTGTGTAAAAAAAAAAAAACGGTCCGTCGGGCAGAGAAACCGTTCAGAGGAACGTTTTTTCTGCACGTCGGAAAATCGCTCAGCGACGCATCCTGCGCTGCCCGTCACTGGCTACAATGGAAGCCTATGGGCGCAGGATGCGTCGCTGCCCGTGAAAAGCAGGAATCCAGCGACGGGTCCCGTCTTTTCAAACTGAGCATGCGTGGAAGAATTTCCCGTCAGGGAAATTCTCTCTCTCTCGCTCGCTCTCTTTCTCTTTTTACTATTGATGCTGCCTATGCAGCATCAATAGTAACAAAATAGAATGTGAAAAATAATTTTAAAAAATCGCAGTATTCTCACCTACCGGCGTCCCACGTAGCGTCACTGATGCTCCCGTTCCTAGTAATACATTGCGAAATCTCGCGAGAAGACGGGCCCAGTGCACACGTTTTCCACAATCTGCACAGGATCCATCATTTCAACGTCTTGACGGATCCTGTGCAGACTTGGAAGACGGAAGTGTGAAAGAAGCCTAAGTGGGGAAAAAAACAGTATTCAACAAAAACGTACTGAATTTGTTCTGAGAAATAGTATCGCCTCCATCAAATGCTGCTTCATAGATGACCTCAAATCTGACCTAATTATTTTATGGCTAGAGAAAAACCTCTCTACACTAACTTGGGTTGGTGACAAAGCAGTAACCACATGGGCAACATCTCTAACAATCTCAGGGTATAAAGGAATTGCCTCGTGAACAGTCAGTTTTGATGAATGGTTGAACTCTTCTACTTCTTTGAGAGCAAGTGAAACATTTTTGCTGAAATCTGGTCAATCTTTTGGCTATGGGAGAGGAATCTTTTTTCTTTTGCCTGCTCCATGTCTTCCAAATACTTCTCAAAATCAAACTTCTCATCTGATGAGGATGAAGATATGGGAGCAGCAGCACTGACAAGTCCCACGTTTTTGGTGCGTTTTCTCTATTGATTCGAGTGAAGTGAATGGTGAAAAACGCAGAGAATTGACACTCTGCAGATTATGTTCTGTACCAAACTTGCAACTCAAAAATTCTCAATGCATGACACTTCAGGTTACTCATTCACGTTGCTGGCATCACAATTCCGCACAGAAAAAATTAGACAAAGAACACAACAAATCTGCATGTGTACACACAATCTAAAATTTTGGACAAGTTTTTTGAGACTTATATAGCAACGAAGTGTACACAAGAAGATGTAATGCCCTATGGATGATACTGATACATCTTTAAACAAGTTTTTGAGGGTTACCGTATATACCAAGGACTTGTACCTGAGAATATGTAATAATGTATGGCATAGAAATGTAACCCACAAAAATTTTGAAACTTTTTTTTTGAGTCTCATATATCACAAAAATGTACCCCGAACACGGAATAGTGTATGGTTAAGAAATGTTAAGAAGCATACGAAATTTTTAACTGCTATTTTGTAGCGTTATATACCACAAAAATGTTACAAACCACGTAATACTGTATGGATGAGTAATCTAATCCAGAAAATGTTTTTCTACATTTTATGTACCGTAAGTTTTACATACCACCGTAATGCAACGATAACTGTGTTAAATTGTATGGATGAGTCACTGAATCCATAAAAAAAATTCTGAAGGTAAATATTTTGAAATTGCAGTTGGTGTACTTACACAGTCATAAAGGCTTTGCAGGAAGTACACAGCCAGACAGAAAATATGAGGAGGATCAGCCATAGACCCCTGAAATGTAACAACTTGCGGGCCTCATTCAAATATTTTAAATGTGCACTTGCTGTACTCCTACACTCATAAAGGCTTTATAAAACCTATAAAAGAAAAAATGAGCAAAAACCCTGCTGTAACTAAATAAATAAAAAGCAAAAAGTGCATATAAATAACACAGAGTTTTTAGTAATACACTGTGTGCAGAATAATTAGACAAGTTGTATTTAGATCACATGAAACTTTTTATACATGTTGTCCTACTCCAAACTGTTCAGGCTTGAGAGCCAACTACCAATTAAGTAAATCAGGTGATGTGCATCTCTGTAATGAGGAGGGCGCAGGGGCGGACATATTATTGGTGCAACCTGTGCTGCCGCACAGGGGCCCAAGGGGCCCATTTCAACCGCCAAAGCAGGTGCAGTTTTGCATTTTCAGGAGCTCTTGGGCTGCAAAGGGTCTATATATTGTTCTTGCACAGGGCGCCCTTTTCTATCGGTGTCTGCCAGTAAGGAGGGGTGTTGTCTAATGACATCAAAACCCTATATAAGGTGTGCTTAATTAGGCAACTTCCTTTCCTTTGGCAAAATGGGTCAGAAGAGAGATTTGACGGACTCTGAAAAGTCCAAAATTGTGAGATGTCTTGCAGAGGGATGCAGCAGTCTTGAAATTGCCAAACTTTTGAAGCGTGATCACCGAACAATCAAGCGTTTCATGTCAAATTGCCACCAGGGTCGCAAGAAGCGTGTTGGGCAAAAAAGGCGCAAAATAACTGCCCATGAATTGAGGAAAATCAAGCGTGAAGCTGCCAAGATGCCATTTGCCACCAGTTTTGCCATATTTCAGAGCTGCAACTGGAGTAACAAAAGACACAAGGTGTGCAATACTCAGGGACATGGCCAAGGAAAGGAAAGCTGAAAAACGACCACCTTTGTACAAGAAACATAAGATAAAACGTCAAGACTGGGCCAAGAAATATCTTAAGACTGACTTTTCAAAGGTTTTATGGACTGATGAAATGAGTGACTCTTGATGGGCCAGATGGATGGGCCAGAGGCTGGATCAGTAAAGGGCAGAGAGCTCCACTCTGACTCAGATGCCAGCAAAGTGGAGGTGGGGTACTGGTATGGGCTGGTATCATCAAAGATGAACTTGTGGGACCTTTTCGGGGTGAGGATGGAGTGAAGCTCAACTCCCAGACCTACTGCCAGTTTCTGGAAGACAACTTCTTCAAGCAGTGGTACAGGAAGAAGTCGGTATCGTTCAAGAAAAACATGATTTTCATGTAGGACAATGCTCCATCACATGCCCCCAACTACTCCACAGTGTAATAATTATAGGAGATAACTACAGGACACAGTTTTATAAGTGGTAAAGTCTATATTATCACACGGTGATTCAAACAGGTGCAGAGAGAAACTCAAGTCCACAACACTTGGTGCAAATAATAAACGCAGCTTAGCAGTCTATAGGAAACTTCAGAGGAAAATGCAATCAAGCAGAAAGTCTATGAAGCACAGTTATTCTTGAGGATACTTGACACGAATAAATCCTTGTCTTAGTCCAGACACAGATAGATATGCTCATAAGGCAGTTCAAATCATATCTTAGCTCAACCAGGGAGGCCTGGTTAATAGTCTCAGGTTATTGTAAAGCAGAAACAGCTTACATGTCCAGCAAATGCAGATGGAAGTAAACACGAACAGCATATGAAGGAGGATTACTGGAAACTTGTGTATGCAGCAGGAACTCAGAGCAGAGTAGCAGGATCACCACACAGGTTCACAGGAGCAGGTGTATAGCCAGGGAGTAATCAGAGGTCAGGAGCTGGATGCAAGGCAGAATACTCTAGCACAGACTGAAGGCTGGGGTGGAGTTTTATAGCAGGAAGACACAGTGCACATGAGACCAAAGACGCCATCTTGGAAAAGGGCAGTAATGCACAAAAGGTAAAAAATGTTCAGAGTCCTGACATTACTCCCTCCTTAGAAGCGGCCTCAGGACGATCCTGGACCTGGTTTCTCAGGGAATCTCTGATGAAAACGAGAAATCTGTTGGGCATTGATGTTTTCCACAGGTTCCCAAGAGTCTTCCTCAGGGGGATATCCCTGCCATCTTATCAGATATTGGAGCCGATTCCTGCGAATCCTGGAATCAATAATTTCCTCCACCACAAATTGTTCTTGCCCATCAATCACCACAGGCTGCGGAGGTGGCACAACACGTCCCTGGAAGGTATTAGGAGATACAGGCTTTAGTAAAGATACTGATGAAAAACTGGGTGTATCTTCATAGTCCTAGGCAGCTTCAGCCGGCAGGCCACAGAGCTCACAATACCGTTGATCTTGAAAGGGCCAATGAATTTCTGTCCAAGTTTTTGTGAAGGAACGTTTAACTTCAGATTCTTAGTTGCTAACCACACGGAATCTCCTACCTCGAACATGGGTGCAGGTTTGCGGAATCTATCAGCCGATCTCTTATAACATTCTTGAGCTGTGGTCAGGGATTCCTTCAGAACCTCCAGATTCTGTCTCATCGCAGTCAGCCTTTCCTCCACTGCCGGAACTGGAGAATTAATTGGAGACCTAGGTAAAATACACGGATGATAACCCAGATTGGCAAAGAAAGGTGTAAATTTAGTGGAGGCGCTCTGAGAATTATTATATGAAAATTCGGCTAACGGCAACAACTCCAACCAATCATCCTGGAGATGGCTGACATAACATCTTAGATATTGTTCCAGCGTCTGGTTGGTACGCTCAGTCTGACCATTTGTCTGGGGATGGTAAGCAGAAGAGAGACAGACATTAATATTGAGTGCAGCGCAAAACTCCTTCCAGAATCTTGAAATGAACTGCACTCCACGGTCAGAGATGATCTCATCCGGAACCCCGTGCAACCGAAAGACATTCTGTATAACCAAGTTCACTGTATCTTTAGCTGAGGGGAGGCCGATGCACGGAACAAAATGAGCAGCTTTAGTCAGGCGATCAACTACTACCATGATTGTATTTATGCCCCCTGATGTAGGCAGCTCCACAATAAAGTCCATTGATATAGACCCCCAAGGGTGGGACGGAACAGGTAATGGTTGTAGAAGACCCGTAGGTGCCACATGAGGAGTCTTCTAACGGGCACATACCTCGCAAGAGAGAACATAGTCCTTGGTATCCTTCAGGCAAGTTGGCCACCAGAAGAATCGGCTCAGGAACTCTTGTGTCTTCTGTACCCCCCTGTGACCAGCCAACTTGGAGTTATGTACCAACTTGAGGATCTGCAGACGGACGACCTCCGGGACGTAGATATGTCGATCTCTGAACCACATGCCACCCTTAAAGACAAGATTAATATCCACAGGTGGGTTGGCCAGAAATACATCACCTTCATAGGCCTCCCTGCACTCCTTCCACAAGTCCTGATCGTGGATAACTCCGATGAAATTGGCATCAGATAGAATGGTCTTGGACGGGGCTCCAGGTACGGAATCCGCAGCATGGATTCGGGATAAAGCATCAGCCTTCCCATTACGAGAACCTGGACGATACGAGATAACAAAGTTAAATTGATTTAAAAATAAGTTCCAACGAGCCTGACGAGGCAGACATCTAGCGGATCTAAGGAACTCTAGATTGCAATGGTCAGTTAGCACTATGATCTGTTGTGCAGCTCCTTGCAGATGATGCCTCCATTCTTTGAAAGCCGCAATAATAGCCAGCAATTCCTTGTCTCCCACGTCGTAATTTTTCTCTGCTGAGGTTAGTCTACAGGAAAAGAAAGCACAAGGATGTAGCAAACCCTTCTCTCCAGTTCTTTGGGAGAGATTAGCCCCCAAAGCATTATCAGAAGCGTCCACCTCCACAATGAAAGGAAGTGTTGGATCTGGTTGTATCAACAGCGGTGCTGATGTGAAACAGATCTTAAGCCGATCAAAAGCTTCTTGAGCCTGTGATGACCACTTAAAGGGCTTTTCATTCTTTGTCAAGGAAGTAATGGGACGGACAATATCAGAAAAATTTCGAATGAAGCGTCTGTAGAAATTTGCAAAACCAATAAAACATTGGACCTCCTTAACGTTCTTGGGTACCGGCCAGTCAAGGATAGCCTGAATCTTACCAGATTCCATGTTCAGCCCCTGGGGAGAGATGATATAACCTAAGAACTTTATCTCGGAACGATGGAACTCCCATTTCTCCGGCTTAATATACAGATGGTTCTCTTTCAGACGTCTTAAAACAGTTTTGACATGTTCTTCATGTTCCTGTAGAGAGTCAGAAAAGATTAGTATATCGTCCAAATAGATCACTACAAACTGGTCCAACAAATCTCTGAAAATGTCATTAGCAAGGTGTTGAAACGTTGCAGGGGCATTACAAAGCCCGAAGGGCATCACAAGAGATTCAAAGTGTCCATACCGGCATCTGAATGCTGTCTTCCACTCATCCCCTGGACGAATACGCACCAAATTATAAGCCCCACGAAGATCCAGTTTAGAGAACACCTTAGCATGGCGGACTCTTTCCAGTAATTCGGGAATCAGAGGCAAAGGGTAATAGTTTTGTACGTTTACCTTATTGAGTTCTCGATAGTCAACATAGGGTCTCAGGGTCCCATCCTTCTTCCTTACAAAAAAGATAGGTGCCCCTGCTGGTGAGGAAGAAGGACGTATGAAGCCTTTGGCCAGATTTTCATCAATATACTCTTTTAAGGCTTGAAGCTCAGGTGCCGCCAAAGGGTATACGTTACCAAAAGGAATGGCTGTCCCGAGAAGCAGCTCAATGGGACAGTCATAATGCCTGTGTGGAGGAAGCTGATCTGCATTCTTCTTGTCACAGAGGTCAGATAACTCTTTATAAGCTGGAGGTAAAGAAAATACCTGTACATGTGGTTCCGTAGCCGTGGACTCAGGGACAGCTTCTGTTAATGCTGAGTTGCTCCTTGTTGGGAAGATAACCTCCTTGGTCTCCCAGTTGATAATTGGGTTCTGAGAACACAACCAAGGAATGCCTAAAATCACAGGAAAATGAGGAGAAGAAATTAGCAAGAAAGAAAGTTGCTCCTGATGATTAGGCTGCAACAAAATTTCAAGGGGTACGGTCTCCTGATCCACAGGTCCAGAGATTAAAGGTGACCCATCCACTGTTTCCATGGTAATTGGAGATGCTCTTTGCTGAATTTCAATACCATGTTCCTTGGCAAATGCGATATCCATGAAATTGCCACCTGCACCAGAGTCAATCATAGCTGAACTGGA
Source organism: Ranitomeya variabilis (assembly GCF_051348905.1). NCBI lineage: Eukaryota > Metazoa > Chordata > Amphibia > Anura > Dendrobatidae > Ranitomeya > Ranitomeya variabilis. Next base: position 378,193,929 of record NC_135233.1, on the reverse strand, counting down.
AATCCACTGTCCTGAACACAGGATCTTAATAGGGAGAGAACAGTGAGAGTTCTTTTCCTTCAGCTCCTTGGGGGGTGAAGTCACAGTGTTGAGGGAGGATCTAAAGTGATCCTTCACGGTTAACCCAGTGATTTCCAAATTAATATACAAGGTGTTGCCGGCAACTGAAAATGACCAGACGGAGACGTGTGTCTCTGTATGGGGGATCGAGCTGATTTCTGGCCCCCGTTTATTTTTTTTATTTTGTGTATGAGTTTTCATTGTCATAGAAATTATACTTCAACCAATCAGCATAAGAACACGCTCACAGTTCTTAACCTATAAGAATGCAGGAAAAACTTAACCCATGAGGATACAGGAAAAATGGAAACTACAGATATGGTCATGTCTTTTTGGCATAGTATATGTTTTTCTAACAGATGCCTCAGTCTTGTATAGTGATACACCCCCGAATCTCTTATCTGGCTTGAGTCAGAAGACTCAAGGTCTTTATACCAATTATGAACCATAGCCTAGTTGCATACCAGGCTTGTGAACAACAAGATAAAATTACTTCATGGCAGCTGTAACCTTTTACCTAATTAAATAACAGAATTTATCTTAAAGCAACAAGAAAATGGAGTCAAAAGCACAAAATGGAGAATTTAGCACAAAATGGAGAACCTTTCTTAATTTCTTCCTTCACATTCCCCCCTAGATAAATTTTGTTAATTAATGTCCAGCATCAGAGGTACTATCCCAAGCTCTAAGCTCGAGGGGTATTGGTCTTCACATGACTGGTGTCATGTTACCACCAGACATGGCTGTTGCGGCATACCCGTCCCCCCTGTATACTAGAATTTACGAATAACAAGTATTAATAACAGTAGTGGGGATCTTTTGAAGATAGCCATGCGCTTGGCTTCAACATCTTCATCAGGTAACTTTGTGAAATCGGTATAGAGAAGAGCAGAGGTGGCAACGCTTTTGGTCTCATCATTAGTTATCCTAGTGCAGAATTTCCTAATACACACAGAAATACACCAAAAAACAAGTTTTAGTATTACATACATAACAAGGATAAATGCAGCAATATATAACAAACTTTGCAAGATTCCAGCAATCCAGCCCCCAGGTCCCTCAAACCAATTGGCTGGATTAAGAAAGGAGAAGGTGTCTGCCCACCAACTGTCCTTATTACGGTCACTGTCTTTATTATATTGAGCTCTGAGTCTTTGAATATCCTCTAACTTTAACTTCATTGTGCTATTGGGATCTATATAATGACAGCAAGCGGGTCCAATAACCTGACACATACCACCCTGTGCTGCTGTTAAGTAATACAGTATATTGATTAGTGACTATGATAAATTGGTTTTGGACAACAACAGTAGTATATTAAATATATCCAATATATCCCAAATTTGATCATCTAGAAAATCTGTGGCCCTAACCAATTTATCCCACATTTGTGTAATCATAGGGTAAATGGAGATAGAACTGACAATTTTATTAGCTATACCCATCTGTACTACTAATCTTTCATGATATTGTACAAACTTATTATTTCACAGTATAAGATACAGCAGTACAAAAAGTATATAAGAAAATATATTTTCACCTTGACAATCCCCCCTAAACACTAAGTTTTTCCCTTAAAGAAAGATCCTTCGAGACTGTCCATGTGATGGGAAAAGGGGAAGTGGATTTCTTCATCCAGACACCTCAGAAACTCTCCCCTAGCGAGAGGCCTCCAGGCAGCTGAACCCTTCACTAACCTCACATGGAGTTCTCCCACTGTCCCTAAACTAAATCTCTTAGCATCATCTGAGAATGGGGGGTTCTGTCTACTCTCTTGAGGGGGACATACCTAGGGATCTCCCTTGGATCAGTACCATCGTACTCTGGTGGGTCTACGTCTTGATTGAGGAAGGTGCCAGTCGGGATTGCTTTCACTAACTACCTAGGCCTGCCCAGGTGTACTTATACATCTATCATATTGTCATTATTTGTAAAATGAGAAAGGTTGGTTCTCAGGGTCAGCCAATTGTTTTTGCATAGCTAGCTAGTCAGAGGGCCTCCAGGGATAATACTCCTGTATCTGTCTTACCCTACCTGATGTGGTTGGTTCTCTGGTGGTGGGGGCGACATGACATGCTAGTCTACAGCTCCTTCCCAAAAGGATCTGTCAGCCTACTCCCAAAAGTTAATGTCTCCACTATCCACCAACCACAATCCTGTGTCAGCTTCTTATATCACTGCATGTGATCTTGTCTGGACAGGATTCAGTGTAATTCTCTTAGGTCGGTGTCATGATCTCCATGGCCAGAGAACTAGCATAAGCCTCAATAGGAACAAGCTCTTGGAAGATGTAACTATACTGACCATGAACTAAACCTACCGCATCATCTAGAAGTAGCCAGGTAGCATGTCCTACTTTTTATCCCTATATGCCCAGCGCCGGCCGGAGAACTAAATAATGCTAGCAGAGGGAAATATAAGACCTGACTCACCTCTAGAGAAATGCCCAAAAAGGAGACAGAGGCCCCCCACATATATTGGCGGTGATATGAGATGAAACAACAAACGCAGCAGGAAAATAGTTTTAGCAAATTTGAGGTCCGCTTTCTAGATAGCAGAAGACAGAAAGCATACTTTCATGGTCAGTAGAAAACCCTAACAAAACACATCCAGAAATTACTTTAGGACTCTGGCATTAACTCATAATACCAGAGTGGCAATTCCTGATCAACAAGAGCTTTCCAGACACAGTAACGAAACTGCAGCTGTGAACTGGAACCAAAATACAAAAACAAAACATGGACGAATGTCCAACTTATCTAGTAGATGTCTGGGAGCAGGAACAAGCACAGAGAGGCTTCTGATAACATTGTTGACCGGCAAGCATCTAACAGAGAAGCCAGGTTATATAGCGACACCCAGATCTAATCAGAACAGGTGAACAGGGAAGATGATGTCACAAGTTCAATTCCACCAGTAGCCACCGGGGGAGCCCAGAATCCAAATTCACAACAGGTCGGGTTGCAGCACGGGTCATACAAGTGTCAGAGCCCAAATCCTCAACTATACCCTAAAAGGCATCACAGCTATAATTGACAAATCTTTGTTCACTGTAATATATATATTTGATCCATTCAACATTTTTATTAATCTGCACTTGTGGGATTATAGAAGCAAAGCCAGCATAAATCTGGTTCTGGGCTTTAAACTGGTCAGGCACCCCCCTTGGCACTCCAATGGTATAAATATATACTAGTGGATCTTCTTCATAACTCATGTGGAGCTGATCAAAACTTCTCTTTCTGGTAGGTTCATCAGGTATCTTTGGTGTACATATATTGTGTATGTTTAATTAGCAAGTCAGTATCTAAAGAACTGTTCTCTCTGCAGAAACCTGTCTCGGAGATCTCTACTGGTGTACCTGTGGTGTTGTGGGAATTATAGCAGGTGTAATTGTCAGCTAATACGGTTACTTCTCCTGGGACCTTTAGTTTGGGTTCCTTATGAATTAGTGGGACATAATCTGGGCAATCAGTGGACTTCAAACCTTTCAACAAATTCATGACACAGGCGGTGGTGTTGTCATCAGGAAAAAGCAGTGCATGTGTGTATAGGTGTGTATTCGCAGCAGCACAAGCAATACATCCTACAGAGATATTCTGGACTCTTACATTGTATCTCACCCATTCTAACCACAGGTTTTTTCCTTGGGGCTGTTTGTGTTTCTATGGAGAAAACCTCTTGCCAACTGAGACCTGGAATGGGGATCACTTCATTAACTACATTTTGCAAACGCTCACCTGGGCCTGTTTTAGCTGTACTGGTAACAGGGGCTTTGGTTGGTCTGAAACTAATATCCTGGAGCTGTATATGGCCTAAATTCCCATGGTATCCACTACTAAATACATAATTATAATGCCTTCCCAGTACAAATGTCTGCAGGTCAGCAGATTGGGGGCTTTCGAGATTTAGGAGGAGGGGGTGACAACTTGTACCCCATTTACAGCCCCTAAGTGGTTGCAGAAGGGCTGTTAGATGCATTCTCCCATGAAGACTCCTACCCGTCCCATCCTTGGGAACATGGCTTCACTAGGTTTATATCCCCAATCATCTCCCGTATTCCAGGCAGCATCGGGGCTGTCAGGTTTACCCAGAGAATAGTGGGACCAGAATTCTTATTTACAATAGGGGCCAAAGAGGTAGGGGCGAGGATGGCCCCCAGTTCCAGGATCAAAAACAACAGTAACATTTCCCTTCAGTCACTACTGTGACTAAACACTGGTTTGGTCTCTTTTACAATATGAGGCGTGGATCCAGGTGCTCTTTCCTTCAAGTTTTACTGCAATGGGGGTAACCAGGATCACCGTGTGGGGTCCTTCAAATCTTGGCTGGAGACAATCTCTGCGCACAAACTTTTTCACATACACCAGGTCTCCTGGCACAAAGGGATGGTGTCCAGGAACCTTGTCTGAGTCTGGAAGAGAACCGAAGACAGTTAAATGCACTTTGGCAAGGTGTCCATGTAAGGCCTGCACATAGCTAGTCAAGTCCTGGTACTTGAGCTGCAACTGTTGTGGAAAGAAACATTCAAGACTGGGGCTCCTGCCAAACAGAATCTCATACGGTGACAGTTCTATCTTCCTGTTTGGGGTATATCTTACTGAAAACAAAGCTAGAGGAAGGCATTCTGTCCATGGTTTACCAGTCTCTGCCATTGCCTTCTGGATTTTAAGCTTAAGAGTTCCATTTAGTCTCTCCACTTTTCCACTACTCTGTGGATGGAGTATGCAGTGCTTGACTTACCCCCAGTGCTGCCATTACCTCTGACATGATCTCTCCAGTAAAATAGGAACCCCGATCGCTTTCAATGACTTCAGGAACTCCATACCTGCATATGATCTCAGCCATCAGTTTCTTCACCGTTGTCTTAGCCGTAGCTTTGGCAACTGGGTAGGCTTCTGGCCAACCTGAAAATAAATCAATGCAGACCAACACATACTCATACGTCCCTACCCTGGGTAACTGAATATAATCATTCTGCAGTCTCTGGAATTGGTTAAAGGGGCCGGGGAGTGTGTTTGGATGGGGTTTTCACTGTCCTACCCTGATTATGTGTGGCACATATCATGCAGCTCTGTACCTGCCTTTCTGCGCAGGTGGAAAACCCTGGGGGCAATCCATTGTTTCTGTAGGGTGTCACACATGGCCGTCTTCGAGTGGTGCACATTCCCGTGCAGAACCTGTGCCATCATTGGGTACAGTACCTGTGGTAGGCAGACCTTTTCACCCCTCCCCCATAGTCCAGTGACGGTATCAGAGCAAGCCCCTATCTTTTGCCACCTATTTTTCTCCTCCTTACTTGCCTGTTCTTGTAACCGGGCTAAGATGTCTTTCAACACAAGTGGATATGGTGGGGTGTCTAGGTGATGTACTTGAGAGGCTACAGGAGTGCTTGCTGCTTTCTTGGCAGCCTGGTCTGCCAGTGCGTTACCCTTTGTCCGTCCATCAGTGCCTTTGCTATGTGCCTTTACCTTTACGATGCCTGCTTGGGTGGGAAGCTGTAGTGCATTCATAAGTTGCTGGACTGCCTCAGCATGTTTAAAGGGGTGGCCATTTGCTGTCAGGAAAGCCCTGGCTCTCCAGATAGGCCCATAACCGTGTGCAATGCCAAAGGCATACCTGGAATCAGTGTAGATATTTACAGTCTTACCTTCTGCTAGTTTGCACGCTTCTATGAGCGCCTTGAGATCTGCTTCTTGTGCATGGGAGGTAACCGTAGGCACTACTATTGGAGGTGGTGCTCAAGTAGGTGCCCAAACCTTATAGTATTGTAAAGTAACTTGGCACACACGTGATCAAGATGCTTGTGAAATTTAATAAAGAGAGTACATACAGACGTTTCGGTCAAAGACCTTCTTCAATGTACCTCTCTCAGAGAGTCTTATCTGGTGAGCAGACAGATGGGGTGAAAAATGACCCCTTTGTGCGTCAGTAGGTGGTGATCACCGTAGATGCGGTCACAGACCAGAGTCCGGTGCTAACGTGTCACGATCTTAGACGCGGCATCCACCGCTTGTCTCCGATGTCAAAACATCGGAGACAAGCGGTGGATGCCGCGTCTAAGATCGTGACACGTTAGCACCGGACTCTGGTCTGTGACCGCATCTACGGTGATCACCACCTACTGACGCACAAAGGGGTCATTTTTCACCCCATCTGTCTGCTCACCAGATAAGACTCTCTGCTTCTTGTGCAGACATATGAGCTGGCATTGACTCTGCCTTGATTACCTCATGTTCTGAGACCACAGCATATCCGGTACAGAAACATCCTTGGTCATCTTGGTGACGGGATCCATCTACAAAAAGCTCAAAATCAGCATTAGAATAGGCACACTAGAGACCAGCCGTTTCCTGAGACATCAATTCTAGACAATCATGTGATTTGGAAACCTAATCTTGTTCTTCTGGATCCATTCTAGAAAGAAAAAAGAATGTCCTTTTCCATGTCACCTACTCCTCCCCCCTTTGGATCCATAGGAACTAGGAGAAGAGTAGCGGGGTTCAGGACAGTGCACCTTTTCAAAGTCACATTAGTAGGCATGAGAATAGCACACTGGAGTCGCAGCTGTCCAGCCATGGACATGTGGCTAGATTGTACTTGGTTAGGGATACTATATACATCATGTGGGGTATGGACCATCAGTGGGTAATTCAAAACAATCTCTGAAGATTTGTGTAGCAACAGCTGGACAGACAACACAGCCCAAACACAGGAGGAACTTCCTCTTGCCACCGTATCCAGGCGGCCGCTGTAATAAGCAACAGATCTCTGTTTGTCTCCATGAAGCTGAGTCAGCACACCTGTAGCATGTCCTGCATAGGTGAGCTCTGTCTGCAAAGCAGTCTGCAATACTGTACGGCAGTGCTCGGGTGTCTTGTAATCATATATGGGGCCTGCGGCGTGTAACACTATATCACAGGGCAAATTCCCTCTTTGGGTGGACATAGCGTCTCCTGGATGCAAGGGGCCATAAGTGGCAAGGTAGGCCTGAGACTCTTGGGCTATAACTGGCCTTCCCTTTTTAGCTATCTGTTGGGCCAAACCACCTCTATGTGACAGGGTAGAATTAGCTGGGTTCACTATGGCTCCTACCTGGTGGGTAATTTGATTGAGTCCATGAGGGTTTTAACAGCTTCAGCATTCTTCACTGGAGTCCCGGCGGTGGTAATAAACCCTCGATTGGCCCATTGGGCTCTGAAATCATGAGTAATACCAAATGCATACTGTGAGTCCGTGTATATATTAGCCCACCTGTCTTTGGCCAGAACACATGCAGTAGACGGAGCCTGAAGTTCTGCTTCTTGTGCTGACAGTGAGGGAGGGAGTGCAGCTCCGTGCACTACAGTGTCTTCCGTCGTAACAGCGTATCCGGTGTGGAATCTGCCAAACTCATCAGCATATCTTGAACCGTCTTTCAGGGCATTGTAGAAAGGTTGCATTATACGGGATGCGTCCGGTATCCACTGACAACAATAAGTACATAGTCCAAGAAAATGCTGGAGTTCAGTCTCATCTTTTGGTAAAGGAAGGGAGCTGATGGCTATTTTTCTTTCTTATGTGAGGTGTCTGGCACCCTGAAGGAAACAGTGACCCAAAAATATCACTTGACCAAGGCAGAACCGAAGTTTCGAGGCCGAAACCCGACAGTTCAGATCTGCCAGATACTTGAGAAAACTAACAGTGGCAACAATGGCTTCCTGCTCTGTCTGTTCACACAACAAAAGATTATCCACATACTGAAGCAGCGTGACATAGGGGTGTTCTAACTGCCAGGGTAAAAGACACTCTCCCATATTTTTTGCAAACTGATTGGGACTTCTTTTTGGGCCCCCTGTGGCATAACTGTCCACGTCAATTGTCATCCCTGATAAATGAATGCAAACAGAATTGGCAATCTGGGTGTAATGGAATGCTGAAGAAGACATTGGCAAGATCGATAACTATGAACCAAGCAGCATCCTGAGATATCTGGGACAAAAGAGTATGTGGATTAGGCACCGGAGATTTCAGAACAGTAACTGCATTAACTGCCCGTAGATCTTGTACCAGCCGGTACACAGGGGGTTGGCCGGGTGGGGTCTTTTTCTTAATGGGAAACAAGGGCGTGTTACATGGGGAAACACAGGGTATCAGGGCACCATTATCGAGTAACGTTTGTATTTGCCCCTTGAGGCACTGCTCCTGATCATATTTCAAAGGGTATTGATGGACCTTAGAAAAAGGAGCACCAGGTTTGAGAAACACTTTTGCTGGTTCTACAGGCATTATTGGGGGAGAATCTGGGTCTATCAGGACCATCATAACTGTGGGAAGGGCATGTAGGATACAGATCTCATTATATTTATCTGCATAGGGGTTATATAACGTAAGGAACATCTGACCATCATCTTGGAATTGTATTCTGGAGCGGAACTGTGATAATAAATCTGCCCCCAGTAAATTTACCGGACATGAGGGAGAGATTAGAGACTGAGCAGTAACTTCAGGGAAAGGTCCCACAGGGATAGGTTTTATAAGAGTATATTTATTGGGTCTGTCATCTACTCTAATTAAAACAAGCTCTTGATCTGAGAATTGACATGGCGGGGCCGAGGAGGGAGATTCCCAGACAGGGTTAAAAGGGATATTTTAGTATGAGACTGGATTTGTGCAAGGTGGGGAGGGCAGCCTGTTACATGAACCGCTGATAATGAGCGTCCTTGCAGCTGTGAAAGGGGGGCTGTATTTGGAGCGGGGAATTGCTGTCAGCGTTTAGCAAGGGAAAGGTGGGGGCTACGACCCTGGATCTCCTCGCTCCACAATTGTAACAGACCTCTCTACACTGAGAATTAGTAACTCCGCGTACATCACAAATCCACGCAGCCGGATCATAGGGTGGAGGCGCACTAAGTTTTGGCAACCAGATTTCACTTTTCAATTTACAATATTTTCTTTGTACTTCAAAACAATATTGTCGCCTTAAACAAAACACAAATCTACCAGCGTGTACTACACCAAGAAAATAGAGACTCAAGAGCGCAGCCACATGCTGCTGCCCCCTCCCTTTTCAGAAACAGAGATAAGAAAAATCACAGCATTCCTCAGCGCAGAGAAAGGAGTCTACGAAACCTTCATCACACAATTCACATACCAGAACACCTTAGAAAAACCTATGATTGAGAATATTTTCCTCATTTTTGGGCTAACAATATCAGCTTCATCACACAACTTCAAAGACTTCTTTTCCTTCCACAAAAACGGATTCTCCTTTAGAGCTAAATATCCTTCTTAGTTGTGCATAATACCGACGGCCTTACGGTTTTATTCCACTGGGTCTCTCTGTCCCCCGCTGGGACAACCCAAAAACGCGGTACTCAGTGAAAGGAGGAGGGCGTCTCAGACTTAACCCTCCGGACACCCCAGGAAATATTTAAATCAATATATTCCTGAGTTACGCATCCTACCCAATCTTCGATCACCTCACCGCGCCTGATTCTAACAGTGATCAGGAATTCAGGATATTTTGACTGTAAAGAGAATTACATCACTGGTCAATCCGGGGTGTCCGTCCCTTATGAGGTACGGTTCGAGCACTGGGCTTCCCACGGAACTACACCTCTATATGATTCCACCCAAAAATCATCCCACCTCCGGGGACAAACCTCAGATCCTCTTTGCAGCAACAAACACAGGAAAACCACACCAAACGGTCAGTCTGGACAGTATAACTGCCAACTTACCGTGGTTGTTGTGGGGGATGATCAGTCCCAATTTTCCAGTGCCTGTGTCCGGTCCGAGGGTCCTTTGTCTTGTTGTCCTCCGGGGGGCAGAAGCGTTCCTGCTTGAGCCCCACGTTCAAGGGCGCCAACTGTTGAGGGAGGATCTAAAGTGATCCTTCACGGTTAACCCAGTGATTTCCAAATTAATATACAAGGTGTTGCCGGCAACTGAAAATGACCAGACGGAGACGTGTGTCTCTGTATGGGGGATCGAGGTGATCTCTGGCCCCCATTTATTTTGTGTATGAGTTTTCATTGTCATAGAAATTATACTTCAACCAATCAGCATAAGAACACGCTCACAGTTCTTAACCTATAAGAATGCAGGAAAAACTTAACCCATGAGGATACAGGAAAAATGGAAACTACAGATATGGTCATGTCTTTTTGGCATAGTATATGTTTTTCTAACAGATGCCTCAGTCTTGTATAGTGATACACCCCCGAATCTCTTATCTGGCTTGAGTCAGAAGACTCAAGGTCTTTATACCAATTATGAACCATAGCCTAGTTGCATACCAGGCTTGTGAACAACAAGATAAAATTACTTCATGGCAGCTGTAACCTTTTACCTAATTAAATAACAGAATTTATCTTAAAGCAACAAGAAAATGGAGTCAAAAGCACAAAATGGAGAATCTAGCACAAAATGGAGAACCTTTCTTAATTTCTTCCTTCACAACAGAAAGTGAATGGAATACAGCGTTTAAAGGCAGGCTACATTCAGAGATGTCAGATTCATCATCACAGTTGTCATACTCCCCTATTGCTGCTAGCACCTTGTTAGGCCGTCTAGGACACTTAGGACAATTGATCAAGAAGTGGTCAGACTGGCCGCAGTAGAAACATAGACTTTCACGAAGGCGATGCTCCCGGCGCTCATTGATCTCGCGCCTCTGAACGGAATCAATTTGCATGGGCACCTCCTCCACCTCCCGAGAGATTTTACCTGCAGGCTCTTTGGAAGGAAGGGAAAAGTTAGAAACACGGTTATATGCAGCAAATTTCTCCTGCCTACACTCAGTAAGGCGAATGTCTATGCGCACACAATGCTGTATAAATGTCTCTAGCTCTTGTGGTGACTCAGAGCGGGCTAGTTCATCTTTTACAATACTAGACAGACCCCTTTTAAAAATAGGCAATTGTGCATAACTGTCCCAATTGGTATCTACCGCCAATGTCCTGAACTCAGTGGCATACTCAATAACAGAACGTTTAGCCTGGCGTAAAGACAACAAAGCAGATTCAGTGGTTGCACGGTGATTAGGGTAATCAAACATTAATGCCATAACGGCCAAGAAATCATCCAAGTCATTTAAACGTGGGTCACGAGACTCAATCATCGGATTCGCCCAGGCGAGCGCTCGTGAGGTTAGTAGCATTATTACACACAATACTTTGGATCTATCAGTAGGAAAACGGTCAGCATGCACATCAAAATATAGCATACATTGATTCACAAAGCCACGAAATTTGTCGCGATCACCAGTAAATCTGAATGGGGGCAACTTAGGTGGGCCAGCTGGTGGCGGTTGCCCAGAGGGTAAAGTCACTTGTGCAGCTATTTGCGTGCTTATGTCCTGAAAAGCCCGTCCATACTGGGACTCTATGCCAGCAAGTTTGTTTTCCTGGGCTGCCATGCGGTTGCTCAAGTCCTGCAAAGTTTGTCCAAACACTTGTTGATTGTGTTCAAAGCTTCCAAACTTCTTTTGCAGACCTTCCACATCTTTCTGCAGTCATCTAATTATGGAATACACCTGCTCTAATTTGCTTTCTGCAGTCATTGTTCCAGCAGTCTCCTTTTTTTTTTTAGGCTAGAGTATCCTGTAATAATTATAGGGGATAACTCAGGAGACTCTTTGCGTGGAACAAGACAACTACAGGACACAGTTTTATAAGTGGTAAAGTCTATATTATCACATGGTGATTCAAACAGGTGCAAAGAGAAACTCAAGTCCACAACACTTGGTGCAAATAATAAACGCAGCTTAGCAGTCTATAGGACACTTCAGAGGAAAATGCAATCAAGCAGAAAGTCTATGAAGCACAGTTATTCTTGAGGATACTTGACACGAATAAATCCTTGTCTTAGTCCAGGCACAGATAGATATGCTTATAGGCAGTTCAAATCATATCTTAGCTCAACCAGGGAGGCCTGGTTAATAGCCTCAGGTTACTGCAAAGCAGCAACAGCTTACATGTCCAGCAAATGCAGATGGAAGTAAACACGAGCGGCAGATGAAGGAGGATTACTGGAAACTTGTGTATGCAGCAGGAACTCACAGCAGAGTAGCAGGATCACCACACAGGTTCACAGGAGCAGGTGTATAGCCAGGGAGTAATCAGAGGTCAGGAGCTGGATGCAAGGCAGAATACTCTAGCACAGACTGAAGGCTGGGGTGGAGTTTTATAGCAGGAAGACACAGTGCACATGAGACCAAAGACGCCATCTTGGAAAAGGGCAGTAGTGCACAAAAGGTAAAAAATGTTCAGAGTCCTGACACACAGCGTGGCTGGCCAGTAAAGGTATCAAAGAAGAAAAAATAATGACATGGCCCCCTTGTTCACCTGATCTGAACCCCATAGAGAACCTGTGGTCCCTCATAAAATGTGAGATCTACAGGGAGGGAAAACAGTCCACCTCTCGGAACAGTGTCTGGAGGCTGTGGTGGCTGCTGCACCCAATGTTGATAGTAAACAGATCAAGCAACTGACAGAATCTATGGAAGGAAGGCTGCTGAGTGTCATCATGAAGAAAGGTCGTCACTAATTTTTTGGGGTTTTGTTTTTGCATATCAGAAATGTTTATTTCTAAATTTTGTGAAGTTATATTGGTTTACCTGGTGAAAATAAACAAGTGAGATGGGAATATATTTGGTTTTTATTAAGTTGCCTAATAATTCTGCACAGTAATAGTTACCTGCACAAACCGACATCCTCCTAAGATGGCCAAATCTAAAAATAACCCCACTCCAGCTTCCAAAAATATTAAACTTTGATATTTATGAGTATTTTGGGTTGATTGAGAACATAGTTGTTGATCAATAATAAAAATAATCCTCTAAAATAAAACTTGCCTAATAATTCTGCACACAGTGTACTGTTTTTGATCAAAAATAGCATAAAACCCATCCCACCACGACAAGGCACCGTATATACTCGAGTATAAGCCACAAAAAACTGGGAAAACTTAATGACTCGAGTATAAGCCTAGGGTGGGAAATGCAGCAGCTACCGGTAAATGTCAAAAGTAAAAATAGATACCAATAAAAGTAAAATTAATTGAGACATCAGTAGGTTAAGTGTTTTTGAATATCCATATTGAATCAGGAGCCCCATATAATCCTGCATAAAGTTTATGATGGCCCCATAAGATGCTCCATATTAAAATATGCCCCATGTAATCCTGCATAAAGGTTAATAATGGCCCAAAAAGATGCTCCATAGACACATTTGCCCAATATAGTGCTGCACAAACGTTAATTATGGCCCAATAAGATGCTCCATACAGACATTTGCCCCATATAGTGCTGCACAGACATTAATTATGGCCCCATAAGATGCTCCATAAAGATATTTGCCCCATATAGTGCTGCACAAAAGTTGATTATCGCCCCAAAAGATGCTCCATACAGATATTTGCCCCATATAATGCTGCACAAACGTTGATTATAGCCCAATAAGATGCTCCATAGAGATATTTGCCCCATATAGTGCTGCACAAACCTTGATTATGGCCCCATAAGATGCTCCATACAGACACTTGCCCCATTTGCTGTGATAAAAAAAAAAATCACATACTTACCTCTCCGTCGCTCAGGCCCCCGCACTTTCAATATTCACCTGACTTCGTTCCGGGCGCCGCTCCATCTTTAGCGTCTTCTGCACTGACGTTCAGGCAGAGGGCGCGGACTAACCACATCACCGTGCCCTCTGACCTGAGCGTCACTGCAGAAGACGCTGAAGATCGAGCGGCACCGGAATGAGGAGAGGTGAATATCGCACAGCTCTCCCCCTCCCCATTATACTCACCTGCTCCTGGCGCGGTCCCTGCTTCCCCGGCGCCGCAGCTTCTTCCTGTACTGAGCGGTCACGTTACTGCTCATTACAGTAATGAATATGCGGCTCCACCCCTATGGGAGGTGGAGCCGCATATTAATTACTGTAATGAGCAGTACCATGTGACCGCTCAGTGCAGGAAGAAGCTGCGGCGCCGGGGAAGCAGGGACCTGCAGGGACCGCGCCAGGAGCAGGTGAGTATAATTAGACATCCCCCGCTCCCCCTCCCCTTCCGACCCCTGGGTATGACTCGAGTATAAGCCGAGAGGGGGACTTTCAGCCCAAAAAAATGGGCTGAAAATCTCGGCTTATACTCGAGTATATACGGTAACTCTGATGAGACAGTCCACAGGTTGGGCCATCACTTTTTGCTTTTTACTTACTATCAACATGCGTTTATGAGCTGCATGTGTAACAACTCAAATGAAGCTCAATTTTTGTGTTTTTTCTTTGTATTATTGCATTCTGTGCAAGCCGGGGTGTGGCCTCCCTTTCCTGAGCTAGGGAATTGTATATAAGGCTTCCCTAGACTGGTGTTTCACTGGTTGGGCCCAGTCCTGTTGTCTGCCCTTATTCACACTGAGGTCAACTCTGACACATGGTAAGATTTTAATATTAGACAGTGTAGGACTGTCTCGATCCCGAAAAAAAATTGAACACTTTTTTGGAGTGTTATAAATCACAGAAATGTACCTCAGCCACACAATACTGTGTGGCTGAGAAATGTAGCCCTATAAATTTTTTAAATGCTTGTTTTTCAGTTTTATAGATCGAAGTAAATTTACCCCAGAACACGGAATAGTGTATAGATGAGAACGGTAATCCAGCTAATTTTTTGAAAGTGTTAGATACCACAGACCATGTGAAATTGTATGGTTGAGAAATTTAAGTCTGCAACAAATGTTATCCCTTTTTTCTTCAGCTTTATAAATTACAGGAAATGTACCCCAGACCACGTAACACACGGGTGACAAATGTATTAAGACTGCAACATTTTAAAATGCTTTTTTGGAGTGTTATGTATTAAAAAATGAATCCAGAACACAGAATAGTGTATGGGTAAGAATTTAACCCAGATAAATTTTTTAACAACTTTTTTTTTATAACACAAAAAAGTAACACAAATCATATAATACACGATGGATCAAAATATATTCAATCCCCCCCCACTCAAAAAAGCAGCAGCTATATACAGTATTTGCCAACGGACTGCACAGGCCTAATCCCTGTCTACAGACTGGATTCTGTCACTCCTATGAACCAACAAACAAACGAAAGGATGGATCAATGAGTAATATCAGGAGAGTGTTCATTTGTTCACAATGTAGTTGTGCACAAAATCCATACCAGATAGGGGTAAATAATTAATCAATGCACAATTTTATTTAGAAAAATATAAAAAATAAGGAGTGAGTATTAAATGACAGCTAAAACAACCAGTGTGAATAGATGGAAAAAAGGTACACTGGTAAATAACACATATGTCCTGGCACAAAGCTGCAAAATACAATGCTAAACAATCATGGCTGCAGTAATCAGAGTGCTAGGAGGACCATGCAAAAAGAGTAAACGGGCATCATAGCCTTACAAAGGTCAACTAGTGACCCAAAATGATGGATAACAGAAGCATTAATGTAACCTAGGGTAACCGGTACAAAATCTCAGCGAGGGAAGGCTATATACTAGTACCTTGGGACATGATGGCAGGAGAATGCTGGCATGCTGACAGGGCAGAATGGAGCCTCGACGCGCGTTTCACCGCCTTGGCTTCGTCAGGAGGCATCGTAAGTAAAAAAGGGCTAGAATATTTATATGGGAGTGAGAAGGACCCTCAGCGAATCGGCGCGCAGACCCATCAAGATGTGTGCACCCCGACGGGGTGGGCCACCGCGCACCACAGAAGATGGGAAGGAGGACGTGCGTCATCACTGCCCATCTCTATGGTGACACGCCCGGCCAGCAACGCCGCCAGAGTGACACAACGCATGCGTGGGGTGTGTCTGCACCAGAGAAGACCTTACAGAAGTAGGTGCCCGTCAAAGGAAATAGCTGCCTGCCAGGTAAATCAAATAATTTGTCCGGAAGATGAAAAAGGATGTTGTAAATGAAGATTTACCTGTGCGTCGTCACTAACCGTATCTATGGTAACGCGCCCAGCCAATCGCGTCGTGAGGTCAACACAGCGCATGCGTGGGACACGTCACCATCGGAGAGGAAATAAGATGCTCCCGATTAAAAGCGTGGCTGTTGTAGAAACAAGTCAATCAAACTAACGCAAGGCATACCAGAAATGAAAGGCTGCCGATTATTATAGGAAGCATAAAATTAGATGGAGATAAGATGGACACGGGGTGCACTAAGTCCAATCACATACAGAATTTAAAAACAAAGAAAAAAGGCAATTTGTAATCACCAACCAATGTGTAAGGTATAGGATAAAGACGCGGTATCCACCGCTAGTCGCGTATACCTGGAAGCGTCCCATGCTAGTATTTATATAGTGCGGTAAAGTAGTGACTGAAGCTGCGCGGCTGGAAGATGCCGACCGGAAGTGACGTATCATGCGTTCCACTAGGGCGGAAGTGGGTGGGAATTGGATTGTGCCTTCCAGTGATGCCGTCTAGCGTTTCATAGGCCGGAAGTAGATAAGTGCATTCCAAGGAGGATAGAACGCTGCTAAGCTGTGTGTAAGGCTATGTGCACATGTTGTGGATTTTGATGCATTTCCGTGGCATTTTTGGCAACACGGATTCGCATCAAATCCGCAGTGTAGTGCACAGTCAATGTTAGTCTATGTGAAATTGACATTTGTTGTGCACATGCTGCGGAAAAAAATGCGCGGAAACGCAGCTGTGTTTTTCCCCGCAGCATGTCAATTCTTTTGGTTCATCTGCAGCGTTTCTGCACCCATTGACTTCCATTGAGTCGGGCACATACGCAGCAAAACCGTAGATGTAAAAAAGATTTGTGGTTTCTGCAGATCGGGAGGAGGGAGAGTCTGGGCGGAGTGTGGGCGTATATAGTGTGTGCGGGGGTCTGCGTGTATGTGTCTCTGTGTGTCCCTGTGTGTGCGTGTATGTGTGTGCAGGGGTCTACGTGTATGTGTATCTGTGTGTGCGTATATAGTGTGTGCAGGGGTCTACGTGTATGTGTCTGTGTGTGTGCGTATATAGTGTGTGCGGGGGTCTGCGTGTATGTGTATCTGTGTGTGTGTCCCTGTGTGTGCGTATATAGTGTGTGCAGGGGTCTACGTGTATGTGTGTGTGCATGTATAGTGCGTGCGGGGGTCTGCGTGTGTGCCTCTGTGTGTGCGTGTCTGTGTAAGCAGCCATTGTCTGATAGGATTACTGCTCCCATCTGGCAATGAATGCTCACAGTGACAGCATTGCCGATGATGGGAAAGTAGTCCCATCAGACAATGGCTGTGTTCAGTAGTAAAATAAAAAACATACAGAATATACAGCATATAACATACAGTACATACACATAACATACAACACATAACATACAGTAGATACTTACCAAAAACCTAGTCCTCGAAGCCCTCGATTCTCCTGTAATAAAAATAATATAATAAACCAACCTATACTTACCTTTCCACCGTAGTCCAGTTAATAACCAGTGTCCCAAGACCAACTCCCATGTAGATCAGTGACATCGGGCGATGTCTGTGCTTTACAGGGGCCCCGCGATGAACTGACAGCGAGTGTAATCTTCCGCGATGTATATCCCTCCACTGCTGCCGGGAGAGAGGTCACTTAAGTTCATTTTCTCGCCGGCAACGCTGTGTGGGAAAATTCCGACGCAGCATAGCCATAAAATGAGCCTGAACTCAGGTAACCTCTTCAGTGATGCACTGCAGGAGCCATTATCACCTGTCAGTGCACCGTGGGAGGCCTATAGAGCGGTGACATCTCCTGATGCTATGGGGGAGATCGTCATGGGACACTCGTTATTAATTGGACTGTGTTGGGCAGGGAGTATACGGTTGGTTTATTATTATTATTTTTTTGCAGGTGATCGATGGCTTCAGGGAATTAGGCGTGGTTGTAAGTATGGTGAAATTAAGAATATTAAAATACTTTTTTCTGGCTGTGTCTTTTTTTAACTCTTTCACTACTACAAGATTAGTAATGGATAGGTGTCTTATTGACGTCTCTCCATTTCTAACCAGGCTTGATGTCACCTTACAATACAAAGGTGACATTAACCCCTTATTACCCCATATCCCACCGCTACAGGGCAGTGAGTGGTAAGAGAGGGGCCAAGTGCCAGAATTTCTGGGGCAGCTGGGAGCTGGTGTTTGCAGCCGGGGGGGGGGAGGCAATATCCATGGCCCCTCTCTAGGCTATGAATATCAGCCCGCAGCTGTCTACATAACCTTTCTGGCTATATATTATAGGGGGACCCCACATCATTTTTTGGAGGGCTCCCCCTATTTTAATAGCCAGTAAAGGCTAATTATACAGTTGCGGGCTGATATTCATAGCCTGGGAAGCTCCATGGGTATGACCCGCTTCCCAGGCTATAAACACCGGCCCCCAGTCGCCGGCTTTCCCACTCTGGACCTGAAAATTGCGCGGGAGCCCACGCAATTTTTTTTCCCATTTTTTTTTTAAATTAAACAGATATTGCTTTTAAGGCCGGGGTCACACTTGTGAGAAACTCGCACGAGTCTCGCACCTCAATACCCGGCACTGCTGCCGGTGCTCGGGACCGGAGTGTTCGGCTACATGTATTTCTATGCAGCTGAATGCTCCGGTCTCAAGTGTGACCACTGCCAACGCAGATTTTGTGTGTGTGTCTTTAACTCTTTATGTACCATTTTATTATCTCTATTACTAAACTTCGGGCTTGGTATTACCTATCTGTAGATATATCTATAGATACTGTAGATGGATACATATATCTATAGATAGATGGATATATATATATATATATATATATATATATATATATATATATATCTATAGATAGATCTATACATAGATAGATCTATCTCTAGATCTATCTATCTATAGATTTATCTATCTATTATCTATCTATCTATTATCTATCATCTATCTATTATCTATCTATCTTATCTATCTATGTATTATCTATCTACTATCTATCTATTATCTATCATCTATCTATCTATCTATCTATCTATCTATCTATCTATCTATCTATCTATCTATCATCTATCTATTATCTATCATCTATCTATTATCTATCTTTCTGTGTGTGTAAACATTATTTTTCAATGGAGTATGTAAATGAAGAGGTTGGACAAGAAATGACATCACATTTTTTTTTGCTCAATAATAGATCTTTAGTTTTCAAAAACGCATACAAATCTGCATGAAAAAAACGCATTAAAAAACTCATCAAATCTGCACCTGCGTTTTCTAGCAAGAGAGGAAGAATCTGCACAGAAAATTCCACAAGCAAATCTGCAACGTGTGCACATACCTTAAAGTGGATCCGTAGACAGGAGGTGATCTTTCTAGTTCAACTGGAATTATTAGTTATGAAATAAGAAATACAAAGATGTTAATATTGATATATATTGATACATAATCTCCATTCACATATCTTATGCACTGTAACACAAGTAAGTTATGACTGTGGCAAGAATGATTGGATATTATAATCCCTGTTTAAGCCTTTTGGGGCCAATGTTTGAAGTTCATTGATCCAAAAAGCCTCTCTCCTTTTGAGGAGGCTAATACGATTTCCACCTCTTAGTGGTACTTTGACCTGTTCTATTACTTGAAACTTAAGTTGTGCAATGGAGTGACCAGAGGTAATGAAGTAATAGGGAATTGGCAATAATAGATTTTTACACCTAATAGTTGATTTGTGCTTTGAGATGCCATCTTTAAAGGGAACCTGTCACCCCAAAATTCGCCTACAAGATAAAGCCACCGACATTAGGGACTTATCTACAGCATTCTGTAATGCTGTAGATAAGCCCCCAATGTAACCTGAAAGATGAGAAAAAGAGGTTAGATTATACTCACCCAGGGGCGGTCCCGCTGCGGTCCGGGTCCAGCACCTCCCATCTTCATACCCTGACGTCTTCTCCTTGCCTTCCTGCCGCGGCTCCTGCGCAGGCGTACTTTGTCTGCCCTGTTGAGGGCAACGTAAAGTACTGCAGTGCGCAGGCTCTTGGCCTCTCTGACCTTTCCGGCGCCTGCAACCTGTAGGACTTTGCTCTGCCCTCAACAGGACAGATAAGTACACCTGCATCGGAGCCGCGGCAGGAAGATAGGAAGAGGACGTCATAGCATGAAGATAGAAGGCGCTGGACCCGGACCGCGACACCCATTGGACCGGACCGCAGCGGGACCGCCCCTGGGTGAGTATAATATAACCTGTTTTTCTTATCTTGCAGGTTACATCGGGGGCTTATCTACAGCATTACAGAATGCTGTAGATAATCCCCTGATGGCGGTGGCCTTAGCTTATAGGCCAATTTTGGGGCAACAGATTCCCTTTAATAGGTTGCGTGGTCTCACCTACATAAAGCAGGCCGCAAAGGCATTTAATGATGTCACATGTCGAGTATTCTTTTGTGGTGTATTTTTTGCCAGTATAGGGATGATAGAAATTATTTCCTTGCTGGACATTGTTGCACTGTATACATTGCAGACGGGGGAAAGTGCCAAATTTGGGATTCATAAGGAATCATTGTTGTGGTTGGTGTGAGGGACACACATCCGCTTTAACCTCCACGTATATCCCTTGGTTTTCTAAAACAAGTTAGGAATGGTTAATTGAATTCTTTAATATTGGGGTAAGCTGTCCCCAAAATATGCCATTGTCGTTTTGTGAATATGATAGGCTAGAGGATGATAATTATGGACAAAGGGAATGTGATTCCCTGATTTAGGTTTAGGAGAAATTGTAGTGTTGGATATGTCCAGTGTGTGTTGTGGATAACCTCTTTCAGAGAATTTAGAACGCATTTCTTCGAGTCGTTGTTCTGTTGGTTTGACATATAGGTCTGTGGATAGACAGCCCAAGTCGTCTTTTATTACTAATGTGTCAAAAAAATTGATTTGTTTGGAGTCATGTGTCGTAGTAAAATCAAGGCCTGGCCATGAGGATCGCAGGCGGAGAAAAGAGGAATTTAATGAGTCTTGGGAACCACCCCAAATGAAGAAAATATCATCGATGTACCTCTTCCGCACCAGGGCATGTGAGCAGAAGAGGTCATCGATGTAAATTATGCTATCCACGTAGTGGGCCATGTAACAGTTTGCATAGGGTGGTGCAGTATTTGAGCCCATAGCTGTGCCCTTAATTTTTAAGTAAAAAGTGTCTTCAAAGAGAAATTTTTCGTTAAAATTATAGAAAGTAGGTCACAGCATAGATTAATTTGTTCGGGATCAAAATTTGCAGAAAAGAGTAAGCGATGTAATAATTTAATCCCTTCCAAATGAGGTATAGACGCATATAGGTCTTTTACATCAAAGGTAACTAAAAGTGTTTCTTTAGGGATGGGACCAAGACTATGGATCAGATCAAGAAAAGCTCCTGTATCTAATGGAAAATAAGTTGTTTGTCTTATCAATGGTGTTAGGATTTTTTCCAAATATCTTGAAATCGGTGACAAGATAGACTCCGTGGACGCAACAATTGGTCTCCCTGGTGGATTGTTCAAACTTTTGTGAATTTTTGGGAGTATAAAATACGGAAGTAATAGGGAACTGTTTGGTTAGAAACTCACAGTTTTTTTTTTATCTACAATGCCTAAGTTGGTGTATTTTGGGTTTCCTGAATGAGGTGTTTTATTTCATGGGTCGGATCATCCTGGAGTGACTTGTAGACAGAGGTATCGCTTAATTGGCGGTAAACCCCTTGCATGTAAGTGGACCTGTCTAAAATCACTATGGCCCCGCCCTTGTCCGCTGGTTTAATGATAAGGTTTTTGTCGTCCTGGAAGGTTTTTAAGTCTTGTTAGTCTAAAGATGTAACATTAGAGGGATAGTGGAATTTACCTCTGTCTAAATCTTGTCTAAGATTTTAAAAGGCATCATCAATTAAAGAAATTAATGTTTCGAGGGCATGGGAGCCTGTTGGAGGTCTATAAGTGCTTTTGTTCCTCAGGCCCAGGTTGTCAGAGATCAAAAGCAGGCCATGTGATGAAGTTTCACATGTTGTGATGGTGTCAGATTCGGCAAAATGTAATTTCAGACTCCTTACACTCATCACTGTCCCCAATCTCCTCTTGTTCCTGTCCTGATCTGGCTGTACATCACTACAATGACACTCTTAGAAGCACCCTAGACCAAGTAGCTCCCCTCACCCTCAGAACCTCCAAACACAGAGTGAAACAGCCCTGGCTCACATCGCAAACCCGATTTCTCCAGCGATGCTCCAGGTGTGCTGAACGCTTATGGAGGAAAACTCGCACCCCAGAAGACTTCATACACTTCAAATTTATGTTAAGGACCTATAACTCTGCCCTTCACATCGCCAAACAGACCTACTTCACCACTCTGATCTCATCACTATCCAACAACCCCAAGAAACTTTTTGACACCTTTCACTCCCTCCTCAGGCCAAAAGCACAAGACCCTATCACAGACATTTGTGCTGATGACCTGGCCTCCCACTTTATAGAGAAAATAGACAATATCCGTCAGGAAATCCGCTCCCAGACACCAAGTGCAATGACTCCCATTCCTCCCTGCATCTCCCCTGGCTCACTCTCCACATTCGATCCCATCACAGAAGAAGAAGTCTCCAAGCTCCTCTCCTCTTCTCGTCCAACTACATGCACCACCGACCCCATTCCCTCACACCTCCTCCAGTCTCTCTCTCTAGTCGTCACAACTCACCTAACTACAATCTTTAATCTCTCCCTCTCCTCTGGCATTTTCCCCTCCTCCTTCAAACACTCTATCATTACTCCATTACTAAAAAAACCCACCCTTGACCCATCATGCGCAAACAACTACAGACCGGTCTCCAATCTCCCCTTCATCTCAAAACTCCTGGAGCGCCTAGTCTACTCCCGCCTTACCCGTTACCTCTCCACTCATTCCCTCCTAGACCCTTCACAGTCCGGGTTCCGCCCCCTACATTCAACAGAAACTGCACTCATCAAAGTGACCAACGACCTTCTGACAGCAAAATGTAACGGTGACCACTCTCTGCTCATTCTCCTCGATCTTTCTGCAGCTTTCGACACTGTTGACCACCCTCTCCTACTCTCCAGGCTCCAGTCACTAGGCATTAAGGACACTGCTCTCTCCTGGTTCTCCTCCTATCTTTCTGACCACTCCTTCAGTGTTCTGTTCTCCGGCTCCACTTCATCTCCTCTTCCTCTCACTGTCGGGGTACCTCAGGGCTCAGTCCTTGGCCCCCTTCTCTTCTCCCTCTACACGGCCCCAATTGGACAGACCATCAGCAGATTTGGCTTTCAGTACCATCTTTATGCTGATGACACACAACTATACACGTCAGCCCCTGACCTTACCCCCGCTGTACTACAGAACGCCACTGACTGTCTGTCTGCAGTCTCTAACATCATGGCCGCTCTCTATCTGAAACTCAACCTCTCCAAACTGAACTTCTTCTGCTCCCGCCTTCTACAAACCTCCCTAAATCTGACATTTCCCTCTCCGTGGGTGGCACCATAATACCACCCCGGCAGCAGGCACGCTGTCTGGGTGTTATGTTTGAATCCGATCTCTCCTTCACCACCCACATACAATCTCTTGCCCGCTCGTGCCGCTTACACCTAAAGAACATCTCTAGAATCCGCCCTTTTCTCACCATGGAGACAACAAAAACTCTCACTGTCGCCCTAATCCACTCCCGTCTGGACTACTGCAACTCTCTATTAATTGGCCTCCCCCTCACACGACTTTCCCCTCTCCAGTCTATCCTTAATGCAGCAGCCAGGGTCGTCCATCTGGCTAATCGTTACTCGGACGTGTCTGCTCTTCGCCAGTCGTTACACTGGCTGCCCATTCATTACAGGATACAATTCAAAGTACTTGTTCTCACCCACAAAGCTCTCCACAGTGCGGCACCCCCTTACATCTCCTCCCTCATTTCTGTCTATCGGCCTAGCCGACCGCTGCGCTCTGCAAACGACTTTTGACTAACCTCTGCACTAATCGGTACCTCCCACTCCCGACTCCAAGACTTCTCCCACGCTGCGCCAATCCTCTGGAATGCTCTACCCCAAGATATTAGGACCATCCACAACTTGCATAGTTTTAGGCGCTCGCTCAAAACTCATTTGTTCAGAGCGGCCTATCACGTTCCCTAATCAGTCATTTTATGTTTGTGTGTGTGTGTAGCCCATTCACTATCTCCATCTACCCCCCACCCCCTGAAGATGGCTGGACCATCATTGTAAATACATCATTGCAAATACACACCTGTACTTTGTATCTCCCCACCTCATTGTAGATTGTAAGCTCTCACGAGCAGGGTCTTCTTATTTTGTCTTATTTTGCTTTATTACTGTATTGTTAACATTGTTACCTATGACTGTTGTGTTTGAAACTGTTAAACTGTAAAGAGCTGCGGAATATGTTGGCGCTATATAAATAAAGATTATTATTATTATTATTATTATTATTATTAATAATTTCAGTCTGAGTAACCTATAGAATCTTTGTAAATCCATCTCCAAATTGAAGGTATTTTATTTTTATCTTGAGCAAAAAGAGAGGCCCTTTTGTAATACCTGGTATTCAGCTATGCCTAAAATTTTGGCCGAAATATTTACAAGGGGATTGTTACCTGGGAACGGGTTATACGAGTGAAGTCCATGTGCCTGTGAGTGCCTCTTGCCTCTGCTGGTCCTCTTCTTCTTGTTGGTCTCCATCCTTGTCCTAAAAAACGTCCTCTCGGTGGAGATCTGTCTTGTCTCTCTTAGTCTGAGCCGGAAGTTGAGACATCTGTTGAGGACCTGTAATTTGAACGAGTAGAGAAGTTCCTGGAGTTGGAAGAATTTCACCATTTATATAATCTGTTATATTCGTAGTCCTCTGTATCTCTTGCGAACTTGTTCCGTTTCCTTGTTTCAGTATCTCGACGATGTTGTTCTATGGTAGTGTTGATCTTGGTTTTCAAATTGTTGAGTTCCTCTGCTGTTGTAGATGAAGCCAGTTGACTTTCAATGTTAGTGATTTGTTCTTTACTGTTGGTGATCCCTTGATGGAGATGTTCTAGTGTAAGGGTTATAAGGTCGAAAGAACACTTATTGAGAATTTGTTCAAAATGGGAGCAAAACTCTGGGGAATCACTAAAAATGGTAGGTCGTAGAGGGACTCGAAGGCCTCTAGGTATACTTTGGACCTTCAAATACTCGGTGAGGGTGGCACAATGTAATTCAAAATTGGTGCTCCATCGTAGTTCTCTCTCTAGATCTTGTCCTCTGGTCTCCTTAGGGGGGACTCGAGGAAATCACTAGGTATAGTGGATTGGATTGTGCTATAATGAGCATTATATGAGAAAGTGAGGTCATTGCCCAGAGGATAGTGTGCTTAACATAAGGGTTAATACAATTATAGGCGAAGCCGTTAGCACAACTATGTCTGTGGTGCTCAAGTAGGGTCCCAATCCGTGTAAGGTTATATATAAACTTGGCACACACTGTGTGGATGCAGTGGAAACATTTAATCAGGTGCAGTACATACAGTAGACGTTTCGGTCACAGCGACCTTCATCAAAGTACTACAAAAAATAATAAAGAAACAAAACCAAAGTATATACAAAAGCATATTATAAGTCTGGGAATCACATATAGCTAAGAAGATAATGCCATGTAACATCATAATCATTATAGCTGATAGGCTTTATATCTGGACCTCAGTACAGTGCCCGTTTAAAAAGGTGCTCAAAACCGGCAATCACAATGGTGGAAGTTTATCAAAACTGGTAGTCAAAAACAAAATCATCTGGATTGTCATTTATTACCATGAACATCATGTCAATCAAGGTGGATACATGGATAAGGGATGAATTAACTTAATCTCCTGTGGAATAGACGGCAGCATAAAGTGAATGAAGGAGTAATGGAGCTGAAGCGCAGTACAAAGAGGATCAAACTGAAGGTTTACATACTCAGGATCGGACCAGAGGATCTATAAAAAACACAGGCCCTGAGCAGTGCACCCAATGTCCATCAATCCATAAAAAAACAGGTTATCTCATTTTATGAAAAGTGCCCAGATAGACCCCGGAGGCGGCAGGGTGCTGTAAAAGAGTCAATATTTTAGGGCATTGAATAAAACAATCAATTGATATTAAGAAAATCTACAATTCATCCCACCAAAAATATCCCACTCAGCGACATCAACATAAAAACAACAAAAAGTTACTGCTCTTGGAGTGTGATAAAACACAATTATTTGCATTTCTCTCATCTACATATAAGGCTATGTGCACACGTCCGGAATTGCTGCAGAAATTTCTGAGAACGGGACCATCGCGAGGAGCGGGAAGGCTGCGGGGGACACCGGAAGGTGAGAATATCACAATTTTTTATTTTAATTCTTTTTTTTTAACAATTATATGGTTCCCAGGGCCTGGAGGAGAGTCTCCTCTCCTCCACCCTGGGTACCAACCGCACATGATCCGCTTACTTCCCACATGGTGGGCATAGCTGCATGTGGAAAGTAAGCAGATCAATGCATTCCTATGTGTGCGGAATCCCTGCGATTCCGCACAAGAAATGAACATGCTGCGTTTTTTTCCGGAATGCGATTCCGCCACGGAAAAAAATGCAACATGTGCACAAAAATTGCGGATTGTATTCTAATAATAGGATGCTTAATGGATGCGGGTTTTTTTGCGGTTTTATCGTGTTTTTATAGCAAAAATCAGCAAAAAAAATGTGAAAAATCCTGAACGTATGCACACAGGCTTAAGCTGTTTTTCCCTATGTCTTGGAATCCTTTGTTCAATCTGTTTTATTAGGCTTATAAAGTTAGTGGCAATTTTAAAAATGTTCAAGAACATTTTTACAAAATATTTCATATCGATGATTTTAAAGGGGTTCTCCAATTAAAATAAGTTATCACCAACCAATGACTCTTTTTATTCACTATTTAAAGCAGCAATTCTGGCGTTGTGTAATTTTTTGGGCCATATTGCTATTCTTGCACAGGAATCTGTTATGTGCTGCCATAGCGTTTTATTTTTTCTTCAATGTATGTAGATGTATGAGATCTCGTTTACTGTGGGAGAAATTATAGGTTTTATTAGCACCATTTTGGATACAAGCAACTTTTTCATCACTATTTATTCCAGGGTTTTCAGGCAGATGATGGACAGTAGTCAGCACGGCTGATGAGTCTGCAGCTACACTGCCCATACACAGCAAGGTGCTGAACTACGGTAGCTCTTCTCTCCACTGGACCACTTGCGCTAGCCCTCGGTCCCCAAATATATTAATGAGCCTTGAGCCACCGATCCAGTCATCGGGTCCATGAATGTTTTTCTTCTTTTCTTTACAAGTCTTATTAACTGATTTCAGGTTTCTAGTTCAGTCCCATCACCACAGGAGAATAATATTCATCCCCTCGCCTACAGTGTATAACATCCGGCCCCTCGCTGTGTTGTCTGCCTTTACTAACATGTGACAGAAAAGTCACCACTGCTCTGCTGACCCCATAATTGCAGAATCCAGACCTCCTCTGGTATAACATCAGCACAAACACTGATCCCCTGCCAGGAGCTTCATGGCCGAGCAGCTGCATACAGCCGTACATCACCAACCACAATGCCCAGCATAGGATGGAATGGTGTAAAGCCACCACTGGACTCTGGAGACAACATGTTCTGTGTGGTGACGGATCACACTTCTCTATCTGCGTCTGATGGAGGAGTCTGGTGATTCCAGGAGGACGTTACCCCCTGACTGCATTGTGCCCCCTGTACAGATGGTGGAGGAGGATAACGCTAGGGGCCGTTATCAGTGGGCGGCCTCGGCATCTTAGCTCCAGTGAAAAGAAATGTTATTGCTTCAGCACAAGACATTGTGGACAATTGTAGCTTCAGCTTTGTGGGAACAGTTTGGAGAAGACCCTTATCTGCCCCCCATGACCGAGCCCAGTGCATGAGGTCCATACAGACATGAGGGGAGAACATGAGCAGCCGCACAGAGCCTGGACCTCAGCCCCATGTTATACTGGAGCTCATGACTACCCCCCCTCCACAACATCAGGGTCTAACATCACAAATGGTTTTCTGGATGAAGGGGCAGAAATTCTCAGATGCCTCCAAAATCTTGTAGATATCTTCCCCAGAAGAGCGGGAACCGTTATATCTGCAGAGGGGCGACTCCATATTAATGAAGCATGGATGTAGGATGGGAGGAATAGTGCATACTGCCCAGTGGCGTAGGAAGGGGGGGGCGGGCCGCCCCGGGCGGCACAATGCGGGGGGCGGCACAATGCGGGGGGCGGGTCGCCGGCGGCGCAGAATTTACCTGTTCGCATCTCGGCTTCAGAAAAATGGCCGCCGCGATAGCCATCTGCGCATGCGCGGCATCCCGCGGCCATTTTCCTGAAGCCCCAGGCAGCAGAGCACTCCACCTGCGCACGCGCGGCCTCAGGAAGATGGCCGCCCCCACCGATAACCAGACAGAGCAGGATCGCGGTCAGGTAAGCAGAACTTGTTTTGTTTTGTTTTTTTATTGAGAGCGGCGATCGGGGGGGGGGGCCCAGGGCAGAAAGCTGGACACAGGGGGGCAGAAAGCTGGACACAGGGGGGCAGAAAGCTGGACACAGGGGGGCAGAAAGCTGGACACTGGGGGGCAGAAAGCTGGACACAGGGGGCAGAAAGCTGGACACAGGGGGGCAGAAAGCTGGACACAGGGGGGGCAGAAAGCTGGACACAGGGGGGCAGAAAGCTGGACACAGGGGGGCAGAAAGGACATTGGGGCAGAACGCTGGACACGAGGGCAGAACGCTGGACACGGGGGCAGAATGCTGGACACGGGGGCAGAACGCTGGACACGGGGGCAGAAAGCTGGACACTGGGGCAGAAAGCTGGACACTGGGGCAGAAAGCTGGACACTGGGGCAGAACGCTGGACACGGGGGCAGAACGCTGGACACGGGGGCAGAACGCTGGACACTGGGGCAGAACGCTGGACACTGAGGCAGAAAGCTGGACACTGCGGCAGAAAGCTGGACACTGGGGCAGAAAGCTGGACACTGGGGCAGAAAGCTGGACACTGGGGCAGAAGGCTGGACATTGGGGCAGAACGCTGGACACTGATGCAGAAAGCTGGACATTGGGGCAGAACGCTGGACTTTGGAGCAGAACGCTGGACACAGGAGCAGAAAACTGGACACAGGGGCAGAAAGCTGGACACAGGGGCAGAAAGCTGGACACAGGGGCAGAAAGCTGGACACAGGGGCAGAAAGCTGGACACAGGGGCAGAAAGCTGGACACGGGCAGAAAGCTGGACACAGGGGCAGAAAGCTGGACACTGGGGCAGAACGCTGGACATTGGGGCAGAAAGCTGGACACAGGAGCAGAAAACTGGACACAGGAGCAGAAAACTGGACACAGGAGCAGAAAACTGGACACAGGAGCAGAAAACTGGACACAGGGGCAGAAAGCTGGACACAGGGGCAGAAAGCTGGACACAGGGGCAGAATGCTTGACACAGGGGCAGAATGCTTGACACAGGGGCAGAATGGAGAAACGGGGCATGATTGGAGACACGGGGCAGGATGACAGACATGGCGTCATGACTGGAGACACTGGAGGCAGGATTGGAGACAGATGGGGCAGGATGGATACGATGGAGACAGATGGGGCAGGATGGGAAGATCATATGGGGCAGGATGGATACTCATGAGGGCAGGATGGGAGAACATATGGCTGGAGCCAGGAATGAGACACACGGGGGCCAGGATGGCGAATATTATTACCACAGGGGCTAATTAAGGGATATTAGGATATTATTACTGCAGTGATGTATTTATTTTATTTTTTGAGTATACTGTTTTAAATGGCGGGGCGGTCCTATTACTGTGAGAGTGACACTATGTCGCCTTCTTCATGTGGTGTAATGTAGAAGTTGGGAAAATTAAGTAATGTGTTCTGCAAGTGGAACTCGTGATAACTGTGTTATTTCCTGCAGAGACGAGTCCTGGCTGGATGAAGTGATGGCGGTCTGTGCGGGATGAAAGATGAAGGACTTCACCTAGAGACGTCACTGGTGAGTCAGTGTGTTACCTATACACTGACACTATACACTGTATACTATATACTGAGGTCCTGTGTATGTCACCGGTGATCACTGTATTACCTATACACAGACGCTGCATACTAAGTACAGATCTCCTGTGTATAATGGCACTTATGGTGATAGTATTGTGTTTTTTTTTTTATTATTGATCAGTATTGTAGTATTCAGTCACTATGTGGTGGTAATATGTGGTCTGGTCATGATGTTGTGGTATTTGTTCCTTGTATTTGATATTATTCGATCACTGTGGTGGTAATATGTCATCTGGTCATGGTGTGGCGGTATTTGTGCCTTGTAGATAGTATTATAGGTCACTGTGGTGATATTGTGTCTGGTCTGTCTATTGAACATCAGCTGAGTGAAGAAATAGACTTGTTGTCCTGACTATTTTTGGTAACCTTTGTGTGTATTGAGCCCGGGGGGGCGCCAAACTTGGGAACAGCCCCGGGCGGCAAAAGCTCTAGCTACGCCCCTGATACTGCCTCTTCAGTACGGGCCAAGGTCACAGAACCCCCCAGGAGCAGCGCGACGAGGCCGACACCACATAGGGGTCATTGTTACCGCCGAAGAGTGTCCGGCCAGTAACCTAAAGAAAGGAAGAAAAGCCAAAAATAAAATGTTACCATGAAATATAATACTGGTTACAAGCGCACGCTACTCTGTGCTGAAAACAAGTGTCAGATTATCAGACTTTCAGGATTATGTGATGCCGGATTAAAGGAAGTTTGCTACATAGTAAAGAAAATATACTTGTTAGCCCATATGCAAATTGCCTCTTCAGAGAGAAAGAGGACTTAACTCTATAGCGCCACCTGTTGGAAGTAGCGATCCTACAAGTCACAATCAACCCTCTAACGAGTCGTGCAATATGACTTAGGATAAAAGCCAAATCAGTATCTCAATTCGCAGACACGGTGTTTCGGGCTGTTGGCCCTCGTCAGTGCAAAGCATGAGAACTGATTTGGCTGGGTGAGAGGCTCTGGACTGGGGTCTAAGGGGTAACGTTTCTCCTTATGGAGAGTGACATACCATCTCTGGCTTGTCAAGGTAAGGAGGCTTATTTGCCGTGCAATGCTCCTCTACTCGCTACTTCCAACAGGTGACGCTATAGAGTTCAAGTCCTCTTTCTCTCTGAAGAGGTAATTTGCATATTATGTTTCCCAGAGGAGCATTGCACGGCGAATAAGCCTCCTTACCTTGACAAGCCAGAGATGGTATGTCACTCTCCATAAGGAGAAACGTTACCCCTTAGACCCCTTGTTAGCCCGGAAACCCACGCCTTATAATAAGAGAATATTTCTCCTATGGAGATAAATCAGAGGGGCCCAATAATTCACACATCTGACACCTGAAGAGCCCAGAACACAATAAACATGAAAGGAGAGAGAGGACCTGTGATGATGTCACTGTCATGTGATCAGTCACATGCTATAGAGTGGGCAGTCATGAAGCTGTCACTCCAGCCTGTGACTCCTCCCCTCGCTGATCACATGATTATGACATCATCACAGGTCCTTTTCCCCCTGCTCCCTGGAATCTCCTGGCATGTCCCTGGTCAGTGTCGCTTCTCTTATATCATTGTTTTACATTTATACATTATTGTTGTTTTTTTTATTTATTTTTTTTTACAAATTTAACCCATTAAAAGAGAATTTGTCAGCAAAAAGGCTCACACTATAGATGAGCAAATCGATTTGCAGAACCCTGGTCCAGCAGCCACGTTAGTGGTCCGTGGCCACCACACTGGACTGTGCTCTACCTGCCGGGGCATCTTCTGATTAACAGGCCATCATCCATGAAGGATGCCAGCAGGTAAGAAGTGGGCTCACAGGGCTCCTGTCTGGTGGCCTCAGACTACTGACGTACCCACACCCACTGCACCGGGGTCTCGATAATCAATCCGCTCATCTCTATCTCACACTACGAGGGAGAGGTACCATCCCGGCCAATCATACATGTTAGGCTCACACGGTGAGGCGGATCCACCAAGCCCAAGGTCCATGTGGGAACACAGGTGTCGGAGCAGCAGCTAGCCGGAGCACGCGGGACACGTACAGTCAAGGGACGGCAGGCAGAGGACCTGAGGAAACTGCAGGCAGGTGGAGAACCTGAGGAAGCTGCAGGCAGGTAGAGAACCTGAGGAAACCGCAGGCAGGTGGAGAACCTGAGGAAGCTGCAGGCAGGTGGATAACCTGAGGAAGCTGCAGGCAGGTGGAGAACCTGAGGAAACCTAAGGCAGGTGGAGAACCTGAGGAAGCTGCAGGCAGGTGGAAGACCTGATGACACCACAGGCAGACAGAGGACGTGAGGACAATGCAGACAGGCGGGGGGCATGACAAAACCGCAGGCAGATGGAGAACGTGAGGAAACTGCAGGCAGGCGGAGGACATGAGGAAGCCGCAGGCAGGCGGAGGACATGAGGAAGCCGCAGGCAGGCTGAGGACGTGAGGAAGCCACAGGCAGGCCACCATCATCCCACTGGCATTACCACCTCATTGATTTTGCCGTTACTGTAAAACATTTCCGCAACGAAAAAAAAGAAACAACTCCTGTCCATCAGTGTCCTGCACATTACACTCCTAAGCTGTAATTTATTTATTTCTATTGTTTATATAGGGAAATGGTATGAACAGTGTGAATGTGCAATAACACCTTCCTCTTCTTTTTTTCTTTGTGTATAAAGCATTACCTATTCTTTCTCATTTTTCTATAGGACGATTTTAATCAGAATCATGCCTAGCTGTTTGGTAAACCAGTGTCTTAGCCGAACTGGGAAAAAGGGCCAAAGTGAGCAGATAACATTACACCCTTTCCCCAAGGACATCAACAGAATAAAATTATGGCTGCAGCAGACGGGACAAGTCTTCAAGGATCTGAACGCTGTGGCCCTAAGGATATTGAACGAGAACAAAAAAAACAGGTACCGCCTGTGCTCCTGCCACTTCAGCCCGGATTCCTACATTGTGAACATTTGCGGCAGAACTTTACGAGTCGATGCCATACCCTCTATTTTTCCAATTGTCGACGAAGGGGAAACTATCATCGAAGAAAACTTAAAAAAAGACCGTGCCAAGGCGAGGAAGAGACCTTTTGTCGCAGCCCCTCCTACTACCTCAACTAACATCATTGTAAAGACTGAAGAAGAAGACGAAGACGACTACGACGAAGAATTGCTTCAGGATATACAATTGACAAAAATCGGATTTTGCAACACCGGAACGCAGACGGATTACACACTTTCCAACTCCGTTCTTGTTTTGAAAGATCTGATGATCTTTACTGACACTTTACGCCCATAAGGAAAAATCAGTTAGGGAAAAGTTTACTAGTAATTCATCAACAAGCAAAAACTTGGGAAACAAAAACTGAACTATTTCAAACTTCATATGATTCCCCCAAAGTATTAGCACCACTATTGACAATTGTTGATGAAGCCGCCCCCTGCCCCGTCATGGTCCACATTGAAAACACCTTAGGGGAAGATGCGGAGGAGACCGATGACCCAAGCATTGTCCAAGAGTAGAGGAGAATTGGACATTTTGGATTGGCTTCACTGTTTTCCAAAGTCATTTTTTTTTCAACACTATTTTAAAGTTCCTGGTAATTTACTTTGCCACCCAACCAAAACTTTGAGAGACAATTCAACTCTCAAATCTCCTTTTTGGTGACTTTTGTTCTCATGTTCCTGAAATTATATTAACTTTTAAACATTTTAGAAGTCATATATTCTGGAAAAACAAAAAAACAGATTACAGACACTAGTTCATTTCTATCAACGAACCACGGACGGCAGAAAAAGTCATACAAGTCCAAAGCATGGCATAGTCCATATCTGGTGATAGGCACCGTGGTGTGGGTCCGATCAGGCAAGAAAAAAAATACCAACAATATTTGTCTCACTGATCATCCCCATCACTACAGGTCTGTTCAGGTCTGTGCTTTCCGGTGCCATCTTGTACAAAGGAAATACTGGGAAATGCACAAAGACCCCATGGACTGGCATTTCCCAGCATGTCCTGCCTGATACTGGACTGCGAATTAAAGCCGGCGTACACCCCACCTGAGTGTCTGGGAGCTCTGTGCTAAGCACCGCGGGGGATTTTATGCCACTATGAGCCTTTGGTTAAAAAACATCCATCATCCAAAACATGGAAAGATTAATAAAGCCTGAATTAATAATCTTCAGTTTGGGATCCTAAAAAAATGTATCAGAATTAGTCAGAACTCAAGCACAGAATTTGCGCAGTGCCAAACACCAACGAAAAAAAAAAGCGAGAAAACAATAAAATTAATCAGAGAGACTTTTAGGCAATGTTCACATCTTTGTCGGAAGCTCCACGGCAGATGTAGCGGTTTAGGATCTGGAGCTTTGTTCTTAATGTTTAACTATGTTTTATTTAATAAAAATTATTTATATAATCATTTCCTGTATTTTTGTTATTGTCATAATCTATGGTGACCCCCTACTTGTCGGTGAGGGGTACGAGGGCTGCGCTTGTGCAGCCATTTCTCAGACCAGAGTGAGACATCTTCCTGTTTTCGAGATACGTTGGGGAACCAGAGATTGTGTGAACCTTGGAAGGAGCCGGTCCTGCGACCAAGTCTGTAATCTGTGGCCACTGAACAGGAGCCTCCGACCTGACAACATCCCTCCATGATCTTCTTTGGTTTCGCCGGCCTGACGTCATCGCTGCAGTGCGACCCACATGTGACGTTCTGCCAGGCTGGCTAATCGAAGGAAGAGCTCTCACAGATTACTTACTTGGCCACAGGGCAGAGTTCTTCTAATTGATTCACACCAGTTCTACTGGGAACCACAAGGTTCAGCCATCGGTACAAGATCACCACTGCCAATTATAATCCTCTTCTTGCTGGTGACGTATTTGTACAGCTACAGTAGTAAAGAGGACCTCCTGCTGTGAACAGGTAATTACACCAAGGGATGTGTAAGAACCTGCCAACAAGTCTAGGATTCCTATACTCAGAGGAGAAGTACACTCCCCAAGGCAAGAGCTTCCTCTGTTCAAAGTGCTTGTCTCACACACTGGAGACAATGTTCAGTAATGAATATTGGGGTTTGCATCGATGCGTTATTTATGGAAGATATACACTGCTCAAAAAAATAAAGGGAACACTAAAATCCCACGTCCTAGATATCTCTGAAATAAATATTCCAGTTGTAAATCTTTATTCATTACATAGTGGAATGTGTTGAGAACAATAAAACCTAAAAATGATTAATGTAAATCAAAACTAATATCCCACGGAAGTCTGGAGTTGGAATGATGCTCAAAATCAAAGTGGAAAATGAAATTACAGTGGAAATGCCTCAAGGCAAGGAAATGATGCTCAGTAGTGTGTGTGGCCTCCACATGCCTATATGACCTCCCTACAATGCCTGGGCATGCGCCTGATGAGGCAGTGGATGGTCTCCTGAGGGATCTCCTCCCAGACCTGGACTAAAGCATCCGCCAACTCCTGGACAGTCTGTGGTGCAATGTTGCATTGGTGAATGGAGTGAAACATGATGTCCCAGATGTGTTCAATCGGATTCAGGTCTGGGGAACGGGCGGGCCAGTCCATAGCTTCAATGCCTTCATCTTACAGGAACTGCTGACACACTCCAGCCACACGAGGTTTGGCATTGTCCTGCATTAGGAACCCAGGGCCAACCGAACCAGCATATGGTCTCACCAGGGGTCTGAGGATCTCATCTCGGTATCTAATGGCAGTCAGGCTACCTCTGGCGGGCACATGGTGGGCTGTGCGGCCCTCCAAAGAAATGCAACCCCACACCATTACTGACCCACTGCCAAACCGGTCATGCTGAAGGATGTTGCAGGCAGCAGATCGCTCTCCACGGCGTCTCCAGACTCTGTGACGTCTGTCACATGTGCTCAGTGTGAACCTGCTTTCATCTGTGAAGAGCACAGGGTGCCAGTGGTGAATTTGCCAATCCTGGTGTTCTGTGGCAAATGCCAAGC
This sequence comes from Ranitomeya variabilis, assembly GCF_051348905.1. Taxonomy (NCBI): domain Eukaryota; kingdom Metazoa; phylum Chordata; class Amphibia; order Anura; family Dendrobatidae; genus Ranitomeya; species Ranitomeya variabilis. The sequence continues at coordinate 378,157,844 of NC_135233.1, read as the reverse complement.
GTCCTGCACGGTGTTGGGCTGTGAGCACAACCCCTATCTGTTGAAGTCGGGCACTCAGAACATCCTCATGGAGTCAGTTTCCAACCGTTTGTGCAGACACATGCACATTTGTGGCCTACTGGATGTCATTTTGCAGGGCTCTGGCAGTGCTCCTCGCACAAAGGCTGAGGTAGCGGTCCTGCTGCTGGGTTGTTGCCCTCCTACGGCTCCCTCCACGTCTCGTGGTGTACTGGCCTGTTTCCTGGTAGCGCCTCCAGCCTCTGGACACTAAGCTGACAGACATAGCAAACCTTCTTGCCACAGCTCGCATTGATGTGCCATCCTGGATGAGCTGCACTACCTGAGCCACTTGTATGGGTAGCAGAGTCAGTCTCATGCTACCACGAGTGTGAAAGCACAACCAACATTCAAAAGTGACCAAAACATCAGCTAGAAAGCATTGGTACTGAGATGTGGTCTGTGGTCCCCACCTGCAGAACCACTCCTTTATTGAGGGGGTCTTGATAATTGCCAATAATTTCCATCTGTCGTCTATTCCATTTGCACAACAGCATGTGAAATTGATTGTCAGTCAGTGTTGCTTCCTAAGTGGACAGTTTGATTTCACAGAAGTTTGATTTACTTGGAGTTATATTCTGTTGTTTAAGTGTTCCCTTTATTTTTTTGAGCAGTGTATTTTTGACGTCATAGCAAAGGGACGAACATAACGCATTCTTTCACTGTCCCGTAAGACCAACCGAAGACCTAAAACTTAATATCGTTCAGATGGATCATGCTGTACATGCCATGTTTCATCTCTATAGAAAGGTAAAATCATGATAGGAAACATGACAACAATATCTACTGCCTGGGACCTCCAGGGGCGAAGATATATTGAAAGTTTGGGATCTCATAAACTTCTAAAAGACCTAGCACATCCCACAACCAGCCCACATGTGAGCTCACCAAGGAGAGGTATGTGGGAGTAACCTTGATCCAATAAAAATCAGAGTTTGGGTTTTGGCCATTTGTCAGTCCTGGAAGGTACAGATTACTGTACCTCTTTCCGTTAAGCTCTAAGCTATTTCTGTGCCATCAGGTTTAGTAATTTTCTTTTGTTAGCCCTTTTATTTTATGTATTTGTATATATTGTATTTTGTTCCCATTTTGTCTCATCTTTGTATATTTTTTATAAACACTGCCTTTCTGGATTAAATATATAAAATGTAATAGCTCTGTTCCTCTTGCTCTGTAAACCGCACCCCTGAAGCCGTATGCTGCCGGTAATATGCGTCCAATCGGCCGGTATAAATAATTGGTGGTGGCAGCTAGTAGTTCTTTAGTTATTGTGGATTTGGCAGTGACCGTATAATTTTCCACCCTGGAATTGGCGGCGTATATACCATACGCTCACTGTTGTGAATTTGGATTCTGGGCTCCCCCGGTGGCTACTGGTGGAATTGAACTTGTGACATCATCTTCCCTGTTCACCTGTTCTGATTAGATCTGGGTGTCGCTATATAACCTGGCTTCTTTGTTAGATGCTTGCCGGTCAACAATGTTATCAGAAGCCTCTCTGTGCTTGTTCCTGCTCCCAGACATCTACTAGATAAGTTGGACATTCGTCCATGTTTTGTTTTTGTATTTTGGTTCCAGTTCACAGCTGCAGTTTCGTTACTGTGTCTGGAAAGCTCTTGTTGATCAGGAATTGCCACTCTGGTATTATGAGTTAATGCCAGAGTCCTAAAGTAACTTCTGGATTTGTTTTGTTAGGGTTTTCTACTGACCATGAAAGTATGCTTTCTGTCTTCTGCTATCTAGAAAGCGGACCTCAAATTTGCTAAAACTATTTTCCTGCTGCGTTTGTTGTTTCATCTCATATCACCGCCAATATATGTGGGGGGCCTCTGTCTCCTTTTTTTTTGGGCATTTCTCTAGAGGTGAGTCAGGTCTTATATTTCCCTCTGCTAGCATTATTTAGTTCTCCGGCCGGCGCTGGGCATATAGGGATAAAAAGTAGGACATGCTACCTGGCTACTTCTAGATGATGCGGTAGGTTTAGTTCATGGTCAGTATAGTTACATCTTCCAAGAGCTTGTTCCTATAGAGGCTTATGCTAGTTCTCTGGCCATGGAGATCATGACAGTTTGACCGGCCCACTAAAGGGTTAAAATCCTTGGCTGAGAAAGGAGAGAAATAAGAAGTCTGCTGAAAATTTTTTTTTTTTTTTTTTTTTTCTCTAGTAGTTAGTGTGCTCTTGATTGGATCACTTGCCAGTCTGTCTATGCTGCAGTCTTTCTTTTTTTTCTCTCTCCTTCTAATCTTTGAATGGCTCTATGTTCACCTGTCTATAATGGATCTACAGAGTGTAACTGCAGGTTTGAATAATCTCGCCACGAAAGTACAAAGTTTGCAAGATTTTGTTGTTCATGCTCCGGTATCAGAGCCGAGAATTCCTTTGCCGGAATTCTTCTCAGGGAATAGATCTAGCTTTCAGAATTTTAGAAATAATTGTAAGTTATTTTTGTCCCTGAAATCTCGTTCTGCTGGAGACCCTGCACAGCAGGTTGGGATTGTGATTTCCTTGCTCCGCGGCGACCCTCAAGATTGGGCTTTTGCATTGGCACCAGGGGATCCTGCGTTGCGCAATGTGGATGCGTTTTTTCTGGCCTTGGGCTTGCTGTATGAGGAACCTCATTTGGAACTTCAGGCAGAAAAAACTTTGATGTCCCTATCGCAGGGGCAAGATGAAGCTGAAATTTACTGCCAAAAATTCCGTAAATGGTCTGTGCTTACTCAGTGGAATGAGTGTGCCTTGGCGGCTACTTTCAGAGAGGGTCTTTCTGATGCCATTAAGGATGTTATGGTGGGGTTCCCTGTGCCTGCAAGTCTGAATGAGTCCATGACAATGGCCATTCAGATCGATAGGCGTCTGCGGGAGCGCAAACCAGTGCACCATCTGGCGGTGTCCACTGAGAAGACGCCAGAAAACATGCAGTGTGATAGAATTCTGTCCAGAAGCGAGCGGCAGAATTTTAGACGGAAAAATGGGTTGTGTTTCTATTGTGGGGATTCTACTCATGTTATATCAGCATGCTTTAAGCGTACTAAAAAGCTTGATAAATCCGTTCCCATTGGCACTTTACAGTCTAAATTTATTTTGTCTGTGACCCTGATTTGCTCTTTGTCATCTATTACTACGGACGCCTATATCGACTCTGGCGCCGCTTTGAGTCTTATGGATTGGTCCTTTGCCAATCGTTGTGGGTATGATTTAGAGCCTTTGGAGACTCTTATTCCTCTGAAGGGGATTGACTCCACCCCATTGGCTAATAATAAACCACAATACTGGACACAAGTGACTATGTGTATTAATCCGGATCACCAGGAGACTATTCGTTTTCTGGTGCTGTATAATCTACATGATGATTTGGTGCTGGGATTGCCATGGCTGCAGTCTCACAACCCAGTCCTTGACTGGAGAGCTATGTCTGTGTTGAGCTGGGGATGTAAGGGGACTCATGGGGACGTACCTTTGGTGTCCATTTCATCATCTATTCCCTCTGAAATCCCTGAGTTCCTGTCTGATTATCGTGACGTCTTTGAAGAACCCAAGCTGGGTTCACTACCTCCGCACCGTGAGTGCGATTGTGCTATAGATTTAATTCCGGGTAGTAAATACCCAAAGGGTCGATTTATTTCTGGTTTTTCGGATGTCGTTAAGCCATTGACCGATTTGACTAGACAGGGTGCTGATGTTGCTAATTGGTCCCCTGATGCTGTGGAGGCCTTTCAGGAGCTTAAGCGCCGTTTTTCTTCTGCCCCTGTGTTGCGTCAGCCTGATGTGACTCTTCCTTTTCAGGTTGAGGTCGACGCTTCTGAGATCGGGGCTGGGGCAGTGTTGTCGCAGAAAAGTTCTGACTGCGCCGTGATGAGGCCTTGTGCCTTCTTTTCCCGTAAATTTTCGCCCGCTGAGCGGAATTATGATGTTGGGAATCGGGAGCTTTTGGCCATGAAGTGGGCGTTTGAGGAGTGGCGCCATTGGCTCGAGGGGGCCAGACATCAGGTGGTGGTATTGACTGACCACAAAAATTTGATCTATCTTGAGACCGCCAGGCGCCTGAATCCTAGACAGGCGCGCTGGTCATTATTTTTCTCTCGGTTTAATTTTGTGGTATCGTACCTACCGGGTTCTAAGAATGTTAAGGCGGATGCCCTTTCTAGGAGTTTTGAGCCTGATTCACCCGGCAACTCTGACCCCACAGGTATTCTTAAGGAGGGAGTTATCTTGTCAGCCGTTTCTCCAGACCTGCGGCGGGCCTTGCAGGAGTTTCAGGCGGATAGACCGGATCGTTGTCCGCCTGATAGGTTGTTTGTTCCTGATGATTGGACCAGTAGAGTCATCTCTGAGGTTCATTCTTCGGCATTGGCAGGTCATCCTGGAATTTTTGGTACCAGGGATTTGGTGGCAAGATCCTTCTGGTGGCCTTCCCTGTCACGAGATGTGCGAGGCTTTGTGCAGTCTTGTGACGTTTGTGCTCGGGCCAAGCCTTGTTGTTCTCGGGCTAGTGGATTATTGTTGCCCTTGCCTATTCCTAAGAGGCCTTGGACACACATCTCGATGGATTTTATTTCAGATCTGCCTGTTTCTCAGAAGATGTCTGTCATCTGGGTGGTGTGTGACCGTTTTTCTAAGATGGTCCATTTGGTTCCCCTGCCCAAATTGCCTTCTTCTTCCGAGTTGGTGCCCCTGTTTTTTCAAAATGTTGTTCGTTTGCATGGTATTCCTGAGAATATCGTTTCTGACAGAGGAACCCAATTTGTGTCTAGATTTTGGCGGGCATTCTGTGCTAGGATGGGCATAGATTTGTCTTTTTCGTCTGCTTTTCACCCTCAGACTAATGGCCAGACCGAGCGGACTAATCAGACCCTGGAGACATATCTGAGGTGTTTTGTGTCTGCTGACCAGGATGATTGGGTTGCTTTTTTGCCATTGGCGGAGTTCGCCCTCAATAATCGGGCCAGCTCTGCCACTTTGGTGTCCCCGTTTTTCTGTAATTCGGGGTTCCACCCTCGATTTTCCTCCGGTCAGATGGAATCCTCGGATTGTCCTGGAGTGGATGCGGTGGTGGAGAGATTGCATCATATCTGGGGGCAGGTGATGGACAATTTAAAGTTGTCCCAGGAGAAGACTCAGCTTTTTGCCAACCGTCACCGTCGTGTTGGTCCTCGGCTTTGTGTTGGAGATTTGGTGTGGTTGTCTTCTCGTTTTGTCCCTATGAGGGTCTCATCTCCTAAGTTTAAGCCTCGGTTCATCGGTCCGTATAAAATATTGGAGATTCTTAACCCTGTTTCCTTCCGTTTGGACCTCCCTGCATCCTTTTCTATTCATAACGTTTTTCATCGGTCGTTATTGCGCAGGTATGAGGCACCGGTTGTGCCTTCCGTTGAGCCTCCTGCTCCGGTGTTGGTTGAGGGTGAGTTGGAGTACGTTGTGGAAAAAATCCTAGACTCCCGTGTTTCCAGACGGAGACTCCAGTATCTGGTCAAGTGGAAGGGATACGGCCAGGAGGATAATTCTTGGGTCACTGCATCTGATGTTCATGCCTCTGATCTGGTTCGTGCCTTTCATAGGGCCCATCCTGATCGCCCTGGTGGTTCTGGTGAGGGTTCGGTGCCCCCTCCTTGAGGGGGGGGTACTGTTGTGAATTTGGATTCTGGGCTCCCCCGGTGGCTACTGGTGGAATTGAACTTGTGACATCATCTTCCCTGTTCACCTGTTCTGATTAGATCTGGGTGTCGCTATATAACCTGGCTTCTTTGTTAGATGCTTGCCGGTCAACAATGTTATCAGAAGCCTCTCTGTGCTTGTTCCTGCTCCCAGACATCTACTAGATAAGTTGGACATTCGTCCATGTTTTGTTTTTGTATTTTGGTTCCAGTTCACAGCTGCAGTTTCGTTACTGTGTCTGGAAAGCTCTTGTTGATCAGGAATTGCCACTCTGGTATTATGAGTTAATGCCAGAGTCCTAAAGTAACTTCTGGATTTGTTTTGTTAGGGTTTTCTACTGACCATGAAAGTATGCTTTCTGTCTTCTGCTATCTAGAAAGCGGACCTCAAATTTGCTAAAACTATTTTCCTGCTGCGTTTGTTGTTTCATCTCATATCACCGCCAATATATGTGGGGGGCCTCTGTCTCCTTTTTTTTGGGCATTTCTCTAGAGGTGAGTCAGGTCTTATATTTCCCTCTGCTAGCATTATTTAGTTCTCCGGCCGGCGCTGGGCATATAGGGATAAAAAGTAGGACATGCTACCTGGCTACTTCTAGATGATGCGGTAGGTTTAGTTCATGGTCAGTATAGTTACATCTTCCAAGAGCTTGTTCCTATAGAGGCTTATGCTAGTTCTCTGGCCATGGAGATCATGACAGCTCACTGTGGGTTCCTCGATAACCGGCCTACAAGTGGAAATAGCCATGGCCTTGTCCATCACTCGTCAGTTAATTGCGTAATTATCTTGACAATTGGAGGCAGCGGTGGGATCTGCATGATCTCTACGGTGTTATATGTGACATGCAGGCAAATAATCAAGGACACTGATTACAAGAATTTGTGTCAATTTTAATATTTTTCAAAAAGTTATAAAAACTTTAAACGTTGTTGCTTCATAATCCTGAGATGTGAATTGCAGGGGGGATCATTTTTCTGCTGCCGTCCTCAGTTGGGTAGGGAAAAGGTTAATAATCGGCTGCACTGGTCACAGTTCTAGGTCAGTACATGACATAAATGATGTTACACAGCAGCTTTCCAGACGTCTTAGGTCTCTTCCTCAGGCATGGGATAACAAAGTACCTGAAGAAACACAAATACAGTGGGGCAAAAAAGTATTTAGTCAGTCAGCAATAGTGCAAGTTCCACCACTTAAAAAGATGAGAGGCGTCTGTAATTTACATCATAGGTAGACCTCAACTATGGGAGACAAACTGAGAAAAAATAATCCAGAAAATCACATTGTCTGTTTTTTTTATCATTTTATTTGCATATTATGGTGGAAAATAAGTATTTGGTCAGAAACAAAATTTCATCTCAATACTTTGTAATATATCCTTTGTTGGCAATGACAGAGGTCAAACGTTTTCTGTAAGTCTTCACAAGGTTGCCACACACTGTTGTTGGTATGTTGGCCCATTCCTCCATGCAGATCTCCTCTAGAGCAGTGATGTTTTTGGCTTTTCGCTTGGCAACACGGACTTTCAACTCCCTCCAAAGGTTTTCTATAGGGTTGAGATCTGGAGACTGGCTAGGCCACTCCAGGACCTTGAAATGCTTCTTACGAAGCCACTCCTTCGTTGCCCTGGCGGTGTGCTTTGGATCATTGTCATGTTGAAAGACCCAGCCACATTTCATCTTCAATGCCCTTGCTGATGGAAGGAGGTTTGCACTCAAAATCTCACGATACATGGCCCCATTCATTCTTTCATGTACCCGGATCAGTCGTCCTGGCCCCTTTGCAGAGAAACAGCCCCAAAGCATGATGTTTCCACCACCATGCTTTACAGTAGGTATGGTGTTTGATGGATGCAACTCAGTATTCTTTTTCCTCCAAACACGACAAGTTGTGTTTCTACCAAACAGTTCCAGTTTGGTTTCATCAGACCATAGGACATTCTCCCAAAACTCCTCTGGATCAACCAAATGCTCTCTAGCAAACTTCAGACGGGCCCGGACATGTACTGGCTTAAGCAGTGGGACACGTCTGGCACTGCAGGATCTGAGTCCATGGTGGCGTAGTGTGTTACTTATGGTAGGCCTTGTTACATTGGTCCCAGCTCTCTGCAGTTCATTCACTAGGTCCCCCCGCGAGGTTCTGGGATTTTTGCTCACCGTTCTTGTGATCATTCTGACCCCATGGGGTGGGATTTTGCGTGGAGCCCCAGATCGAGGGAGATTATCAGTGGTCTTGTATGTCTTCCATTTTCTAATTATTGCTCCCACTGTTGATTTCTTCACTCCAAGCTGGTTGGCTATTGCAGATTCAGTCTTCCCAGCCTGGTGCAGGGCTACAATTTTGTTTCTGGTGTCCTTTGACAGCTCTTTGGTCTTCACCATAGTGGAGTTTGGAGTCAGACTGTTTGAGGGTGTGCACAGGTGTCTTTTTATACTGATAACAAGTTTAAACAGGTGCCATTACTACAGGTAATGAGTGGAGGAAAGAGGAGACTCTTAAAGAAGAAGTTACAGGTCTGTGAGAGCCAGAAATCTTGATTGTTTGTTTCTGACCAAATACTTATTTTCCACCATAATATGCAAATAAAATGATAAAAAAAACAGACAATGTGATTTTCTGGATTTTTTTTTCTCAGTTTGTCTCCCATAGTTGAGGTCTACCTATGATGTAAATTACAGACGCCTCTCATCTTTTTAAGTGGTGGAACTTGCACTATTGCTGACTGACTAAATACTTTTTTGCCCCACTGTATGTCCACAAAAAGAGCAGAGCTATGGCATAATAAATGGACACTGAATTAAACAAAGAAACTGAGCTCAGAGAATGATGTATCCGAGGGCGCTGAACTTCGGATCATGATGTTTCTTAAATTAGGAGGTTGCTTGTAGCAGAGGAGGGTTTGGACATTTTTAGCAGTTTTTCTCCGTACCTTCTCAGGGGCTGTAGGACACCACCAGAGGGTCCATGATTACTTTCCTCCTTTTCTCTGTATGGAAGTAATTGACTTCTAGTGATCCTGGTGGTCCTAACGATGTGATCATCAATGGAGGCGGGGTGGGGGCCTCGATTTAAGAATGTCTTTTTAAGATGGGATAAGTGTTCATCCCTTTCTGGTGGGCTGGAACAGACACGATTATATCTGAGGGTCCGGCTGCAGACGATGGACTTGTCCCATCTGGGGTCTGTGGGACGGTCAATTAGTTTCCGATAAAGAGAAGTCTGGGTTGAACCATTTTGATTTTTTTATGATGGTATCAAGAACGTTGAGTTCCGTTTCTGGGTGGTCCAATGTCAGCTTTATGGTGGGATGAAATATATAGATCTTGCTGTGTAACATCATTTTTTTTTGTTAGCCATTAAAATGTCTAACTACCGGATTGTTATCTTGTTTCCCCCCTGAGAGCAATCTTTATCTTTTTTTTCAGCTGGCTAACAAGGCAACAAACCTTTTTATCTTTCAAGAATGGACAAAGACCTGGAAGCTGCAGAATGTAAAAATTGTGGTTGCAGAAGGTGGAAAATGAGGAAATTGTAACGTGTGCTGAGGGGGGTATGTGGTGACAAAAGCATTAGATGGCCATAGCCCGGCTGGTCTGTGGTACTGAAAGCGTTAAATGATGTCATTCCTGGCTATCTGGGTTTCTGAAATGGTTATAAGGTGACAGCCCTGGTGGCTTGGGTTGCTTAAAACATTTTAAAAGAACTGTGTTTAGTGGTCTGAGGAGATGAAAAGGGTTAAATATTGACGTTCCTGGTGGTCTGAGTGATGAATGTGATATCAACAAACCTGGTGATCTGCTGTATTGAAAAGGTTTAGTATCAATGTCCCTGGTGGTGAAAAGATTAAATATAAACTTCCATGGTGGTCTGGGTTACTGAAAAGGTTAAATATCAACGACCCTGGTGGTCTGGGGTGGTAAAGGAGGTTAAATATTGATGTCCCTGCTGGACTAGGGTAGTGAAAAGGATAAATATCAACATCCCTGGTGGTTAAATATTCATGTCCCTGGTGGTCTGGGGTGGTGAAAGAGGTTAAATATCAACATCCGCCTTGGTCTGGGGTGGTGAAAGAATTAAATACCGATGTTCCTAGTGGTCTGGGGTGGTAAAAAAAAAAGGTTAAATATCGACTTCCCTGGTGGTCAGGGGTGGTCAAAGAGGTTCAATATCAATGTCACTTGTGGTCTCAATGTCACTTGTGGTCTGGGTTGGTGAAAGAAGTTAAAGGTCTTGAAAAGCTTAAATATCAATGTCCCTGGTGGCCTGAGGTGGTGTAAAGGTTAAATATCAATTTTCCTGTTGGTCTGAGGTGGTGAATGAGGTTAAATATCAATGTCCCTGGTGATCTGGGGTGGTGAATGAGGTTAAATATCAAAGTCCCTGGTGGTCTGGGGAATTGAAAAGGTTAAATATCCATTTTTCTGGTGGTCTGATGTATTGGAAGAGCTTAAATATTGATGTTCCTGGTGATCTAAGGTGGTGAAAAGGGTTAAATATTAATGTCCCTGGTGGTCTGGGGAGTTGAAAGAGATTAAATATCAACGTCCCTGGTGGTCTGGGGCGGTGAAAAGGTTAAATACTGACATTCCTGGTGGTCTGGGGTAGTGAAATATTGGCTTCCCTGGTGGTCTGGCATGGTGAAAGAAGTTAAATATCTATCCCTGGTGGTCTGAGGTGGTGAATAGTTTAAATATTGATTGCCCTAGTGGTCTGGGGTGGTGAAAAAGCTTAAATATCAACCTCCTTGGTGGTCTGGGGTAGTGAAATGGGTTATATATTGATGTCCCTAATGCTGTAGATATGTGTAAGAGGTTAGATATCATCATCCCTAGTGGTCTGGGGTGGTGAATGAGGTTAAATATGAACGTCCCTGGTGGTCTGAGGTGGTGAAAGAAATTAAATATCAACATCCCTGGTAGTCTGGCATGGTGAAAGAGGTTAAATAGCAATGTCCCTTGTGGTCTGGGTGGTAAAATAGGTTAAAGACAAAATTCCCTGGTGGTCTAGGGTAATGAATAAGGTTAAATGTCAACGTCCCCGGTGGTCTGGGATGGTTAAAGAGTTAAATATTGAAGTCTATGGTGGTCTGGGGTGGTGAAAGGCTTAAATACCGACATCCCTGGTGGTCTGGGGTGGTAAGAGGTTAAATATCAACGTCCCTGGTGTTCTGGGGTGGTGAAAGAGGTTAAATATTGATGTCCCTGATGGTCTAGGGTAGTGAAAGGTATAAATATCAATATCCCTTGCGGTGAAAAGGGTTAAATATTCATGTCCCTGGTGGTCTGGGGTGGTGAAAGAGGTTAAATATCAACGTCGTTGGTGGTCTAGTGTGATGAAAGAGGTTAAATATCAACATCCCTGGTGGTATAGGGTTGTGAATGATTTAAATATTGATGTCCATGGTGGTCTGGGGTAGTGAAAAGGATAAATACCAATGTCCCTGGTGGTGAAAGGGGTTAAATATCCATGTCTCTGGTGGTCTGGGGTGGTGAAAGAAGTTAAATATAGAATTCCTTGGTGGTATGGGGTGGTAAAAAGGTTAAATATCAACGTCCCTGGTGGTCTGGGGTCATGAATGCGGTTAAATACCAGATTCTCTGGTGGTCTGAAGTGGTGAAAAGGTTAAATATTAATATCCCTGGTGGTCTGGGGGTGGTGAAAGGGTTAAATACTGACAACCCTGGTGGTCTGGGGTAGTGAACTATTGGCTTCCCTGGTGGTCTGGGGTAGCGAAAAAGATAAATATTAACGTCCCTGGTACTGAGAGGGGTTAAATAATGCCCCTTGTGTTTTCCTCAGTGACTAGGTTTGGACATCATTGACTTCCGTAGTTCTCCCCCTCCCCGGCGTCTCCGGGTTTCCTAGCAACGCTCTGGATCACTGCCGGTGCCTTTCCCTTGACCGTGGGCGGCGACACAGAAGGATCCTGTAGAGCCGTGAGAAGCCGTCACATTGCCTGCCATGGGGAGTGTGCCGCCTGCTGTCCTGAGGGCCTAGCGGTCAGTAACGTCCTGCACCTGTTGTTATCACATTGTACATTCATTATTTCATGTGATTCATTGAGTCGGTGACCGGTGACCAGTGTGACATCGTCGTGTGACGGGGACTCCTTCTTCCAGTTTTTGTATGGGTGCATTCACATTAGGCGCAATTTTACGCCACGGAAAAATCTACAAAACCTCCGGATTCTATGGGGCAAGAACGGGGATATTACTACAGAAAGGACCAGGACGGGGACATTATTACAGGATGGGGCCTTTATTACAGAAGGGGCCAGGATGGGGGACATTATTACAGGATAGGGCCAGGATGGGGACAGTATTACAGAAAGGGGCCAGGATGGGGGACATTATTACAGAAGGGGCCAGGATGGGGACATTATTACAAAAGGGGCCAGGACGGGGACATTATTACAGAAAGGACCAGGATGGGGATATTATTACAGAAGGGGCCAGGACGGGGACATTATTACAGAAAGGGCCAGGATGGGGGACATTATTACAGAAGGGGCCAGGATGGGGGACATTATTACAGAAGGGGCCAGGACAGGGACATTATTACAGAAAGGGCCAGGACGGGGACATTATTATAGAAAGGGCCAGGAAGGGAGACATTATTCCAGGACGGGAACATTATTACAGAAAGGAGCCGGGATGGGGACATTGTTACAGAAAGGGCCAGGACGGGGACATTATTACAGAAGGGGCCAGGAAGGGAGACATTATTACAGGACGGGGACATTATTACAGAAGGGGCCAGGACTGGGACATTATTACAGAAAGGGCCAGGATGGGGGACATTATTACAGAAGGGACCAGGACAGGGACATTATTACAGAAGGGGCCAGGATGGGGGACATTATTACAGAAGGGGCCAGGACGGGGACATTATTACAGAAGGGGCCAGGACGGGGATATTATTACAGAAAGGGCCAGGACGGGGACATTATTACAGAAAGGGCCAGGAAGGGAGACATTATTACAGAAAGGGCCAGGAAGGGAGACATTATTCCAGGACGGGAACATTATTACAGAAAGGAGCCAGGATGGGGACATTGTTACAGAAAGGGGCCAGGATGGGGGAACATTACAGAAAGGGGCCAGGACGGGGACATTATTACAGGAAAGAGCCAGGACGGGGACATTGTTACAGCAAGGGGCCAGGACGGGGACATTGTTGCAGAAAGGGGCCAGGACGGGGGAACATTATTCCAGAAAGGGGCCAGTACGGGGGCATTATTACAGGAAAGGACCAGGACAGGGACATTATTACAGCAAGGGGCCAGGACGGGGACATTTTTACAGAAAGGGCCAGGACGGGGACATTATTACAGAAGGGGCCAGGACGGGGACGTTATTACAGAAAAGGCCAGGACGGGGACATTATTACAGAAGGGGCCAGTTTGGGGGGGGACATTATTACAGAAAGGGGCCAGGACAGGGACATTATTACAGAAGGGGCCAGGATGGGGACATTATTACAGAAGGGGCCAGGACGGTGACATTATTACAGAAGGGGCCAGGACGGTGACATTATTCCAGAAAGGGGCCAGGATGGGGACATTATTACAGCAAGGGGCCAGGACGGGGACATTATTACAGAAAGGGCCAGGATGGGGGGGACATTATTGCAGAAAGGGGCCAGGACAGGGACATTAATACAGAAGGGGCCAGGACGGTGACATTCCAGAAAGGGGCCAGGACGGGGACATTATTACAGGAAAGAGCCAGGACAGGGGGGAGACATTATTACAGAAAGGGACATTATTCCAGAAGGGACCAGGACGGGGACATTATTCCAGAAAGGGGCCAGGACGGGGACATTATTACAGGAAAGAGCCAGGACAGGGACATTATTAAAGCAAGGGGCCAGGACGGGGACATTATTACAGAAAGGGCGAGGACGGGGGGGACATTATTACAGAAAGGGGCCAGTACAGGGACATTATTACAGAAGGGGCCAGGATGGGGACATTATTACAGAAGGGGCCAGGACGGGGACATTATTACAGAAAGGGCCAGGATGGGGGGGACATTATTACAGAAAGGGGCCAGGAAAGGGACATTATTCCAGAAAGGGGCCAGGACGGGGACATTATTGCAGGAAAGAGCCAGGACAGGGACATTATTAAATCAAGAGGCCAGGACGGGGACATTATTACAGAAAGGACCAGGACGGGGGGGACATTATTACAGAAAGGGGCCAGTACAGGGACATTATTACAGAAGGGACCAGGATGGGGACATTATTACAGAAGGGACCAGGACGGGGACATTATTACAAAAGGGGCCAGGACGGGGACATTATTACAGAAAGGGCCAGGATGGGGGATATTATTACAGAAGGGGCCAGGACGGGGACATTATTACAGAAAGGGCCAGGATGGGGGACATTATTACAGAAGGGGCCAGGACGGGGACATTATTACAGAAAGGGCCAGGACGGGGACATTATTACAGAAAGGGCCAGGAAGGGAGACATTATTCCAGGACGGGAACATTATTACAGAAAGGAGCCAGGATGGGGACATTGTTACAGAAAGGGCCAGGATGGGAGACATTATTACAGAAGGGGGCAGGACGGGGACATTATTACAGAAGGGGCCAGGATGGGGACATTGTTACAGAAAGGGCCAGGATGGGAGACACTATTACAGAAGAGGCCAGGACGGGGACATTGTTACAGAAGGGGCGAGGAAGGGAGACATTATTACAGGACAGGGACATTATTACAGAAGGGGCCAGGACTGGGACATTATTACACAAAGGGTCAGGATGGGGGACATTATTACAGAAGGGTCCAGGACAGGGACATTATTACAGAAGGGGCCAGGATGGGGGACATTATTACAGAAAGGGCCAGGATGGGGGACATTATTACAGAAGGGGCCAGGATGGGGACATTATTACAGAAGGGGCCAGGACAAGGACATTATTACAGAAGGGGCCAGGACGGGGACATTATTACAGAAGGGGCCAGGACGGGGACATTATTACAGAAGGGGCCAGTTCGGGGACATTATTACAGAAGGGGCCAGGACGGGGACATTATTACAGGAAATGGCCAGATTTCCGTCAGTCCGTAGACTACAATGTGGTGGACCTTGGCAAGGTCCATCTCTGTAAGGCTAGGGTCACATTGCGTTATGTGACCGCGTTTAACGGACTACGTTACACCGCGGCATAACGCGGTGTTAACGTAGTCCGTTAACGCCGCCATAGCCTGTAATGGTGAACGCGTCGCTAGCATTGGGCGGGCGCTAGCGATGTGCCGTCATTTGAGTGATTTTGCGCTTAACGGATTGCCCTAACGCAATGTGACCCTAGCCTAAGTAAGGGTGATGGTGTGATGATGGACCTCGTCGACTTCTTGCTGTTTTGCATGAGCTCTGGAGCCGAAGACTCGCACAGGACTGCCGCATTCATTAAGGCCAGGAGCATTGTAGCTGACTATGTCCTATGATGGGCCGGTGCCTCCGCTGTCGGGTCCGCTCACATAGCAATCTACAGGCTTATCATGTTGTCTCTGTATTTAGTGTATATCCGTATCTGATTCTCTTTTTTTCTCTTCAGGTTCCTGGGATCTTTCTCCACTTGATCATCTCTTACTGACCAATCGAAGATGGACAAGGACAGAGATAACATGGCCGAGCGGATCTTAGGCCTCACCCTGGAGATCATCCACCTGCTGACCGGAGAGGTGAGGGCTGGGCATTATATGCCACAAGGGTTCCTAAGATGGCAGCATGTAGTGACATTTATCCGTGCGTCTCTCCTCACACACAGGATTACACCGTAGTGAAAAAAACAGATGAGTCCGTGGCCTCCAGTTCCCGACGGCAAGAATCAGGGGGATGGAGCAAGAGCCAAATCCCCAGGATGGTCCCTCCGCCCTCCACCCTAATACACGGGAGGAGCAACGAGCTGCAGATCCTGGAGCTCATCAGTAAGATCCTGCAGGTGGTGACCGGAGAGGTGAGTGCTGCCGGGGACGCCGGGACCTTATATAATGTGTCTGGGTGATGACGGGACCGTTGTGTTGTCAGGTCCCTGTGAGGTATCAGGACGTCACCGTCTATCTCTCCATGGAGGAGTGGGAGTATATGGAAGGACACAAGGACCAGTACAAGGACGTCCTGATGGAGGACCCCCGGCCCCTCACACCACCGGGTAAGAGGAGACTGCCATTTGTTGTGAAGAGTAATTAGGGAATTTTCACAAAATAGATTCTGGGGGGTCATGTGATGATGAGTTCAGTTCAATAGTCCCGGGTCCTGGTGGGCTTTTGAACCCACAGTAAAGCCGAGATATGTGGCTGCATTATTGTGGAGGAATCTGCCGGATCCTTCTCAGTAGGTGATCACATCGGGATTCACTGTGTTTTTCCACATCTTACAGGTGGATCCAGTAAAAGCCATTCACCCAACCGATGCGGCAGTCCTCAGGATGGAAACCAGGACGTGTCAGAGCATCACCAGGTAGAAGGACGAGAGGAGAATAAAGAGCCATGAGGACACATTGTATTACATGATATCAAACACCTTCTATTTCATTTTATAGAACGATGATCTAATTATTGTCAAAGTGGAAGACCCCGATCAGGAGGATGATGGGGCTGATTCCCCGGAGGAGGAGGAAACTCCTACCGCCATCAGCACCGGTGAGTATGGAAGATATACTATTGAGGCGAATAGATAAGTGTAGTCATCTTAAAGGAGCCTCCAAGTATAAATGGTTTTCTTTTGCTTTAACGTCTTCAGGTAAGTGATACTGATGGTAATTTCCTTACTAGGGTCCTGGTTATTTCACACTCTGTCCTCCGAATACTGCAGCGCCGTCTGTGTGGCCGGACGAGCGTCTCTCCAGACATCCCTGCGAGACTCAGATCTAGGCCCTTATAGGATTCAGAGAGGCAGACGTCGGCTCATGTGTTACAACCGAAGGACCATAACTGAGCCCATAATTCAGGAATAAAGCCACCAGTGAAAAAAGCACCATCAGTGTTATTTACCTTCACAACCAGGCCGGAGATACGACGTGTGCTGCATGGAGTAGCGCGGTCTTGATAAAAACTGTAGACAATCAGCTGGCAGAATCCTGGACAGGAGGCGCTGAGAGGGTTAATAACATATATGGGTCCAGGGTTGTTAGGAATGATTAGATGAGATGGGAAGAACCAGTCATTCCCACCCGCCGATCCAGGAGGAGCAGCTGGTGTAGATCGGCAGCTGAGCTGCTCAGTCCGTGTCTGGGAGTGGAGGTGCAAACACCTGGTATTTGGGTCTGTGTGTAGAGGTGGAAACATCTGTGGGCCCTGGTCTTTGTGGGAGACACCTCACCTCTGGTCAGACCGTGCAGTGAGAATCTGAACAATATTATGAATGATGCAAAATAGCCTTGGCACTCGGATGTTGCTGCCTGTCACTTGCACTTTTGCTTCTGATTTCCTTTTACTTGTGCAATCAGTGCTACTGAAGAAGGTCCACGTTGGGATCGAAACGTCTATTTTGGATTGCCTAAATATGTATTTACCGTTTTCGCATCCAAGTGCCAAGTTTACTTTGATAACAAGACTGTTTATCTGCTTTGTTGGGAAAGATTTATGAACTTTAATAAATCTGCCTGCTTGGACAAAGGAACTGCATCCCTGTGTGAACGCTGCCTACTACCTGAGACTGAAATCCTACCAAACATAAAATAATCCGTTTTTTCTTTACAGGAGATGACGGCTCCAGAGACTCGGAGGGACATCTCCTGCCATATTTAGATCGCGATGCAGAAAATTACAACATCCCACAAGATCTGTATGGAGACCACCTTGTTATGCCCAGGTTACCTTCCACCCTCGACAGCTTAGATCTCCCATCTGATGATCCCGCTCCTCTCACAGAACCTTCATCAGATCAGTCCCAGGTTCCTAAACCCTTCCCATGGTCTGAATACAGGGAGTATTGCAGAAAGAAATTGAATTTGTTGTCGCGGAATCACAGGGACGAGAGACAATTTTCATGTCCCGAATGCGAAAAATGTTTTTTGTACAAATCCAACCTATACGACCATCTAAAAATTCACACCGGGGAGAGGCCGTATCTGTGTTCTGATTGTGGGAAATGTTTCACCCGCAGATCAGACCTTGTCAGACATCAAAGAACTCACAGCGGGGAGAAGCCGTACTCGTGTCCGGACTGCGGCAAGAAATTTGCCATGAAATCAGTTCTAGTCGGACATCAGAGAATTCACACCGGGGAGAGGCCGTTCTCATGTCTGGAGTGTGGGAAACGCTTCAACCGGAAATTCAGTCTTGTGGTCCATCAGAGGATTCACACTGGGGAGAGGCCGTTCTCATGTTCAGAATGTGAGAAATCCTATACAAACAAGAAACAGCTGGTTCTACATCAGAGACTGCACACGGAGGGACAGACGTGACCGGAACGTGGGAAATGCTTTACCGGGAAGGCTACGTTCCTACTGGGTGGATAGGCGCAGATGTTCCTTCTATTCACAGTAACATGGACCGGTGTAGGAGACTTTTGGGAATCTCATGCCCTCAGTGCAGAAAACATCCGCAGCGGGCACTGATGTGTGTTGCAGATTTGAACTGTAAAGGGATCGTCCCCTCATCTTATCCCCTCGTCTTAAGGGCCCCATACATAATAGATAGTTGTCGGCTGAACAATGGCCATCGTGCCCGGTTCTCCCACACATGGGAGCTCGCGCTCTACCAAACATTTCTGTATTCTCGACAAAAGCCGCGCTGTTAGATCCCTCTGGCGGCTGCTTATCTCGCCAAAAATAAAAAGGATCAGCTGCCTGGAATCAGAGACATCAAATCCTCAGATCCCCCAACATCATCTTTTGGTGGAGTCGGGATGCCTCCATACACAGTGTTGGCCAAGCCTGCAGCACGTTCAGCCGACAGTCTTAATATGTATGGGACTCTTAAGATATTAATGACTGATGCAGAGAATTGATCATCAGTATCAGATCATTGGGCGTCCCACACCCGCCACCACCAATGGCCAAAGTTAATAAAAGCTGATCCTTGGGGGTGCTAGGGGGTCGGCCCCCTAAAAATATATTGTTGACTTATCCCACTTACTGGTCAATAAAATCTTTATCTTTTCCACCAGATGTTTTACAAAAACTGAAGCCGAAAAAGAAAACATATGTAGAGCAAAGTGTTTTTACAATAAAAATTATTAGGAAAAGTCTTTCATGCATTGATTTGTAGCTCCTAAAAGTACTGGTGTGAGCGTTGCCTTCAGAAATCGCACAGGAGCAGAACGACTGTCATGTTTTGGAATCTTAAGTTTACTGGAAAAATCTGAAAATTCTAGAAGAAAATCATTTTCTTGTTTCCAAGACATTTAGGTTTTCGTGCCCGTAATGAATGATGGTGGCTGGAAAAAGCAAAAGTGTCTCATACCGTGGGCAGGAGATTCACACGCAGCTTTAGGCAGAGTTTTGTCAGTATTTATTTCAGGTGTTTAATAATATGGCTGAATGTTGCTGTAAAGGGGTATTTCCATCCCGTATATTTATGGTATATCCACAGGAACGCCCGTCTATGTATGGGTGATGCAAGTTTCACCAGTAGGACCCTCATCGATCTCGGGAACGGGGTCCCAGTGCACAAAACTATCAGCGGAGAGTTGGTCAAAATTTCCATACAAATTAATTAAGTCCAACATCCTCTGCACTGATGGCGGCGTGTGTCAGAGCAAGGTTCTCGAGAAAAATGAATCTAGTGTGAATTTATGGCATATCCTATGGATAAATGTATGAGTTCAAGTTTTTGAAAAGTTTACATATAAATAATTTTTGGTTTATTGGGGGCTTCACTGGACAGGAACCGCGATAACATATAGGTCGCCTTCACATAACGGAAGCGGATGCCAAATACACCGCGAGATACTGCTGAAACCATTCTGACATTAACAACGACTTAACCAGGAATATCGGCACCCGGACACATCAGAGATCGTCCTTATGCCTTTTCAGCCAATTTTCTCTCTAAGTGGGCTTCCTCCCCTAAGGTGGACTGCACCTGCCAGTCTCTGGGCTATCTTAAGTCCACATTTAAGCTGACTCCATCCTGGCACCCCCATAGTCAGCCTCGCTGACTGCAAAGTCCAGGACCTATAAGTCCTCTTATGTATGATGGGGTGCTGGTTTCAGGTGAGTTGTTGGCTTCTCCTGCCGATACTTGTGTTATCTGCAGTTGAGGTCTTTTCGTTCGTACACAATATACTTTTCCACCACCCTTCAAGACCTGTTTTCCGATCTCCTCCTTGGCTTTCGGTTTCTCAGGCCATCTCCGATCTAATTCAGTCTATGGTTATCGTACCCAACCCCTCTTTAGAAAGATACACAGGTTTTTATTCAAAAAAGGACGGTTCACCTGGCCTATCCCGGACCTGAAATGTCTCAATACTTGAGAATCAAGTCTCTGCAGTTGGTCAAAGCTTCCATAAACCCGGCAAGTTTCTGGTCATTGATGGACATCCAAGAATCGATCTCCTCAGACCCATCTTTTCTCCTCACCAGAGGACTCTGAGGTCCACCACTCTTATTACACGGACCGGCTGCAGGTCTACATGACATGACGACCTCACAGAAGTACATGAAGCCGTCATGCTCTGGTCAGGAGACTTGCAGCCAGTCCGTGCATTAGCGGTCCGAGACCCTCGGACGTCTGAATGAGCTATTACACTTCACACCTTTCCTGAAATTTACAGATACCGCCCAAGTCCTCTTTTAACAGGTGACCCATTGAAATCCCATTGTATCCCGGGTACTCACCGATGTCTGGCCCTATGGCTCTACGAACGTTAGATCTCTTCATACAAGGAGGGAATCTGGGAAAGAAATTGTACCTGGGACGTCCAGAAGTGTTGATGTCTAACTTTAAACGGGTTGTCCAATAATGGACAACACCTTCACTGTTCAGACGCCCCCATAAATCAGAGTTTTGTAAACCAGATGGTAACAAACCTTCAGCTGTGTGAAGTATTAACCCTTTAATGACCACCAATACACTTTTTTTTATATCCCCCAAATGAGTGAAAATGCAGCAGATGTCAACTGGACAACCATGGCGGACACCGAATCACCCCCTACATGCTGCCGGCCACAGTGATATCGGCATCTAAACGGTTAACAGAGCACGAGCGCTCCCTCTTCAACCTAATCGGCAACCTGATATCAAGATTGTGTGGTTCTAATGGCAATGGCGACCCAAAGCCGAGTAATGTCCTCCGGGTGTCCCCCAGCTATAAGGGTCTACATAGTAACAGCAAGGCCGAAAAAAGACGTTTGTCCTTCCAGTTCAGCCTATATTCCATCAGAATAAATCCCCAGATCTACGTCCTTCTAAAGAACCTAATCACTGTAAGATACAAAATTGTTTTGAACAGCTGACATGTGCCCGCAACAGCCGCAGGTGGAATCGCGATCCACCCGCGGCTGTTAACCCGTTAAATGCCGCTGTCAAACTCAGCGGCACTTCTGGCAAGTGCGCCGGAAATCCTGCCCATCGGTTACCCCGTCACGTAACCGCGGGTCACTGATGGGTCAGCATGACAACCAGAGTTCTCCAGCAGACCTCTATGATTGTCACTGCTGGAATGCTATGAGCGACACCTGGTGGTCAGCACTCATAGCAAATCAGCCATTCTGCTACATAGAGGTGATCTGATCATCGCTGCTATGTAGCTGAGCCGATCGAGTTGTGCCAGTGTCTAACCTCCCATGGAGGCTATTGAAGCATGGCAAAAGTAAAAAAAAAAAAGATTTTAAAAATATTAAAAAAATAAAATATATAAAAGTTTAAATCCCCACCTTTCGGCACATTCAAAATAAAACAATAAAACAAATCAAACATACACATATTTGGTATCGCCGTGTTCAGAATCGCCCGAGCTATCAATAAAAAAAGGATTAACCTGATCGCTAAAAGGTGTAACGAAAAAAAAAGGTCAAAACCCCAGAATTCCTTTTTTTTTGTTGCCGTACCATTGCATTAAAATGCAATAACGGGTGATTAAAAGAACGTATATGCACAAAAATGGTATCATTAAGGCTATGTTCACACTGTCCTTTTTTTGCTGCGGATTTTTCAGGTCCTGGTTTTGTAAAACCGCAGTGCAAAACTGCGGTGGTTTTCCCTGCGGTTTTCTGTCCTTTTTCTACTGCGGATTCCACTGCGGGTTTCCAGCTGCACTTTCCTATTGGTGCAGGTGGAAACCCGCTGCGGAATCCGCAGAAAGAATTGACATGCTACTTTTTTTCCGCAGAAAATCAGCGCGGATTTTCAAGCCGAAAAAAGGAAAGTGGGAACAGCGGTTTTTGTTTTCCATAGGGTAACATTGTACTGTACCCTGCATGGAAAACTGCTGTGGATCCGCAGCGTCAAATCCGCTGCGGATCCGCAGCAAAAACCGCATTGTGTGAACATAGCCTAAAAATGTCAGCTCGTCAGGCAAAAAATAAGCCCTCACCCAACCTGAGAGCCTGAAAAATGGAGACGCTACGGGTATTGGAGAATGGCGCAATTTTAGTTTTTTGTAACAATTTGGATTTTTTTTTCACTACTTAAATAAAAAAGAACCTAGACATGTTTGGTGTCTATGAACTCGTAATGACCCGGAGAATCATAATGGCAGGTCGGTTGTAGCATTTGGTGAACATGGTAAAAAAAAAATTTAAAAAACTTTGTGGAATTGCAATTATTTTGCAATTTCACTGCACTTGGATTTTTTTTCCTGTTTTTGAGTACACGATATGATAAAAGCAATGCTGTAGTTCAAAAGTAAAACTCGTCTCTCAAAAAACAAGCCCTCACATGGCCATATTGACGGAAAAATATAAAAGTTAAGGCTCTGGGAAGGAGGGGAGTGAAAAACAGAAACGCAAAACCAAAAAACGGCTCCATCATGAAGGGGTTAAGTCTGTGCAGGATCCCCGGGAGCAGGTATCTCGCTATTGGCACCCAAACATTTATGTAAACGAAGACTTCAGTGGATGGAGAATCTTTTAAGAGGACACGATCATGTGACCAATCACATGGAGTGAGGGGGGGAGTGAGGGCTGTGATGATATTACGTGCTTGGTCACATGATCATGACATCATCAAAGGTCCTTCATCCACAGTGAGCTGGAGCCTCCTGGGGAGTCGGTGAATGTTTGCAGGGTCCAGCATCGCCCCCCATTGTCAGCGTCCCCCCCGGATTCTGTACACGTCCAGGTAATGTCTCCTCCATGACTCCGAACAATGCTCTTTATTGCATGTGACAATCTCCTGTGCTTCATGTGATATCACGCCAGTGATTGTCTTACCGCTGTCTCTAACATCATGTCCTCCCTCTATCTGAAACTGAACCTGTCAAAAACTGAACTCCTCGTGTTCTCTCCCTCTACAAACCTACCTTTGCCTGACATTGCCATCTCCGTGTGCGGTTCCACCATTACTCCCAAGCAACATGCCTGCTGCCTCGGGGTCATCCTTGATTCCGAGCTTTCATTCACCCCCCACATCCGATCACTGGCTCGCTCTTCTTATTTGCATCTCAAAAACATTTCTAGAATTCGCCCTTTTCTTACTTTCGACTCTGCAAAAACTCTTACTGTCTCACTTATTCATTCTCGTCTGGACTATTGTAACTCTCTACTAATCGGCCTCCCTCTTACCACACTCTCCCCGCTCCAATCTGTCCTGAATGCTGCTGCCAGAATCATATTCCTCACCAACCTCTTCTTACCTCTGCACCCCTGGTATCGCCAGTATTAGATCAGATAGACAGGATGGACAGCAGTGTGAGCAGCCTCCTCTTACCTCAGGACCCCTGATATGTCCAGTAGTATAGTACAGACCAAAAGTTTGGACACACCTTCTCATTTAAAGATTTTTCTGTATTTTCATGACTATGAAAATTGTACATTCACACTGAAGGCATCAAAACTATGAATTAACACATGTGGAATTATATACTTAACAAAAAAGTGTGAAACAACTGAAAATATGTCTTATATTCTAGGTTCTTCAAAGTAGTCACCTTTGCTTTAATGACTGCTTTGCACACTCTTGGCATTGTCTTGATGAGCTTCAAGAGGTAGTCACCGGGAATGGTCTTCCAACAATCTTGAAGGAGTTCCCAGAGATGCTTAGCACTTGTTGGCCCTTTTGCCTTCACTCTTTGTCCAGCTCACCCCAAACCATCTCGATTGGGTTCAGGTCTGGTGACTGTGGAGGCCAGGTCATCTGGCGTAGCACCCCATCACTCTCCTTCTTGGTCAAATAGCCCTTACACAGCCTGGAGGTGTGTTTGGGGTCATGGTCCTGTTGAAAAATAAATGATGGTCCAACTAAACGCAAACCGGATGGAATAGCATGCCGCTGCAAGATGCTGTGGTAGCCATGCTGGTTCAGTATGCCTTCAATTTTGAATAAATCCCCAACAGTGTCACCAGCAAAGCACCATCACACCTCCTCCTCCATGCTTCACGGTGGGAACCAGGCATGTAGAGTCCATCCGTTCACCTTTTCTGCATCGCACAAAGACACGGTGGTTGGAACCAAAGATCCTCCTCAGACCAAAGCACAGATTTCCACTAGTCTAATGTCCATTCCTTGTGTTCTCTGAAGGCCTGCTGCACAAAGTCTCCTCTTAGCAGTTGTTGTAGAGATGTGTCTGCTGCTAGAACTCTGTGTGGCATTGACCTGGTCTCTAATCTGAGCTGCTGTTAACCTGCGATTTCTGAGGCTGGTGACTCAGATAAACTTATCCTCAGAAGCAGAGGTGACTCTTGGTCTTCCTTTCCTGGGGCGGTCCTCATGTGAGCCAGTTTCTTTGTAGCGCTTGATGGTTTTTGCCACTGCACTTGGGGACACTTTCAAAGTTTTCCCAATTTTTCGGACTGACTGACCTTCATGTCTTAAAGTAATGATGGCCACTTGTTTTTCTATACTTAGCTGCTTTTTTCTTGCCATAATACAAATTCTAACAGTCTATTCAGTAGGACTATCAGCTGTGTATCCACCAGACTTCTGCTCAACACAACTGATGGTCCCAACCCCATTTATAAGGCAAGAAATCCCACTTATTAAACCTGACAGGGCACACCTGTGAAGTGAAAACCATTTCCGGTGACTACCTCTTGAAGCTCATCAAGAGAATGCCAAGAGTGTGCAAAGCAGTCATCAAAGCAAAAGGTGGCTACTTTGAAGAACCTAGAATATACAACATAATTTCAGTTGTTTCACAATTTTTTGTTAAGTATATAATTCCACATGTGTTAATTCATAGTTTTGATGCCTTCAGTGTGAATGTACAATTTTCATAGTCATGAAAATACAGAAAAATCTTTAAATGAGAAGGTGTGTCCAAACTTTTGGTCTGTACTGTATATCAGAATATCAATATGGAGCAGTCCTCATCTTGGTTGTGCAGTAAGGAGTATCAGAGGACCCCTGATCTGGTAATTATGGGGATACCTGAAATGCTTCATTGGTCATTAGTTTCAGATATTAGATCTTTTCCTTAATATTTCCTCTAAGTGAATGTATCGCTTGACTTGTCCTCTCTCCAGGTCCCTGCTGTGAGGGACCCTCTATCAGATAATGGTCCTACTGACTGACCAATTAAGGATGGACAGGAGTCATAAAATGGCTGAGCAGATATTAAGCCTCACCCTGGAGATCATCTACCTGCTGACCGGAGAGGTGAGGACTTGTCGTAATTGTCATATGATGTGACTCTGGATAAAGATGAGGCGAGAGATGATGAGTGATGTATATCAGTGCGTCTCTCTGTACACAGGATTACACAGTTGTGAAGAAATCTGGTGAACGTGGGACAACCAGCTCCGATCACCAAGCGTCAGGAGGATGGAGTGAGATCAGAAGTGCCATCATGGTGCCTCCACCTCCATCACCGTTGCATGAGAGAAGCAACGAGCAGAAGATCGTGGAGATCACCAATAAGATCCTGCACGTGGTGACCGGAGAGGTGAGTTCTCCCGGGGACGCTGGGACCTTATATAATGTGTCTGGGTGATGACGGCACCGTTGTATTCTCAGGTCCCTGTGAGGTGTCAGGACGTCACCGTCTATCTCTCCATGGAGGAGTGGGAGTATATGGAAGGACACAAGGACCAGTACAAGGACGTCCTGATGGAGGACCCCCAACCCCTAGCAACAACCATTAAAGAGGAGACTGCCCATAAACATAAAGGTGGGCTTGTGACTTATTTATTTTATGTTTTTCTCTGTCTTCTGCCTCCTTCCGGACTAGTGAGGCGGACTACGCTCGTCTCTATTGTTTTCTGATGTACATCAGACTGATGAAGGCCAAAATGAGACTATTTGCCCTCTGTTGAGTTTTCCTGGCACATATCAGTGTGAATTCAGCTTGATCCGTATATGTTCAGTAACCTTATACGTGTTTCTTACAGATCGACCAAGGCACAGTCCCTCACCAGAAAGTTGTCCCTGTCTAGTTTATTCTAAGGAAGGTCCAGGAGAAAATCCAAATGTCCCTCAGGATCGACAGGTAGAAGAATCCTTCAACAAGGACATGAAGTGCCACAAGTAGACATCACTGCGTTATACTGTATATCATTTACTGCATTTTTCTTTTAGAACAATGAGCTGATTATTGTGAAAGTGGAAGAGACGGAGGGAGACGAGGAGTATTACAGAAGTGACGACCTGAAGAGGGAAGAGGAAACTCTGACTAATGTCAGCGCAGGTGAGTAATAACCGGACAAGAGAGAAGAGCCAACACACAAGCCGACCTGCCTCCCCATGTATGGGGAACGCTCAACGCTTCCTGACGGTTGATATCAGGGGAGATCGGTATCAAACAGCTTGAAGTTCAATACGTGAGCCTTTTGTTCTCGGGGAAGATCAGCTGACCCCAGATCTGTCTGTCCGAACCTTTCTTGCCATCCTCTATCTACTGAGAACCCCTGGACCCTCAGCTAAGCCTTTATGAATGACCATATTCATGTGTCCTCATCCCAATTGTCAGCACAGTCTAAATCTCTGTTACCAGCAGTGTCGTTCTCTCTTGTGCTCGGCTCCGGAGGTCTGATGTCCCCCATTATAAGTTGACGAGATTAATTCTTCCAGACATAGAAGGTTCTCGCGTGTCCTATATCTTTTGGGTGTACGGAGCGGGATCAGGAAAATCAATTTCTCCATATTCGGCAACTACTGACTGTGACATACAGCCAATACCTGCCCCTAACAGCAATAAACGGAGCTCTGATCTCTGCCATTTAACCATTTTCGTGCCTCTGACAGGAGCATTTCAATGGCCCAGTCATTCCAGCGTCCATCAGCTGAGCCACAGGCCGGGCTTCACTGGAGACCAGTGATTTTTTTTTTATGCCCTGGAATATTAAAGTATTCCATTATACCGTACAAGAGATTAAAAAAATCATAAGTTCAAGTCCCATAAGGGCACTACAAAATAAGCTAAAAAGTAAAAAATATATAAAAGTTTTAAATCACAAATTGCAAAAATAAACATTTGATAGCATCGCGTCCGTAAAAATCCAATTTATCAAAATAATAAAATGATTTAACCCGTATGTTTAACTGAACTCCTCCGAGTGGATTTTTAGCTGCATCAAAACTTCCTTGCGGTCACAAATCAGCTTAGAGGAATTTAGTAGAAGCCAGATGTGCGATATAATCACTGCTGTCATAACAATTGTACACGGAAGCTGCAGAAAGATTGACTTTTTATGAAAATGGCCCATGAATCCAAGATAGGGAGATCTTGGGTTCCCTACTGGGGACATGGACTCCTGATATATGGCATTAGAGTCTTGGTGTCCATCTACCACTATCTTTTTCTTCCCAGCAGATGTTCCTCCGAGCCTCGGCTGCAGTCCGCTCCTGTCATCTTCAGAATATTCGTCAAACCTTAATATCTCACCGACTATTTATGGACAGCCTTTTATTACCATAAACCTTCCTTCCCTCATCACCGGCGGCAATCTGCTGTCTGTTCCCACCACGGTCCTACAGCCGTCATCCGATCAGTCACAGGCTCCACGGCTGCCTCCAAAGGCCAGAGGAGAGAAGAAGCCGAACAGCCGCAGAACCGAAGGACGATTTCCTTGTGCGGAATGTGGAAAAAGTTTTGCGATGAGATCAAACTTTCTGGAACATCTGAAAGTTCACACAGTGGAGAAGCCGCTCTCGTGTACCGTGTGCGGGAAGTGTTTCAAGCGGAAATCCGATCTCGTCAGACACCAGAAAACTCACACCGGGGAGAAGCCGCACTTGTGTACAGAATGTGGGAAACGTTTCGCCATTAAATCAAACCTCTTTGCACATCACAGAATCCACACAGGAGAGCGGCCGTTCCCGTGTCCCGTGTGTGGGAAATGTTTCATCCAGAAGTCGGATCTGGTTGTGCATCAGATCGCTCACACAGGGGAGAAGCCGTTCGGCTGTACGGTGTGCGGGAAATATTTTAACCGGAAAAGAAGTCTTGTCCGACATGAGAGAATCCACATGAGAGATAAGTCATAGTCGAGGGTCCACAATGGGGGAAGCGTCATCCAAAACTTTGTGTCAGCCGGAACCATTGACAATTTTATGTAGGACTTTTTTTTTAAATAAATAAGCCACATCTTGTATATTAGAAAATCCACACAAAGAAGAAATCGTTTCATGTGAAGAATGTGGGAAATGTTCTTCTAGGAAGTCAAATCTCATTGAATTATTACGGGAAAAATATATATTTTTGTACTGTGTTAATCAGTAGATAGAAAAATATTAAAGATTGAGAGTCTTCAGTGGTTGAAAAGATAAATGGTAAGAGACGACTCAGGTTTCTTCATCAGGTATAGAATAACACAGAATCTGAAGAGTCACATATTTATACACAGGAGGACGCAGGAGTAATGCAATAGATAGGACAAGTGACGTGAAGCAGAACTATCAGGACGGGAGACGGAGATACAATAATGGCAGCAAAGATTGGAGGAGTTCATAGATAAGGAGTATGAAAGTTTTATTGTCCTGTGATTGAGGTCTGGTTCATGTTTGTGATTATTATTTATATATACCAAATGTTCAGCTGGGGGTCTGTATGTGGGGGAGACAGGGCAAAACGTAGAACAAGGTTGAATTCTCATCACCACACGATAAAAGAATCCATCTAACTGTGGACAAACAGTTTTGTCTTCCTGATCATAGCACCATGGACATGAGATTACTTGTATTAAAACGTAACTTCAAATCTCAGAGAGACAGAAGAGTTTGTGAATATACCGTAAGCTGATAACGACCTTTGACACTATCAGTGCAGGAATGAATGTGTCGCATGGATTTATGTCTTTCTACATCACCTAAGAAATGTGCTCCTCAGACCATTTGGGGGCATTACAATCATGGACCAGACCTCAATCGCAGGACAATAAACCGTTCACACTCCTTATCTATGAACTGTTCCAATATTTATGGACATAACTGTTTATCACTGTCCCCTAATAATAGTAGTTTTGCGTCACGTCACCTGTCTTATATATGACATTATTTCAGTGTCCTGTTGTGTATAAATATGTGATTCTTCAGATTCTGTGTTATTCTATGCCTGATGAAGAGACCCGAGTCGTCTCAATTTGTTACCTTTTAAGGACTGACTGTAAAGATACTATCAACCACTGAGGACTCTCAAAAATTGAATTATTATTATTGGCCTTTGACTCGATCTCCAGCCATGGTGACTTGATGGATGAACGCTCTGTAGGAAGAGCGTTCATGTACAAGCCTAGATAGGTCCACCAGGGTCTTCTCCACCTTTATATTGATAGTATCAGGCCATCTGGTTGCTGGTTTTCCTCTTCGCCTTGTTCCTTCATTATGGAATATCTAAACATTTTATTCTGAGATAAAGTTTATGTGGACCTGTCTCCTGAAGAGACCCTGCCCGTATGCCCCTAACTTACATCCATGCTACTTTATCTCTGCATTTCATTTTCCACAGCTACTCACCATCATTATCAGCTGCTGTGCCTGCTGCCATGGCCATACTTTAGACCCTGTTCACATCATCTTTTCGGGTGTTGCAGTCAGATGACACAATAATCTTTGGGTTGTCATTGTATGGCATCCATTACAGACTCCTGGTAAAAGTTTACATTGGGAAGCGCCAGTGACCATACAGCCCACATTAGGGTATTTCAGTCACTGTAGCTTCCCGGATCCCCTCTCATCGCTTGCTAGTGCAGCTTCTCCCCACTGATATGATTTATGGATTGGTATCCTAATGGGAGGTACATTGCAACACAAAGAAGGACACGACCCTGGCTGGCAGCAGTCTGTGCCCACCACCCTCCAGGGTAGCCCACCTCCTCTAATCTAATCTTCTAACACAGGGCAGCCAGGTGTACAATGGTAGCCAGGTTCCTGACAAAGTTCAAGTAACTGCCAGTGTTCACAGCACCCATAAGTGACTACTTCCAGCCCTGTCCCTTCTTCTGCAGCTACCAGGCCAACCCCCGAGGCACCCACATATCTGGAGACGTTTAAGATCTGCTCCCCCAAACTTGACCCTTCCTCCAAAGGACGCCTGTGGCCCACTCAAGGTTTCCATAAGCCCTGCTTTCTTATAGCCAAGGAGTTCTGAGAAATTCTGGACAGATATTAACTACGACAATCAACACAGCACCCTAAACACCAGTGTCTGGTGAAGGGAGCTGTATGAGGACACATCCTACTGTGGAAGTCCCTGCAGAATGGAGTCCTCCTTACATTTACTGCTGGAAATCTCATGACGAGCCAACTTGTCAGCTGTCCTGGATTTCCCCAAACTAGATCGGAAGGGTTAGGGGGTGAGACTCTAAAAGAGCTTCTCCACTCCTCCATCTCCACACCCTGCAGATCGGTGGTTTGGGATCAGGTCCAGAGACTGATATCTCAAAACGTTTCTCGAATTTGCGCTGCTCAGGCAGCAGAATCTTCTCTGTACACACAGTGGACTTCCGCCAATCTGCAGGGCATTTTATCACCCAAGTGTAGGTACTCTAAAAATCCCCAGAAATGAGGGCAACTACGTACAGGGGCATGAAGACTCATTTCTGAAGGTAATCTCAGGGGCTGGGTCTAAACTACACGACCTGCAGCCGAACATGGCTTCTGATTAGCAGTAATTTCATAGATAGTTTGCACAGACTGACGCCATACTTCCCATCAATAACAGATCGTTCTGTGTACGTAGGCTGTAATTTTTCCAGGCAGCACATGTCCTGATTACATATGACGACGTGCTACTGAGAACAACCATTTTGAATCATTCGATTAGTGTTCTGCTCATTCATTAAAGAAGTTGTCCACTACTTGGATAACTTCTTATCATACCCCCTGATTGGCCCCTATAAAATAATAAAGTCTATACTCGCCTCCCATGCCGGCACCATTTCGGCAGTGTCTGCACTTGCTCTCCCCAGGGCTCCCGTGCTGTTGTGACACATGACCCAGGCACCCAATCAGCACTGGCGTCACTGTCCCCGCCTCCTGTCAAATTGAGCAGGAAGAGGAAGTCAGGGATCGGCTACAGCCTGGACTTCATATTCAATTTGTCCGAAGGCGGAGACAGTGACGCCAGTGCTGATTGATTGCCGACGTCACGTGTCGCAACAGCATGGGAGCCCCGGGGACAGCAAGTGGCAACGGGGCGGGAGGTGAGTATAGGCTTTATTATTTCATGTAGGCCAAATATTTTGATCAAGAAGGGGTTGTGCTAGTAGTGGACAACCCCTCTAAGTGATTGTCGGTGTATTTAGGTAGGATGACAGTCGTGAAGCAGGCATTCCTAGGAACGATCCTTTCCCAATAATCGGCCATGATGAGTGAACCTCAAGGCCAGGTTCGCATGTTGGGTATTTGGTGCGGATTTTCCAGCAATCGTAATCTAATCCTTGTGCTGCATTTCTTTTTGGTTTGGAATCCGCTAGGCCCCCGGCTCATGCCGTGTTTTATAAGTCCACAACATATCAATTTCTGCAGTGACCATGTATCTTTTTACTGCAGATTTTACTCATTTCAATTACTCCACAAAACCTTGGTCGGGACATTGCTCTGCTCCATCTTTTAAGTGCATTTCTGTAAATAAAAACCAAACACATAATGCATGAATAAGAGGAGAAAATAAACTCGTATTTTAGATGCAGAAACTTTGCAGACTGCAGTTGAGAAATCAATGCATGTTCACGTGATGTGTTCCTGATGGGGTTTTGTGCTGATATTTTGCAAAAATTCAGCGAATTCACCTGATTTTACCACGTTTGGAAAATTGCATCAAAAACCGCATCAGGAACATATCATGTGAACAATGTCGAAAACGGCATCAAATACACAAATGTCCTGAACGCAGGTTTAGCTTGGAGATTTCAGCTCTGAAATCTCAGGTCATGTTCCAATATATTATTATTTATTATTATAGCGCCATTTATTTATTATGGCGCTTTACATGTGAGGAGGGGTATACATAATAAAAACAGATACAATAATCTTGAACAATACAAGTCATAACTGGTACAGGGGGAGAGAGGACCCTGCCCGCGAGGGCTCACAATCTACAAGGGATGGGTGAGGATACAGTAGGTGTAAGGCCGGCGTCACACATGCGAGTTTTACGGACGTAAGAGCGCAGAAACTACGTCCGTAAAACTCGCATTACATACGGCACAATTATTCTCAATGGGGCTGCTCCTATCAGCCGTATATTACGGTTCAGTATTATACGTCTTTCTACGGCCGTACAAAATCGCAGCATGCTGCGTTTGTCAGCGTATTGCGCAAAAAATAAAAAATAAAATAAAAATAAAAATCGCTAATGAAAGTCTATGGGGGCGAGAAAAATACGGATTCCACACGGACCAGCAGTGTGACTTGCGAGAAATACGCAGCGCTGTTAGTGAAAAGTCGGTAATTCAATTGCTGGCTTTTAATTTCTCCTGCACAAACCCGACAGGATATGAGACACGGTTTACATACAGTAAACCATCTCATATCCCCTTTTTTTTTGCATATTCCACACTACTAATGTTAGTAGTGTGTATGTGCAAAATTTCAGCACTATAGCTGCTGAAATAAAGGGTTAAATGGCGGAAAAAATTGGCATGGGCTCCCGCGCAATTTTCTCCGCCAGAATGGTAAAGCCAGTGACTGAGGGCAGATATTAATAGCCTAGAGAGGGTCCACGGTTATTGGCCCCCCCGTGGCTAAAAACATCTGCCCCCAGCCACCCCAGAAAAGGCACATCTGGAAGATGCGCCTATTCTGGCACTTGGCCACTCTCTTCCCACTCCCTGTAGCGGTGGGATATGGGGTAATGAAGGGTTAATGCCACCTTGCTATTGTAAGGTGACATTAAGCCAGATTAATAATGGAGAGGCGTCAATTATGACACCTATCCATTATTAATCCAATTGTTTGAAAGGGTTAAAAAACACACACACACAATTTAAAAGTATTTTAATGAAATAAACACAGCGGTTGTTTTAATAATTTATTGCTCTCTCAATCCATCAGGAACACCCTCGCTTGGAAAAATAATAAACGCACAAGATACATACCTTCTGATGTCCTATCACGTCCAACGAGGTAATCCATCTGAAGGGGTTAACTAATATTACAGGCAGGAGCCCTGCTAATGCAGCTGTGCTCCGTGCCTGTAATCCCCAGCGAATGAATGAAATGTAGGTCATTGACCTACATTTCCTTCAGTCGCGGTGATGCGCCCCCTGGTGGATGTCCTCATATGACCTGGAGCGTGGGAAAAAGTTCCCAGGCTGCAGTTAATGAGAACATCCAGCAGGGGCGCATCACCGCGACTGAATGCAAGTACAGATCTAGCTTTCCTTTCAGCACCTGGGGATTACAGGCACGAGCGAGTGGTTTATCGCAGCTCGTGCCTGTAATATTAGTTAACCCCTTCAGATGGATTACCTCGTGGGACGTGATCTGACATCAGAAGGAATGTATATTGTGTGTTTATTATTTTGCCAAGCGAGGGCCTGGAAATGGATTGAGAGAGTAATAAATTATTACAACAACCGCTGTGTTTATTTCATTAAAATACTTTTCAATCATGTGTGTGTGTGTTTTTTAACCCTTTCCAACAATTGGATTAATAATGGATAGGTGTCATAATTGACGCCTCTCCATTATTAATCTGGCTCAATGTCACCTTACAATAGCAAGGTGGCATTAACCCTTCATTACCCCATATCCCACCGCTACAGGGAGTGGGAAGAGAGTGGCCAAGTGCCAGAATAGGCGCATCTTCCAGATGTGCCTTTTCTGGGGTGGCTGGGGGCAGATGTTTGTAGCCACGGGGGGGCCAATAACCATGGACCCTCTCCTGGCTATTAATATCTGCCCTCAGTCACTGGCTTTACCACTCTGGCGGAGAAAATTGCGCGGGAGCCCACGCCAATTTTTTCCGCCATTTAACCCTTTATTTCAGCAGCTACAGAGCTAAAATTTTGCACATACACACTACTAACATTAGTAGTGTGGAATATGCAAAAAAAGGGGATATGAGATGGTTTACTGTATGTAATCATGTCTCATATCCTGTCGGGTTTGTGCAGGAGAAATGAAAAGCCGGCAATTGAATTACCGGCTGTTCACAGATATTGCGCTGTAGTAAATCTAAATACAGAATATATATATATGTGTCTCAATGACATTATATATATATATACTGTATATATGTTTTCCCTAACATTTGAGCACATAAATCCATTAGATGTCGGTTTTGCAAGCCTGCGCGAAAATCTCGCAGTACGGATGCCATACGGATTACATACGGAGGATGCCATGCGCAAAATACGCTGACACACCCTGACTACGGATCACTATTTTGGGAACATTTCTCCGTATTACGGCTGTAGTATGGACGTATAATACGTAGCGTATTGTCTTACGCCAAGTGTGACCCCAGCCTAATATAGTATATAGTGCAATATAGTGTAAAAGCTGCATATTTTCTGCAAAGAATCTGTTGAATGTGATTTCATGAAACCTCATGTCCACTATGACACGTGTGGGGATTTCGTGTCCCCCCCCCATAATCATCTATGGGGAGACTGAGAACAAGAAAATAATGTATGATCGCCATTCCATGTGGAAGAGCCTAATTACAGTGTCCTGCACTGAGAAGATTCCCATTGGAAAACCCTTTCAATTCAGCATTGAAAAAAAACTATGAAAACGCATTAAAAAACCTATTGTATATTTTGGTGCAGCGTTTCCACACATGGGACCTTGGGCTATGGATTATTCGTTCCTGGACTATCGTTCATGCATCTTCCAGTTCCTCATCATATTATAGATCCAATAAACTGACAGCAAGCAGAGGTGTTAAATATGGAGAGAAACTCGACCTCCAAGCCTTTCTTAGTAAATCACGAGCTCCATACGGTTGCAGTCTAATCGATGTCCTGACCGGGAGAGATGGAAACATTCTGGGGTAAAGTGTGAAGGTTCCTCCTGACTGACAGCAAGCAGAGATCCTGAAAAGGGTTAAATATGAAAAATGAAATCCTCCTGTTTCGTCTTAGGCTGTGTTCACACCTTGCGTTTTTGCTGGGTTTTTTTTTCTGCTGTACCAGCAAACACTAGGAGCTTCCAGAAATCTCCTGCACACACATTTGTTTTTTTCCCCCTGATTTGGAAAACTGTTGTGTTTTTGCAGCGTCGCTTCTTTCCGCGTTTTTCACCCATAGAAAGCAATGAGTAGGTGCCAAAAAGAAAACGCAGGTATCAGGTTTTTCTGCAGTTTTGGTGCAAAAACCTTATGGAAGATGCGTCATGTTTTATTGGGAGGTTCCAAACTTTATCAACACACACAAGAGACAACAAAGACGCAGCAAAACGGTTTTTCTGTATGTAAAAATATATAAAAAGAGCAAAACGGCCTAAACCCGACAAAATGTCGTCAGACAGAGCATTCTTTATTACATCGCTGCCATGTATATTTGTATTCGTCCATCCGGCGCAGAGCGACGCACACGGGACCCCACCTTGTGTCTCCTCCACCTTCTGTCACCGTGACAGCAGAGCACTCTGTATGTAGCAGTAGGGTGCAGGACCTGTGATGACATCACGATCATGTGACCAGTGAGGCCTGGGAGGAGTGAGGGCTGTGATAACGTTACGTGCTTGGTCACATGATCGTGACATCATCAAAGGTCCTTCATCCACAGTGAGCTGGAGCCTCCTGGGGAGTCGGTGAATGTTTGCAGGGTCCAGCATCGCCCCCCATTGTCAGCGTCCCCCCCGGATTCTGTACACGTCCAGGTAACGACGCCTCCGTGGTGGATGTGAGTGTGTATGTCTCCTACACTGTACACGGGGTATATGTACAGTACAGACCAAAAGTTTGGACACACCTTCTCATTTAAAGATTTTTCTGTATTTCATGACTATGAAAACTGTACATTCACACTGAAGGCATCAAAACTATGAATTAACACATGTGGAATTATATACTTAAAGGGAACCTGTCACCCCCAAAATCGATGGTGACGTAAGGCTATCTTCACATTTGCGTTATTGGGCGCAGAGTCGTCAACGCATGCGTCATGCGCCCCTATCTTTAACATGGGGGGCGCATGGACATGCGCAGGTATGCGTTGCATGACGCATGCGTTTTTTTTGGCGCACCAGACAGTTTTGATGCGACACATTTCCGAAGAAAAACGCATGCAACGCACCTGCGTCGTAAATGCGCCAAAAAACACATTAGTGTCTATGAAAAACGCATAGGGCACAGTTGCCTGCGTTGAGCCGCGTTTTTTGACGCATGCGCCTTTTGACTAAATGTATTTTTTGGGGGGCGTTTTGGATCGTCAATTGTATAGGACAACGCATGCGTCAAAAAACGCTGCGTTGTGTATGCATTTGACATGCGTTGTGTTATGACCCCAGTGGACAGGGTCTCAGAGGAACGTGTAAGTCTGCAAGATACAAAAATCCAGCTCATAGGACTGTGGTAACTGGGTTGACCAAATAGCTACTCCTAACGCCAACACTAGAAGTAGCCGGGGATCATGCCTACGGTGATCGCTAGATGACTCGCGCCAGCCGGAGAATCTAACTACCCCTAGGAGAAGAAAACAAAGACCTCTCTTGCCTCCAGAGAAAGGGACCCCAAAGCAAGATACAAGCCCCCCACAAATAATAACGGTGAGGTAAGAGGAAATGACAAACACAGAAATGAACCAGGTTCAGCAAAGAGA
The DNA here is from genome assembly GCF_051348905.1 of Ranitomeya variabilis. Classification (NCBI taxonomy): domain Eukaryota; kingdom Metazoa; phylum Chordata; class Amphibia; order Anura; family Dendrobatidae; genus Ranitomeya; species Ranitomeya variabilis. The sequence goes on along the minus strand of NC_135233.1, from coordinate 378,120,869 downwards.
GGCCAGCTTACTAATAGCAGAATATAGCAAGATAACTTATCTGGTCAACAAAAACCCTATAAAAATCCACGCTGGAGATTCAAGAACCCCCGAACCGTCTAACGGTCCGGGGGGAGAACACCAGCCCCCTAGAGCTTCCAGCAAAGGTCAGGATACAGATAGGAACAAGCTGGACAAAAATACCAAACAAAAACAAAAGCAAAAAGCAAAGAAGCAGACTTAGCTTGAAAAACAGGAACCAGGATCAGAGGACAAGAGCACAACAGATTAGCTCTGATTTCAACGATGCCAGGCATTGAACTGAAGGTCCAGGGAGCTTATATAGCAACGCCCCTGAACTAACGGCCCAGGTGAGGATATAGGAAAAGACAGACGCTCCAGAGTCAAATCACTAATGACCACTAGAGGGAGCAAAAAGCAAAATCACAACAGTACCCCCCCCTTAGTGAGGGGTCACCGAACCCTCACCACGACCACCAGGGCGATCAGGATGAGCGGCGTGAAAGGCACGAACTAAATCGGCCGCATGAACATCAGAGGCGACCACCCAGGAATTATCTTCCTGACCATAGCCCTTCCACTTGACCAGGTACTGAAGCCTCCGCCTGGAGAGACGAGAATCCAAGATCTTCTCCACCACGTACTCCAACTCGCCCTCAACCAACACCAGAGCAGGAGGCTCAGCAGAAGAAACCACAGGCACAACGTACCGCCGCAACAAGGACCTATGAAACACGTTGTGGATAGCAAACGACACAGGAAGATCCAGGCGAAAGGACACAGGATTAAGAATTTCCAATATCTTGTAAGGACCAATAAAACGAGGTTTAAATTTGGGAGAGGAAACCTTCATAGGAACAAAGCGGGAAGAAAGCCACACCAAATCCCCAACACGTAGTCGGGGACCCACACCGCGGCGGCGGTTGGCAAAGCGCTGAGCCCTCTCCTGTGACAACTTCAAGTTGTCCACCACAAGATTCCAGATCCGCTGCAACCTATCCACCACAGAATCCACCCCAGGGCAGTCAGAAGGTTCCACATGACCCGAAGAAAAACGAGGGTGGAAACCAGAGTTGCAGAAAAACGGCGAAACCAAGGTGGCGGAACTAGCCCGATTATTAAGGGCAAACTCAGCTAACGGCAAGAAGGTCACCCAATCGTCCTGATCAGCAGAGACAAAACACCTCAAATAAGCCTCCAAAGTCTGATTAGTTCGCTCCGTCTGTCCATTAGTCTGAGGATGGAAAGCAGACGAAAACGACAAGTCAATGCCCATCCTACTACAAAAGGATCGCCAGAATCTGGAAACGAACTGGGATCCTCTGTCTGACACAATATTCTCAGGGATGCCGTGCAAACGAACCACGTTCTGGAAAAACACAGGAACCAGATCGGAAGAGGAAGGCAGTTTAGGCAAAGGAACCAAATGGACCATCTTGGAGAAGCGATCACATATCACCCAGATAACAGACATGCCCTGAGACACCGGAAGATCAGAAATGAAATCCATGGAGATATGTGTCCAAGGTCTCTTAGGGACAGGCAAGGGCAAGAGCAACCCGCTGGCACGAGAACAGCAAGGCTTAGCTCGAGCACAAGTCCCACAGGACTGCACAAATGACCGCACATCCCTAGACAAGGAAGGCCACCAAAAGGATCTGGCCACCAGATCTCTGGTGCCAAAAATTCCTGGGTGACCTGCCAACACCGAGGAATGAACCTCGGAAATGACTCTGCTGGTCCACTTATCAGGCACAAACAGTCTGTCAGGTGGACAAGAATCAGGCCTATCAGCCTGAAATCTCTGCAACACACGTCGCAGATCAGGAGAAATAGCTGACAAGATAATACCATCCTTAAGAATACCAACAGGTTCAGCGACTGCAGGAGCATCAGGCACAAAGCTCCTAGACAGAGCATCGGCCTTCACATTCTTAGAACCTGGTAAATACGAGACCACAAAGTCAAAACGGGAGAAAAACAATGACCAGCGGGCCTGTCTAGGATTCAGGCGTTTAGCAGACTCGAGATACATCAGATTTTTGTGATCAGTCAAGACCACCACACGATGCTTAGCACCCTCGAGCCAATGACGCCACTCCTCAAATGCCCATTTCATGGCCAACAACTCCCGATTGCCCACATCATAATTTCGCTCCGCAGGCGAAAACTTCCTAGAGAAAAAGGCGCAAGGTCTCATAACAGAGCAACCAGGGCCTCTCTGCGACAAAACGGCCCCTGCTCCAATCTCTGAAGCATCCACCTCAACTTGAAAGGGAAGCGAGACATCAGGCTGGCACAAAACAGGCGCCGAAGTAAACCGACGTTTCAACTCCTGGAAAGCCTCCACGGCAGCAGGAGCCCAATTAACCACATCGGAGCCCTTCTTGGTCATATCCGTCAAAGGTTTCACAATGCTAGAAAAGTTAGCGATAAAACGACGGTAGAAATTAGCGAAACCCAAGAACTTCTGAAGACTCTTAACTGACGAGGGCTGAGTCCAATCAAGAATAGCTCGGACCTTGACTGGGTCCATCTCCACAGCAGAAGGGGAAAAAATGAACCCCAAAAAGGGAACCTTCTGTACACCAAAAAGACACTTTGAGCCCTTGACAAACAAAGAATTTTCACGCAAAATTTTAAAGACCATCCTGACCTGCTCCACATGCGAATCCCAATTATCAGAAAAAACCAAAATATCATCCAGATAAACAATCAAAAATTTATCCAGATACTTCCGGAAAATGTCATGCATAAAGGACTGAAAAACTGAAGGCGCATTGGAGAGCCCAAAAGGCATCACCAAGTACTCAAAATGACCTTCGGGCGTATTGAATGCGGTTTTCCATTCATCCCCTTGCTTAATGCGCACAAGGTTGTACGCACCACGAAGGTCTATCTTGGTAAACCACTTGGCACCTTTAATCCGGGCAAACAAGTCAGACAACAACGGCAAAGGATACTGAAATTTGACAGTGATCTTATTTAAAAGCCGATAGTCAATACAAGGTCTCAAAGATCCGTCCTTTTTAGCCACAAAAAAGAATCCCGCACCAAGAGGGGAAGAAGACGGACGGATGTGTCCTTTCTCCAGAGACTCCTTGATATATGAACGCATAGCGGTATGTTCAGGTATCGACAGATTAAACAGTCTTCCCTTAGGAAATTTACTGCCTGGAATCAAATCTATTGCACAGTCACATTCCCTATGAGGAGGCAATGCACTGGACCTGGACTCGCTAAAGACATCCTGATAATCAGACAAGTACTCCGGAACTTCCGAAGGCGTAGAAGAAGCAATAGACACAGGCAGGGAATCCTCATGAATACCACGACAGCCCCAACTAGACACTGACATAGCCTTCCAGTCAAGGACTGGATTATGGGTCTGTAACCATGGCAGCCCCAAAACAACCAAATCATGCATTTTATGTAGAACGAGAAAACGTATCACCTCGCGGTGTTCAGGAGTCATGCACATGGTAACCTGTGTCCAATACTGCGGCTTATTTTCTGCCAATGGCGTAGCATCAATACCCCTAAGAGGGATAGGATTTTCTAATGGTTCAAGAATAAAACCACAGCGCTTAGCAAATGAGAGATCCATAAGACTCAGGGCAGCACCTGAATCTACAAACGCCATGACAGGATAAGATGACAGTGAGCAAATCAAAGTTACAGACAGAATAAACTTAGGATGCAAATTACCAACGGTGACAGGACTAACAACCTTAGATATACGTTTAGAGCATGCTGAGATAACATGTGTAGAATCACCACAGTAGTAGCACAAGCCATTCCGGCGTCTATGAATTTTCCTCTCATTTCTAGTCAGGATTCTATCACATTGCATCAAATCAGGTGTCCGTTCAGACAACCCCATGAGGGAATTTGCGGTTTTTCTATCACATTGCATCACATCAGGTGTCTGTTCAGACAACAACATGAGGGAATTTGCGGTTTTGCGCTCCCGCAACCGCCGGTCAATTTGAATAGCCAGGGACATGGTATCATTCAGACCTGTGGGAATGGGAAAACCCACCATAACATTCTTAATGGCCTCAGAAAGGCCATTTCTAAAATTGGCGGCCAGTGCACACTCGTTCCAATGTGTCAGCACGGACCATTTCCGAAATTTTTGGCAATACACCTCAGCCTCGTCCTGGCCCTGAGACATAGCCAGCAAGGCTTTCTCTGCCTGAATCTCAAGATTGGGTTCCTCATAAAGTAAACCGAGCGCCAGAAAAAACGCATCAATATCAGCCAATGCCGGATCTCCTGGCGCCAACGAAAAAGCCCAATCCTGAGGGTCACCCCGTAAGAATGAAATAACAATTTTTACTTGTTGAGCAGAGTCTCCAGACGAACAAGGTTTCAGGGACAAAAATAATTTACAATTATTCCTGAAATTCCTAAACTTAAATCGGTCTCCTGAAAACAGTTCAGGAATCGGAATCTTGGGTTCAGACCTAGGATTTCTGGTAACATAATCTTGTATACCCTGCACACGAGCAGCAAGCTGGTCCACACTTGTAATCAAGGTCTGGACATTCATGTCTGCAGCAAGCTTAAGCCACTCTGAGGTAAAGGGGAAAAGAAAAAAAAAAATGAGAGAGGGAAAAAAAAACCTCAAAATTTTCTCTCTTATAATCCCTCTTCTGCAATGCATTAAACATTTAATACTGGCCTGGCATACTATTATGACCCCAGTGGACAGGGTCTCAGAGGAATGTGTAAGTCTGCAAGATACAAAAATCCAGCTCATAGGGCTGTGGTAACTGGGTTGACCAAATAGCTACTCCTAACGCCAACACTAGAAGTAGCCGGGGATCATGCCTACGGTGATCGCTAGATGACTCGCGCCAGCCGGAGAATCTAACTACCCCTAGGAGAAGAAAACAAAGACCTCTCTTGCCTCCAGAGAAAGGGACCCCAAAGCAAGATACAAGCCCCCCACAAATAATAACGGTGAGGTAAGAGGAAATGACAAACACAGAAATGAACCAGGTTCAGCAAAGAGAGGCCCACTTACTAATAGCAGAATGTAGTAAGATAACTTATATGGTCAACAAAAACCCTATAAAAATCCACGCTGGAGATTCAAGAACCCCCGAACCGTCTAACGGTCTGGGGGGAGAACACCAGCCCCCTAGAGCTTCCAGCAAAGGTCAGGATACAGATAGGAACAAGCTGGACAAAAATACCAAACAAAAACAAAAGCAAAAAGCAAAGAAGCAGACTTAGCTTGAAAAACAGGAACCAGGATCAGAGGACAAGAGCACAACAGATTAGCTCTGATTTCAACGATGCCAGGCATTGAACTGAAGGTCCAGGGAGCTTATATAGCAACGCCCCTGAACTAACGGCCCAGGTGAGGATATAGGAAAAGACAGACGCTCCAGAGTCAAATCACTAATGACCACTAGAGGGAGCAAAAAGCAAAATCACAACAGCGTTGTGCGTTGCGTCGACGACGCTGCGCCCAACAACGCAAATGTGAACGTAGCCTAAGCTCACCGTCATCAGGGGGTTATCTACAGCATTCTGTAATGCATTCTGTAATGCTGCAGATAAGCCCCCGATGTTACCTAAAAGAGGAGAAAAAGACGTTAGATTATACTCACGCAGGGTGGGTATAATTTAGCGCAGGCATACTCTATCTGTCCTGTTGAGGGCAGAACAAAGTACTGCAGTGCGCAGTCGCCGGGCCTCTCTGACCTTTCCAGCACCTGCGCACTGCAGTACTTTGCTCTGCCCTCACCAGGACAGATAGAGTATGCCTGCGCTGGAGCCGCGGCATGAAGTCCAGAAGAGGACGTCATGGAATGAAGATGGGAGGCCCCGGACCGGACCTGAGACGCCCATCGGAGCGGGACCGCCCCTGGGTGAGTATAATCTAACGTCTTTTTCTCCTCTTTCAGGTAACATCGGGGGCTTATCTACAGCATTACAGAATCGATCTGTACACCATCGATTTTGGGGCTGACAGGTTCCCTTTAACAAAAAAGTGTGAAAGCTCATCAAGAGAATGCCAAGAGTGTGCAAAGCAGTCATCAAAGCAAAAGGTGGCTACTTTGCAGAACCTAGAATATAAGACATAATTTCAGTTGTTTCACACTATTTTGTTAAGTATATAATTCCACATGTGTTAATTCATAGTTTTGATGCCTTCAGTGTGAATGTACAATTTTCATAGTCATGAAAATACAGAAAAATCTTTAAATGAGAAGGTGTGTCCAAACTTTTGTGCTCTCTCTCTCTCTCTCATCTAATATATAATTGTCTAAGGGTCACTTCCGTCTGTCTGTCCTTCTGTCTGTCGCGGATATTCATTGGTCGCTGCCTCTGTCTGTCATGGAAATCCAAGTCGCTGATTGGTCGCGGCAAGACGGGCACAGTCCGGCGGCAAAATGGCCGCTCCTTCCTCCCCGCAGTCAGTTAATGGCAGCGGTAACGGACCGCGTTATGCCGCGGTGTAATGCACTCCGTTACCGCTGCTATTAACCCTGTGTGACCAACTTTTTACTATTGATACTGCCTATGCGGCATCAATAGTAAAAAGATCTAATGTTAAAAATAATGAAAAAAATAAAAAATCGTTGTATACTCACCGCCCGTCGGCCCCTCGGATCCAGAACCGGCCTTTCCCGCTCCTCACGACGCTCCGGTGACCGCTCCATGCATTGCGGTCTCGCGAGATGATGACGACGTAGCGGTCTCGCGAGACCGCTACGTCATCATCTCGCGAGACCGCAATGCACTCTTGGGACCGGAGCGCGCGAGGAGCGTCGGAAACCGCTTCGCCTGCATCCGGGGGCCAACGGAAGGTGAGTATATAACTATTTTTTATTTTAATTATTTTTTTTTAACAGGGATATGATGCCCACATTGCTATATACTGCGTGGGCTGTGCAATATACTACGTGGGCTGTGCTATATACTGCGTGGCTGTGCAATATACTGCGTGGGCTGTGCAATATACTGCGTGGGCTGTGCAATATACTGCGTGGGCTATGCAATATACTACGTGGGCTGTGCAATATTCTACGTGGGCTGTGCAATATACTACGTGGGCTGTGCAGTGTACTACGTGGGCTGTGCAATATACTACGTGGGCTGTGCAGTGTACTACGTGGGCTGTGCAGTGTACTACGTGGGCTGTGCAATATATTACGTGGCTGTGCAATATACTACGTGGGCTGTGCAATATACTACGTGGCTGTGCAATATACTACGTGGCTGTGCAATATACTACGTGGGCTGTGCTATATACTGCGTGGGCTGTGCAATATACTGCGTGGGCTGTGCAATATACTGCGTGGGCTGTGCAATATACTACGTGGCCTGTGCTATATACTACGTGGGCTGTGCAATATACTACGTGGGCTGTGCAATATACTACGTGGGCTGTGCAATATACTACGTGGGCTGTGCAATATACTACGTGGGCTGTGCAATATACTACGTGGGCTGTGCAATATACTACGTGGGCTGTGTTATACACTACGTGGGCTGTGTTATACACTACGTGGGCTGTGTTATACACTACGTGGGCTGTGTTATACACTACGTGGGCTGTGTTATACACTACGTGGGCTGTGTTATACACTACGTGGGCTGTGTTATATACTGCGTGTGGGCTGTTATATACTACATGAGCTGTGTTATATGCTACGTGGGCTGTTATAAACTACGTGGCTGTGTTATATGCTACGTGGGCTGTTATACACTCCGTGGGCTGTGCTATATACTACGTGGCTGTGCTATATACTCCGTGGGTTGTGTTATATACTCCGTGGGCTGTGCTATATACTCCGTGGGCTGTGCTATATACTACGTGGGCTGTGCTATATACTACGTGGCTGTGCTATTTACTACGTGGACTGTTATATACTACATGGCCGGCCGCGAACAATCAGCGACAGGCGCAGTCCGGCTGCGAATTGGCGCGGGATTTGAACCACACTTCGCTAATTGGTTGCGGCTGGCCGAATCCTGTGTATTCAATGTATTATTCTAAAATCTTCATAAATAAACTACATACATATTCTAGAATACCCGATGCGTTAGAATCGGGCCTTCCATCTAGTGTGTGTGTGTATGTGTGAATATATATATATATATATATATATATATATATATATATATATATATACATACATGCATACAAGGAAATTAGTATTTGATCCCTTGCTGATTTTCTAAGTTTTCCCACTGACAAAGAAAATAGTGAGGCCGCACCCTATCATCACATCGTCTCTATGGACATCAGGGCGCACGTCCTACCAGGGGGTCCATCCCAGATAAAAGGTCCAGATCCAAATTGAAGAAAGGGACAGCGCCACACCAGGAAGTGAGAAAAGCAGCTCACATTTTATTCTGCCTCCTGCGTCAACGTTTCGGTCAGAAGACCTTTGTCAAGCACAGTACAAAAGCTTTTCAACCACCATTATATACCCTTAGGCCCACCCCATTAATTAACCAACTACCAATAGGAATACCATATCAGAATAGAAAAAACACATAACGCTATAATACACACATATATATAAAAACAATCACATATGAGTAGCAACCAATACATCACCCCATCTAACATAGATCAACTAACCCCAATCGCTCCTTTATGTATAATCTAGCCCACAAAAACAGTGATAGACTCCCGGCACCCGAGATGTAAACCAATCACATCCCCCTATCAGAGCAATGCAAGGTTTGCGCACATGTCAGGAGGAATTTTGATCCACTCCTCTTTGCAGATCATCTCTAAATCTTTAAGATCACTTGGCAACTTGGAGCTTCACTCCCTCCATAAGTTTTCTATGGGATTAAGGTCTGGAGACTGACTAGGCCACTCCATGACCTGAATGTGCTTCTTTTTGAGCCCGTCCTTTGTTGCCTTGGCTGTATGTTTTGGGTCACTGTCTTGCTGGAAGACCCAGCCATGACCCATTTTTAATATCCTGGCAGAGGGAAGGAGATTGTCACTCAGGATTTTACGGTACATGGCTCCATCCATTCTCCCATTGATGCTGTGAAGTAGTCCTGTACCATTAGAGAAACACCCCCAAAACATAATGTTTCCACCTCCATGCTTGACAGTGGAGATGGTTTTCTTTGGGTCATAGGCAGCATTTCTCTTCCTCCAAACACGGCGAGTTGAGTTAATGGCAAAGGCCTCAATTTTTGTCTCATCTGACCACAGCACCTTCTTCCAATCACTCACAGAATCATCCAGGTGTTCACTGGCAGACTTCAGACGGGCCTGCATGTGTGCCTTCTTCAGCAGGGGGACCTTGTGAGGCTGCAGGATTTTAAACCTTTACGGCGTAATGTGTTACCAATGGTTTTCTTGGTGACTGTGGTCCCAGCTGCTTTGAGATCATTAATAAGTTACCCCCCCGTGTAGTTTTAGGCTGATCGCTCACCTTCCTCATGATCAAGGATACCCCATGAGGTGATATTTTGCACGGTGCCTCAGATCGATGTCGATTGACAGTCATTTTGTATTTCTTCCATTTTCTTACTATTTCACCAACAGTTGTCTCCTTCTCTCCCAGCGTCTTACTTATGGTTTTATAGCCCATTCCAGCTTTGTGCAGATCTATAATCTTGTCCCTGACATCCTTATAAAGCTCTTTGGTCTTGTCCATGTTGTAGAGGTTAGAGTCTGACTGATTAATTGAGTCTGTGGACAGGAGTCTTTTATAAAGGTGACTATGTAAGACAGCTGTCTGTAATGCAGATAACGAGCTGATTAGGAGCGTCTAACTGGTCTGTAGGAGCCAGAAGTCTTAATGGCTGGTAGGGGATCAAATATTTATTTCTCACTACAAAATGCAAATAAATGTATATAATTTATACAATGTGATTTTCTTTTTTATATTCTATCCCTCAATGTTAAAATTAACCTACTCTTAAAATTATAGACTGTTCATGTCTTTGTCAGTGGGCAAACTTACACAATAGGCAAGGGATCAAATACTTATTTCCCCCACTGTATATATATATATATATATATATATATATAGATGTGTGTGTGTATAAATGTAATCGGCCAAGACTATAAAACCACTGACAAGTCACGCGACTGCTGATAATTGGGGAATGTGAAAGAACCGTGGAGGCGAACAGATGTCTGCCATCATAATGCATAAGGCAGCAATGGGCAACTGTCATAAGGGTTACATGGTCACACGACTGGCTCACATCTCCAAATAGCAGGTCTTGTGGGGTGTTCCCGCTATACGGCAGGTCTTGTGGGGTGTTCCCAGGATATGGCGGGTCTTGTGGGGTGTTCCCGGGATACGGCAGGTCTTGTGGGGTGTTTCCTGTATATGGCTGATCTGTGTGGGGTGTTCCCGGGATACGGCTGGTCTTGTGGGGTGATCCTGGTAAATGGCGGTTCTTGTGAGGTGTTCCTGGTATATGGTGGGTCTTGTGGGGTGTTCCCAGGATACGGCAGTTCTTGTGGGGTGTTCCTGGGATATGGCGGGTCTTCTTGTTCCTGGGATACGGTGGGTCTTGTGGGGTGTTCCTGGTATATGGCCGGTCTTGTGGGGTGTTCCCGGGATATGGCGGATCCATGTGGGTTGTTCCCGGGATATGGCGGGTCTTGTGGGGTGTTCCCGGGATATGGCAGGTCTTGTGGGGTGTTCCTGGGATATGGCGGGTCTTGTTCCTGGGATACGGCGGGTCTTGTGGGGTGTTTCCTGTATTTGGCTGAACCATGTGGGGTGTTCCCGGGATATGGCATGTCTGGTGGGGTGTTCCCAGGATATGGCGGGTCTTTTGGGGTGTTCCTGGTATATGGTGGGTCTTGTGAGGTGTTCCCAGTATACGACAGTTCTTGTGGGGTGTTCCCGGGATATGACGAGTCTTGTAGGGTGTTCCCAGGATATGGCGGGTCTTGTTCCCAGGATATGGTGGGTCTTGTGGGGTGTCTCTGATATATATCCCGTTATGCACAGCTTAGTACCTACCATATGTGGTCCAAGGAAGGAGAACCAGTGAGCAGTGTCAGGGTCATAGGTGTAGAAGGCTAAGGCTTCTTTCACACTAGCGTCCCCGACGCTAGCGTTGTCCCCGCCGCACAACGGGGGCAGCAGATGCATTTTTCCTGCGCATCCGCTGCCCCATTGTGAGGTGAGGGGAAGTGCGGGGAGGTGGGGGCGGAGTTCCGGCCGCGCATGCGCGGTCGGAAAAAGCGGACCGTCGGGAGCAAAAAACGTTACATGTAACGTTTTTTGCTCCCGACGGTCCGCAACAGCACAGCGCAACCGTCCCAGGACGGTTGCGACGTGTGTCATTGCGTCGCAAATGCGTCGCTAATGTTAGTCAATGCAGAAAAAACGCATCCTGCAAGCACTTTTGCAGGATGCGTTTTTTCGGCAAAACGACGCATTTGCGACGTAATGCAGTTAACGCTAGTGTGAAAGTAGCCTAAGGCTACTTTCACACATCAGTTTTTTGCCATCAGTCACAATCCGTCGAATTTTGAAAAAAATGGATCCGTCGCAGATTGTGAAAAACTGATGCAACGGATCCGTTTTTTCGCCGTATCCGACTAGCTGATGCAGCTAATTGGATCCTAAAAAAATCGGAGCATGCTCAGTTAAAAAAACGGATTCCGTCTCCAGATTCCTTCATTTGACGGATCCGGCGCCATAGGCTTCCATTCTAGCAAACTACGGATGGCGACGGATCTGTCACTGTCTGTTTTTTTTCTTTTTACGGACACAAAAAACGTTACTATGTTCGTTGTCTCCGGCCGCTGGATAAACAATTTTCCACGGATCTGGCAAACGACGGAGGAAACGTGAGGCCATCCGTTACAATCTGTTGCTAATACAAGTCTATGAGAAAAAAACGGACCCGGCTGCAACTTTTACCTGATCTGTTTTTTTCAAAATTCGCCGGATTGAGCCTGACGGCAAAAAACTGATGTGTGAAAGCAGCCTTACTGATGTGTGCGGGGAGTGAAGGCTAGCCGGTCTGCTCTGATCCCTCTGAAGAGCAACTGTAGTATAAAATACTGAGCTATTTGAACATGCAGAGCATCACCGCTGTGACATTAAAGGGGGCAGCAGTCGGACCCCCGGTGGGTGATTACAGACCCTGCCAGCAGCCAGCAAGACAGACCCTGCCAGCAATTTTTCAGGATTTTCCCTCAATTCAATGTAAAGTGTGGAATAAACGCCACGGGTCATGCGTTGGGCTGTGATAGGATGGATCCACCGCCTTCTCTTCCGCCGCTGCCGCAGGATGCGCAGTCTTTCTTCCTCCTTGTCTCGAACGATGACTGCCAACCGATTAGCCTCAAAAGTGTAATCCGCACATATCTTCACAATATTTGCCAGCACCCCTTCCATCTCTGCCACTTTCTCTACAACCTTTCAAAGATGTGGTGTAAATACACTGTATATATAGTTTCCCAGTAGTTTCCAGTAGCCAGTCACATTTCCAAGTACTTTGTATTAGCCAATCACATTGAGATCTTCGGTTTTTAAAAACGGATCCGTCAAAAAACGGTTCCAATGGATGTAAAAAACGGTCGCAATGGTTCTAACGGATCCGTTTTTTGACGCATCCGTGTAACGGATCCGTCAAAAAACGGATCCATTAGAACCTTTTTTCTCAACAATTTTGACGGATCCGTCAATCCGTCACTATGTCGGAGCTGACTGACGCCAAACAATTGAAGTGTGAAAGAAGCCTTAGACGAACGCACACTCACAACTCTCCACCATCATGTTTCCTTGTCGACGTCTTAAGCTGCAGTTCAGACTAGAATTTCCTTCAGAAGCAAATTCGAGATTCCAAATTAAAAAATTAAATTATTCTCAAAAAAAAAATGTGTTTTTATTTTTTCATTATTCCCTATAAGTGACGGTATCACAGGTCTTGTCCTGTCTCCAGGTTCCTGCACTGTAAGATTTCTGTGTTGTTCACCTTTTCTCTACTCCATAATTGTCCGACTACTGACCGACCATTGAAGGATGGACACGAGTCACAGGAGTCCCAACAAGACTGTTCAGATCCTAGACCTGACCCTGGAGATAATCTACCTGCTGACCGGAGAGGTGAGGACCCGTGAGTTCTAACAATGGAGGCCGCATGATCAGAAATCTTTCAAACTTTCCGAAATGTATATAGTAGAGTTGAGCAGAAACATTGTTCTTCCCTGATTCTGCGTCCAGTCCTCCGAGGTGGACAGACCAGTGTTATTTTCTCTTCTGGCATTGACTAGGCCCCGCGATGTCACGATGTGGCGGTGCTAGTAAATGCCCAGGACGCCGTCTGAGAAGTGAACACTGCCTTGGAGTGGACGCCGGCTGAGAGCAACACCAATCTTCCTGCTCATCTCTAGTATTTTCGTCTCAGCTGCAATTTCATACATCCATCATTAGGGACGCTATATTATGACCTTTACTTGGCTGAATTATAGTTATTCGGGATAAGTAATATATGCAAATTTTCATATGCAAATTGGTAACTCATTTTCATAAATTATCAACCTAAAAGGGGTTGTGCTGTAAATTGGATGGGATTCAGCCATTCAAGTCTATGAATGCAAGAGAAAAATTGGATGCCATACAGAGCCACAATCTAGCGATCGATTGTTACGGATACATTGCCGTTCTGTAACATAGGAAACTGTAAATGATCCTGTAGGTGATTAATGGCTGCTGCTGTAAAAAACAGATTGTACACGGATGACAAGTGAAAAAAATAATTTGTCACACTTTTCTGGATGAAGAAAGTTAGCGGCACTCACCAGTGTCCATAACCAGTGTCTATAAAAAGTTTTTTTTTTTTTTAAATTTCAAATCTTCCTGCGGGGCGAGAGCGGCAGAGGGAGTGGGGCGAGAGCGGCAGAGGGAGCGGGGCGAGAGCGGCAGAGGGAGCTCCCTCTGCCACAGAGATGGTTTGAAAGAAGATTTTAAAGTAAAAAAAACAACTTTTTATGGACATTTGTGAGTGTCGCTAACTTTCTTCGTCACTGGACACAGTACACAAGCAGGGATTGTCTAAGAAACCGGTAATGTGTATGTGTTGTGGCTGTCGAACAGCCGTGAGACGTGCAGGCACGGAGACTCGAACATATTATTCGAGCACACCGAAGTCACTAGGTTAGCACTTGAGCATGCTCAGATAACAGCTTATCCCCGCACGTTCGCTCATCACTAGTAACTTCACATCTAAAAAAAAAATGGTATTTTTGTGGGGCAGCAGTCAAGTGTGAATAGAATAGTGAGGAGGTTGTAGTTTAATCGTTGGTGGAAGATTTGAGGCAGACTGAAGGCTCCCATACACATTAGGCTAAAGTCCTCAGTGAGATCATCAGACAGCATTCTGTTGGGGCCTCCCGACTGTCGGGGAAGAGAAGGCTTGGGCCAGTTGAATTTCAGCGGCCGATCCTTTTGTTCTCCGAGAGGTAAACCACTACTAGAGGAGTGTGACAGCGGACCTCTCATAGAGAACACAGGAGCGATGGGCTGAATCTAGCGTTCCTGTGTATGTGGGACTCAGGTGAGATGGCAGCTATCCAATGTGTATGGAGGCCTTAAGGACTTGGCCGAGCGTTCCCATGTCACTTATAAGACAGCCCCAGTGGCTTGTCATGGCCAGATCCTTATCTGTCGCTAGGCCCCCATACACATTAGATGGTTGGCCAATCCTAGATAATTTTTATCTAATATGAGGGTTTCAATCTACCCTGCCGCACAGAGAAAACATCATCAGTGTTAACAGAACGTCATCTTTACATAAATTCAGACTCGTTAGTGTAAAGTTCTCCTGGAAACTGAGAATTATCATGTCTCTATGGATGCAGTCAGGGCCAGAGATGATGAGAGTCATGTTCCTCCATGCGTTTCTGTATACACAGGGTTATATAATAGTGAAGAAGTCTGATAAGTGTGAGACATCCAGCTTCGATCACGCAGCATCAAGACAATGGAGCAAGATCAGATGGCCCATCATGGGGCCATCACCGATACATGAGAAGAGCAAGGAGCAGAAGATCATAGAGATCACCACTAAGATCCTGCAGATGTTGACTGAAGAGGTGAGCGCTGCCGGGAACGCGGGGACATAATGCAGTAACATTGAGGGCTGATGAATGAGTGATGACTGTATCTTCGTGTGTTAGGATGTCGCTGTACATCGCGCCATGGACGAGTGGGAGGATATGAAAGGACACAAGGACCAGGGCAAGGATGGCATGATGGAGGTTCCTCGGCCCCTCACACCACCGGGTAAGAGGAGATTGTCCAGGAGAAAGCAGTTCTATGGCTCACGTAGACTCCCAATCTGTATTTAGTAACTTCGCATCTTCTTACAGAAGCATCGGGTAATATTCCCTCACCAGAGAGTTGTCCCTGTCCTCTTAACCCTCAGGAAGGTCCAGAAAAAAATTCCAAAGTCTCACAGGATCAACAGGTAGAAACATGGCCACAAGCAGACATCGCTACGTTATACTGTACTTCATTTAGTGCATTTTTGTTTTAGACCGACAACCTGATTATTGTGAAAGTGGAAGAGACAGAGGGAGACGAGGAGTATTACAGAAGTGACGACCTGAAGAGGGAAGAGGAAACCCCGACTAATATCAGCGCAGGTGAGTAATAACTGAGAGAAAAGCCACATTGTCGCCATCTTCTTCTACATCTGCTCTATCGGCACTACCCAAAGCTCCTTAACCCCTTCACCCCCAAGGGTGGTTTGCACGTTAATGACCGGGCCAATTTTTACAATTCTGACCACTGTCCCCTTATGAGGTTATAACTCTGGAACGCTTCAATGGATCTTGGCGATTCTGACATTGTTTTCTCGTGACATATTGTACTTCATGATAGTGGTAAAATTTCTTCGATATAAGTTGCGTTTATTTGTGAAAAAAACGAATATTTGGCGAAAATTTTGAAAATTTTGAAAATTTCGCAATTTTCCAACTTTGAATTTTTATGCCCTTAAATCACAGACATATGTCACGCAAAATACTTAATAAGTAACATTTCCCACATGTCTACTTTACATCAGCACAATTTTGGAACCAAAATTTTTTTGGGTGACGGAGTTATAAGGGTTAAAAGTTGACCAGCAATTTCTCATTTTTACAACACCATTTTTTTTTAGGGACCACATCTCATTTGAAGTCATTTTGGGGGGTCTATATGATAGAAAATACCCAAGTGTGACACCATTCTAAAAACTGCACCCCTCAAGGTACTCAAAACCACTTTCAAGAAGTTTATTAACCCTTCAGGTGTTTCACAGGAATTTTTGGAATGTTTAAATAAAAATGAACATTTAACTTTTTTTCACACAAAATTTATTTCAGATCCAATTTGTTTTATTTTACCAAGGGTAACAGGAGAAAATAGACCCCAAAATTTGTTGTACAATTTGTCCTGAGTACGCTGATACCCCATATGTGGGGGTAAACCACTGTTTGGGCGCATGGCAGAGCTCGGAAGGAAAGGAGCGCCATTTGACTTTTCAATGCAAAATTGACTGGAATTGAGATGGGACGCCATGTTGCATTTGGAGAGCCCCTGATGTGCCTAAACATTGAAACCCCCCACAAGTGACACCATTTTGGAAAGTAGACCCCCTAAGGAACTTATCTAGATGTGTGGTGAGCACTTTGACCCAACAAGTGCTTCACAGAAGTTTATAATGCAGAGCCGTAAAAATAAAAAATCATATTTTTTCACAAAAATGATCTTTTCGCCCCCAATTTTTTATTTTCCCAAGGGTAAGAGAAGAAATTGGACCCCAAAAATTGTTGTGCAATTTGTCCTGAGTATGCTGATTCCCCATATGTGGGGGGGAACCACTGTTTGGGCGCATGACAGAGCTCGGAAGGGAAGGAGCGCCATTTGGAATGCAGACTTAAATGGATTGGTCTGCAGGCGTCACGTTGCATTTGCAGAGCCCCTGATGTACCCAAACAGTACAAACCCCCCACAAGTGACCCCATATTGGAAACTAGACCCCCCAAGGAACTTATCTAGATGTGTTGTGAGAACTTTGAACCCCCAAGTGTTTCACTACAGTTTATAACGCAGAGCCGTGAAAATAAAAATTCTTTTTTTTTTCACAAAAATGATTTTTTTAGCCCCCAGTTTTGTATTTTCACAAGGGTATCAGGATAAATTGGACCCAAAAAGTTGTTGTCCAATTTGTCCTGAGTATGCTGATACCCCATATGTGGGGGGGAACCACTGTTTGGGCGCATGACAGAGCTCGGAAGGGAAGGAGCGCCATTTGGAATGCAGACTTAAATGGATTGGTCTGCAGGCGTCACGTTGCATTTGCAGAGCCCCTGATGTACGCAAACAGTACAAACCCCCTACAAGTGACCCCATATCGGAAACTAGACCCCCCAAGGAACTTATCTAGATGTGTTGTGAGAACTTTGAACCCCCAAGTGTTTCACTACAGTTTACAACGCAGAGCCGTGAAAATAAAAAATCTTTTTTTTCCCACAAAACTTATTTTTTGGCCCCTAGTTTTGTTTTTTCACAAGGGTAGCAAGAGAAATTGGACCCCAAAAGATGATGTCCAATTTGTCCTGAGTACGCTGATACCCCATATGTTGGGGTAAACCCCTGTTTGGGCACACGGGAGAGCTCGGAAGGGAAGGAGCACTGTTTTCCTTTTTCAACGCAGAATTGGCTGGAATTCAGATCGGATGCCATATCCCGTTTGGAAAGCCCCTGACGTGCCCGAACAGTGGAAACCCCCCAATTATAACTGAAACCCTAATCCAAACACACCCCTTACCCTAATCCCAACAGTAACCCTAACCACTCCTCTAACCCAGACACACCCAACCCTATTCCCAACCGTAAATGTAATCCAAACCCTAACCCTATCTTTAGCCCCAACCCTAGCCCCAACCCTAGCCCTAACCCTAGCAATAACCCTAGCCCTAACTCTAGTCCTAACTCTAGCCCTAACCCTAACCCTAATGGGAAAATGGAAATAAATACATTTTTTAATTTTTTTATTTTTCCCTAACTAAGGGGGTGATGAAGGGGGATTTGATTTACTTTTATAGCGGGTTTTTTAGCGGATTTTTATGATTGGCAGCCGTCACACACTGAAAGACGCTTTTCATTGCAAAAAATATTTTTTGCGTTACCACATTTTGAGAGCTGTAATTTTTCCATATTTGAGTCCACAGAGTCATGTGAGATCTTGTTTTTTGCGAGATGCGTTGACGTTTTTATTGGTAACATTTTCGGACACGTGACATTTTTTGATCGCTTTTTATTCCGATTTTTGTGAGGCAGAGTGATCAAAAACCAGCTATTCATGAATTTCTTTTTGGGGAGGCGTTTATACCGTTCCGCGTTTGGTAAAATTGATAAAGCAGTTTTATTCGTCGGGTCAGTACGATTACAGCGATATCTCATTTATATCATTTTTTTTATGTTTTGGCGCTTTTATACGATAAAAACTATTTTATAGAAAAAATAATTATTTTGGTATTGCTTTATTCTCAGGACTATAACTTTTTTATTTTTTTGCCGATGATGCTGTATGGCGGCTTGTTTTTTGCGGGACAAGATGACGTTTTCAGCGGTACCATGGTTATTTATATCAGTCTTTTTGATCGCGTGTTATTCCACTTTTTGTTCGGCGGTATGATAATAAAGCGTTGTTTTTTGCCTCGTTTTTTTTTTTTTTTTCTTACGGTGTTTACTGAAGGGGTTAACTAGTGGGCCAGTTTTATAGGTCGGGTCGTTACGGACGCGGCGATACTAAATATGTGTACTTTTATTGTTTTTTTTATTTTATTTAGATAAAGAAATGTATTTATGGGAATAATATATATATTTTTTTTCATTATTTTGGAATATTTTTTTTTTTTTACACATTTGGAAATTTTTTTTTTTACTTTTTTACTTTGCCCCAGGGGGGGACAATACAGATCGGTGATCTGTCAGTTTGCATAGCACTCTGACAGATCACCGATCTGCGAGAAGTGCAGGCTGCTTCACAGTGCCTGCTCTGAGCAGGCTTCTGTGAAGCCACCTCCCTCCCTGCAGGACCCGGATCCGCGGCCATCTTGGATCCGGGTCTGGAGCAGGCAGGGAGGGAGGTAAGACCCTCGCAGCAACGCGATCACATCGCGTTGCTGCGGGGGGCTCAGGGAAGCCCGCAGGGAGCCCCCTCCCTGCGCGATGCTTCCCTGCACCGCCGGCACATCGCGATCATGTTTGATCGCGGTGTGCCGGGGGTTAATGTGCCGGGGCCGGTCCGTGACCGCTCCTGGCACATAGTGCCGGATGTCAGCTGCGATATGCAGCTGACACCCGGCCGCGCTCCCCCCGTGAGCGCCGCCGATCGCGCTGGACGTACTATCCCGTCGGCGGTCATACGGGCCCACCCCACCTCGACGGGATAGTACGTCCGATGTCAGGAAGGGGTTAAAAAAAAAAAAAGTTAAAAAACCTGTAAAGTTTGAATCACTCTTTTCACCTTTTAACCCCAAAACGACCGCCGATACGCCTTTTAACGGCGGCCGCTAAGGGTACTTAAACCACCGCTATGGAAAAAGAGAATAGCGCCCCCCAGATTCGGATTTTCTCTGGGGTCTCGGTTACAGGGGGTAGCCGAGACCCCAGAGAACATGATTCGGGGGTTTTTTACCGACCCCCGAGTTGCGATCGCCGGTAATTAACCGTTTACCGGCGGTCGCAAAAAAAAAAAAGAAGCGATTTCCCATTTAATTTCTCTGTCCTCCGATGTGATCGCACATCAGAGGACAGAGAAATGGGGTCCCCGATCGCCCCCGATAGCCGCCTGATACTCACCTGTCTTCCCGGTGCTCCTCGTGGCTCCCGATGGGCGCCGCCATCTTCTTCCGGCAAAAAAATGGTGGGCACATGCGCAGTGCGCCCGGGAGATCTTTCGGGTCTCGGCTGCCGGGGGTATCCGAGACCCCAAAGAACATGATCGGGGTCGGTTTTTACCGACCCGTTTTGCAATCGCCGGTAATTAACTGTTTACCGGCGACCGCAAAAAAAAAGCGATGTGTAATTCTCTGTCCTCTGATGTGATCGCACATAAATAGGGGGATTCGGGGACCCTATCATACTTACCGGTGTCCCTGGGTCCTCCTGTGTCCTCTTCTGGCCGCCGGCTTCTTCCTTCTGTAAGAAAATGGCGGGCGCATGCGCAGTGCGCCCACCATGATCTGCCGGCCGGCAGCTAGAGGAGTTGGGGCTAAATTTAGGCTTAGGGTTAGGGCTAGGGTTAGGGTTAGGGTCAGGGCTAAATTTAGGGTTGGGGCTAAATTTAGGGTTAGGGTTGAGGCTAAATTTAGGGTTAGGGTTGGGGCTAAAGTTAGGGCTAGGGTTGGGGCTAAAGTTAGGGCTAGGGTTGCGGCTAAAGTTAGGGTTAGAGTTGGGATTAGGGTTTGGATTAGGGTTGGCATTAGGTTTACGTTTGGGATTAGGGTTAGGTTTGGGATTAGGGTTAAGGTTGGGATTAGGGGTGTATTGGGATTAGGGTTAGGTTTAAGGTTAGGGTTGAGATTAGGATTAGGGGTGTGTTGGATTTAGGGTTCTGATTAGGGTTATGGTTGTTTTGGGGTTAGGGTTGCGATTATCCTTAAGGGTTGTGATTAGGATTATGGATCGGGTTGGCATTAGGGTTAGGGGTGTGTTGGGGTTAGGGTTGGAGTTAGATTTGGGGGGTTTCCACTGTTTAGGTACATCAGAGGGTCTCTAAACGCCACAGCCAATTTTGCGCTCAAAAAGTCAAATGGTGCTCCCTCCCTTCCGAGCTCTGTCGTGCACCCAAACAGTGGTTTACCCCCACATATGGGGCATCAGCGTACTCGGGATAAATTGGACAACTTTTCGGGTCCAATTTCTCCTGTTAGCCTTGTGAAAATAAAAACTTGGGGGCTAAAAAATCTTTTTTGTGGGAAAAAAAAATATTTTTTATTTTCACAACTCTGCATTATAAACTTCTGTGAAGCACTTGGGCATTCAAAGTTCTCACCACACATCTAGATAAGTTCCTTGGGGGCTCTAGTTTCCAAAATGGGGTCACTTGTGGGGGGTTTCTACTGTTTAGGTACATCAGGGTCTCTGCAAACGCAACATAATGCCCGCAGACCATTCTATCAAAGTCTGCATTCCAAAATGGCATTCCTTCCCTTCCGAGCTCTGCCATGCGCTCAAGCAGTGGTCCCCCCCCACACATGGGGTATCAGTGTACTCAGGACAAATTGGACAACAACTTTTGGGGTCCAATTTCTCTTGTTATCCTTGTCAAAATAAAAATTTGGGGGCTTAAATATCTTTTTTGTGGAAAAAAAAAATTATTTTTATTTTCACGACTCTGCATTATAAACTTCTGTGAAGCACTTGGGCATTCAAAGTTCTCACCACACATCTAGATAAGTTCCTTGGGGAGTCTAGTTTCAAAAATGGGGTCACTTGTGGGGGGTTTCTACTGTTTAGGTACATCGGGGGCTCTGCAAAAGCAACATAACGCCCGCAGACCATTCTATCAAAGTCTGCATTCCAAAACGGCACTCCTTCCCTTCCGAGCTCTGCCATGCGCCCAAACAGTGGTTTACCCCAACATATGGGGTATCAGCCTACTCAGCATAAATTGCACAATAAATTTTGCGGTCCAATTTCTCCTGTTACCCTTGTGAAAGCAAAAATTTGGGGGTAAAAAATCATTTTTGTGGAAAAAATGTTTTTTTTTTTATTTTCATGGCTCTACATTATAAACTTCTGTGAAGCAGTTGGGGGTTCATAGTGCTCATCACACATCTAGATAAGCTCTTTGGGGGGTCTAGTTTCCAAAATGGGGTCACTTGTGGGGGGTTTCTACTGTTTAGGTACATCAGGAGTTCTGCGAATGCAACATGACGCCCGCAGACCATCCCATCAAAGTCTGCATTCCAAGCGGCGCTCCTTCTGTTCCGAGCCCCGATGGATGCCCAAACAGTGCCCCCACCCACATATGGGGTATCAGCGTACTCAGGACAAAATGGTCAACAGATTTTGGGGTCCAATGTCTCCTGTTACCCTTGAGAAAATAAAAAATTGCAGGCTAAAAAATCATTTTTGAGGAAAAAAAAAAAGGATTTTTTATTTTCACGGGTCTACTTTATAAATTTCTGTGAAGCACTTTGGGGTTTAAAGTGCTCACCACACATCTAGATAAGTTCCTTAAGTGGTCTAGTTTCCAAAATGGTGTCACTTGTGGGGGGTTTCTACTGTTTAAGCACATCAGGGGCTCTCCAAACGCGACATGACGTCCGATCTCAATTCCAGCCAA